>NW_027361700.1:35642500-35975000 GCF_039654945.1 Dendrobates tinctorius | reverse complement strand
GGTGTGCGTTGGGATTTTCCAGACGCAGCATGTTGCATTTTTTGGCCCTGCAAAAAAGCGCATGCGCACATATGCGCATGTTTTGCGCTAAAAATGGCCATTATAGCCTATGGATGCGCATATGTGCGCACTGGCATGCTCATGTATGCGTTTTTTTGCATATGCGTTTTTTTTTTAAACCATGGAATTTAGGGGTTTGGGTTAGAGTTAGGGTTAGTTAAGGGGGTTTAGGGTTAGGGTTATGGTCAGGGTCAGGGTTAGGGTTGGGGTTTGGGTCAGGGTTAGGGTTAAGTATGGTTTGGTTAAGGGTTAGGGTCAGGGTTAGGGTCAGGATTAGGGTTAAGTATGGTTTTGTTAAGGGTTAGGGTCAGGGTTAGGGTTAGGGTTAGGGTTAGGGTCAGGGTTAGGGTTAGGGTTAGGGTTAGGGTCAAGGTTAGGGTCAGGATTAGGGTTAAGTATGGTTTTGTTAAGGATTAGGGTCAGGGTTAGGGTCAGGATTAGGGTTAAGTATGGTTTTGTTAAGGGTTAGGGTCAGGGTTAGGGTTAGGGTTAGGGTCAGGGTTAGGGTTAGGGTCAGGGTTAGGGTTAGGGTCAGGGTTAGGGTTAAGTATGGTTTTGTTAAGGATTAGGGTCAGGGTTAGGGTCAGGATTAGGGTTAAGTATGGTTTTGTTAAGGGTTAGGGTCAGGGTTAGGGTTAGGGTTAGGGTTAGGGTCAGGGTTAGGGTCAGGATTAGGGTTAAGTATGGTTTGGTTAAGGGTTAGGGTCAGGGTTAGGGTTAGGGTTAGGGTTAGGGTCAGGGTTAGGGTTAAGTATGGTTTTGTTAAGGGTTAGGGTCAGGGTTAGGGTTAGGGTTAGGGTCAGGGTTAGGGTTAGGGTTAGGGTTAGGGTTAGGGTCAGGGTTAGGGTTAGGGTTAGGGTCAGGGTTAGGGTTAGGGTTAGGGTTAGTTAGGGTTTAGGGTTTGGGTTAGGGTTAAGTATGATTTGGTTAAGAGTTAGGGTCAGGGTTAGGGTTAGGGTTAGGGTCAGGGTTAGGGTTAGGGTTAGGGTCAGGGTTAGGGTTAGTAAAGTCATGGTTTGGGTAGTGTGAGGGGCCACCTAAAAATGTTTGAAAAAAACGCAAACGCGGTAAAAACGCGGTAAAAACGCATACAAACGCATAAAAACGCTGCGTTTTTTTCATGCATGCTCATAAAAATGATTGAAAAAAACGCAGCAGTTGTATGCTTATGTATGCGTTTTTTCAATGCGTTTTTTTGCGGGAAAAACGCGCTGCAAAAAAAAGCAAGTGTGAAACTAGCCTAACCTTTGTGCAATCACGTGCAATCCATACTGGGCCTAACACCGTCTGAGCCTGCCTCCTGAGACATATATTTTGAATGTGTACGCTATCCATACATGTTATCCGGGGATACGGTACCCTTTCTAACCTTTGTGCAATCACGTGCAATCCATACTGGGCCTAACACCGTATGAGCCTGCCTCCTGAGACATATATTTTGAATGTGTACGCTATCCATACATGTTATCTGGGGATACCGTACCCTTTCTAACCTTTGTGCAATCACGTGCAATCCATACTGGGCCTAACACCGTCTGAGCCTGCCTCCTGAGACATATATTTTGAATGTGTACGCTATCCATACATGTTATCCGGGGATACGGTACCCTTTCTAACCTTTGTGCAATCACGTGCAATCCATACTGGGCCTAACACCGTCTGAGCCTGCCTCCTGAGACATATATTTTGAATGTGTACGCTATCCATACATGTTATCTGGGGATACGGTACCCTTTCTAACCTTTGTGCAATCACATGCAATCCTTACTGGGCCTAACACCATCTGAGCCTGCCTCCTGAGACATATATTTTGAATGTGTACGCTATCCATACATGTTATCCGGGGATACGGTACCCTTTCTAACCTTTGTGCAATCACGTGCAATCCATACTGGGCCTAACACCGTCTGAGCCTGCCTCCTGAGACATATATTTTGAATGTGTACGCTATCCATACATGTTATCTGGGGATACGGTACCCTTTCTAACCTTTGTGCAATCACGTGCAATCCATACTGGGCCTAACACCGTCTGAGCCTGCCTCCTGAGACATATATTTTGAATGTGTACGCTATCCATACATGTTATCCGGGGATACGGTACCCTTTCTAACCTTTGTGCAATCACGTGCAATCCATACTGAGCCTAACACCGTCTGAGCCTGCCTCCTGAGACATATATTTTGAATTTGTACGCTATCCATACATGTTATCTGGGGATACGGTAACCTTTCTAACCTTTGTGCAATCACGTGCAATCCATACTGGGCCTAACACCGTCTGAGCCTGCCTCCTGAGACATATATTTTGAATGTGTACGCTATCCATACATGTTATCCGGGGATACGGTACCCTTTCTAACCTTTGTGCAATCACGTGCAATCCATACTGGGCCTAACACCGTCTGAGCCTGCCTCCTGAGACATATATTTTGAATGTGTACGCTATCCATACATGTTATCTGGGGATACGGTACCCTTTCTAACCTTTGTGCAATCACGTGCAATCCATACTGGGCCTAACACCGTCTGAGCCTGCCTCCTGAGACATATATTTTGAATGTGTACGCTATCCATACATGTTATCCGGGGATACAGTACCCTTTCTAACCTTTGTGCAATCACGTGCAATCCATACTGAGCCTAACACCGTCTGAGCCTGCCTCCTGAGACATATATTTTGAATTTGTACGCTATCCATACATGTTATCTGGGGATACGGTACCCTTTCTAACCTTTGTGCAATCACGTGCAATCCATACTGGGCCTAACACCGTCTGAGCCTGCCTCCTGAGACATATATTTTGAATGTGTACGCTATCCATACATGTTATCCGGGGATACGGTACCCTTTCTAACCTTTGTGCAATCACGTGCAATCCATACTGGGCCTAACACCGTCTGAGCCTGCCTCCTGAGACATATATTTTGAATGTGTACGCTATCCATACATGTTATCTGGGGATACGGTACCCTTTCTAACCTTTGTGCAATCACGTGCAATCCATACTGGGCCTAACACCGTCTATGCCTGCCTCCTGAGACATATATTTTGAATGTGTACGCTATCCATACATGTTATCCGGGGATACGGTACCCTTTCTAACCTTTGTGCAATCACGTGCAATCCATACTGGGCCTAACACCGTCTGAGCCTGCCTCCTGAGACATATATTTTGAATGTGTACGCTATCCATACATGTTATCTGGGGATACGGTACCCTTTCTAACCTTTGTGCAATCACGTGCAATCCATACTGGGC
Organism: Dendrobates tinctorius; assembly: GCF_039654945.1. Taxonomy (NCBI): domain Eukaryota; kingdom Metazoa; phylum Chordata; class Amphibia; order Anura; family Dendrobatidae; genus Dendrobates; species Dendrobates tinctorius. The sequence continues at coordinate 35,971,679 of NW_027361700.1, read as the reverse complement.
CTAACACCGTCTGAGAATGATAGATGGGGCCCACCATACACTGGAACATTCCAAAGGTGGACATCAGACACTGGAGCAGCATTTACAGGGCCCATTATACACTAGAGCATTAGAAATGGGGCCCATTATGTTTGGAGCATTATTTGGGCCCATAAGACAGTAGAGCTTCATCCATGGGGACCAACATATACTGTAGCATTATGTGGAGCTCATCATATACTGTTTCAAACATTATATGGGACCAATGATTCTGTATGGAGAAATAGATGGGCCTCGTCATGAGATGTAAAAAGTGAGGTATTTTTCATTGTACTATACCGCTATTTCTCTGCCGTATCGGAGCATGATGAGTTGTGGTATGTGTTAAAGGGGCGCTCTTTAGCCCAGGGCACATGAAAACCTGGAGCCAGCCCTCCCCCCCCACAGTCTGTAGCCAAATAACCCCCATTTTTCAGTGCGTAACTTGTATTATGAAGTTAATTAAGGTTGACAAGCTTAAGTAAGAAGAATTGATGCTTTTGGCATTCAAATGGGCACTGTTGGTGTGTTTCCTGTTCTCCTCTCACTGCCGACTTTTATTCCCCATTGACTTACATTGGGTTTCGTGACAACCCCGACTTTTCCCTATAGTCGGACGATCTTGCTCGACCCGACTTTTGGAAAAGTCGGGTTTCACGAAACGAAACGCGACCCTAAAAAACCAAAAGTCGCTCAACTCTAGTAATTTGTATTTAACCCTTTCTCATGTACAGCACCATGGAATCAATGGCGCTATATAAATAAATATTAATAATAATAATTACACTCTATTAGGGATGCACAGACCTATAGAAGTTCGGGTTCAGGCACCCGACCAAACTTTAGTCCAAAGTTCGGTTTGGGTACCAGAGCTTTACCCGAAACAGAACTTGAACCCCATTGAAATACTCTGAATTTTGGAGTAGAAAAACTCTATTTCTCTCTCTGTCTCTCCTCCCAGAAATACAAACATTGAGGCTGTGTGCCCACGTTGTGTTTTTTTAAGCGTTTCCGCAGTGTTTGTGCCGGATCAGACGCTGCAGAAACGCTTAAAAGAAGCTTCCCATTAAATTGCATGCATTTTTGGCTTTTTGTGCCAATGCATGCGTTTTTAAACGCATAGAAAACGCTTAGCGGCTAAAAATGCAGCATGCTCATTATTTTGCTCATAGCTGCGCATTTTTATCCATTTCCTATGTTCCCAGAAACCGCGCGCATAAAAAACGCATCAATAACGTGTGGTTTTTGTGCAAAAATCGCGCAAAAAACGCGCGGAAATAAAACCTGCGGCTTCTGGGAAGGAGTCCGGTTTTCTAAGCGTTTAAAGACGCTAATGTGGGCACATAGCCTAAAACAGACTTCCGAGAAAATTCTGTGCTCAGGGTTTAGAACTGGACACTAGCTCTCCTGTAAGAACCCTGGACTTTTAAGTTTGGGTTCGCTCATCTGTACACTCTATACATTTCACATTTTACATGACACTATAAAACGCAGTAAAACACATGACAGTTTTCATAGTTCTTGCCCTTGAAGACAACAATTGTGTAGTTTGTCACATTCTTTCAGAGTGTACAGCTTACTGTGGTTGTATGGACAGATACTCCAGTCTATGTTTGGGAACTCTGCAGCTCCTTCAGGATTACCTTTGTTCTCTGTGCTGCCTCTCTGATTCATGCCCTCCTTGCCAGGGCTGAGAGTTTTGGTGGGTAGCTCTCTGTTGAGAGGTTTGTTGTGGTACCATGTTCTTTTAATTTGAGGATAATGGATTTGATGGAGCTCTTGGGGGATCATCGGAGATTGGGATATTCTTTTAACATCCAACTCTGACTTGTATTTCTCAACAGCATTGTCCTAGACTTGTTTGGGGATCTCCTTGGTCGTCATGGTGTTCTTCAGTTAGTGATGCCTCTTGCTCAATGGTGTTGCAGCATCTGTGACCTTTCAGAAAGTCTGTATGTACTGACTAGCAAGGTGACACTTAGATTGCACCCCCCCATTACCCCACTTGCCACTGCAACAGGGCAAGTGGGAAGAACCGGGCAAAGAGCCAGAATTGGTGCATCTAATAGATGCGCCTTTTCTGGGCAACTGCGGGCTGCTGTTCTTAGGCTGGGGGGGACAATATTCATGGCCCTTTACCAGCCTGAGAATAGCAGCCCGGACCTGTGAGTTTTGTCGGGTTGGTTACAAAAAGAAAGGGGGACCACACGTCGGGTTTTTCATTCATTCATTCTCCCCTGCTCGCTGGTAGAGCAGGGGAGAATAATAACAGGCACGTTCAGCACCAGCCACCTGGGAACAGCGGCTTACAGTAGCGCTACTTCCCCGGCGGCCATCCGTGCACACGGAGGACAGTGTGCACTGTTCTCCATGTGCATGTGTGCGGCACGTTTTGCGGTCCATTTTTATGAAAATGGACATGTCTGCATGTTTTGCACACGGACACATGGTCTGTGAAAAAACGCTGACATGTACATAGACCCATTCATTTGAATGGGTCTACATGTGTCAGTGTCACCACATGTATCGGAGACATTGAAGTGTGAAAGGGGCCTAAAACAAAGAAGAGTATGTGAATGAACACTAAGGCTACTTTTACACATGTCGGGCTTTTTGCGGCCCGTTTTTGCGTGCCGTATTGCTGTGATTTTTGCAGTCTCCCGCAAAAACGGGCAGCAAAAAACCTTGGATCGCCGGTTTTCCCTGTTGTAACAAATTGCAGGGAAAATTGCGGCGATCCGCAAATAAGGTGTACCGCAAAAACAAGCTACTGTTGTTTTTGCGGTACCATTGTTTTAAATGGAGGCCGTGTCCATGAGCCGTAAAAAATATCACGCAAGCTCGATATTTTTTCATGGCCGTATATACGACCCTCACGGCCATACGGCACACGGCATCCGATGCATTTTAGCGGGTCATTTTTGCAGCCCCATAGAAATCTATTGGGGCCGCAAAAACGGCCCGCAAAAACATGGCAAGTGTAAAAGCAGCCTAACAATGTCTAGATTCTGAAAAGATGAACTTTATCTAAGATCTAGACCTCCACTGACATCTAGTGGTTGAGAAAAGAATAACATTCCAAAGTGGTTACTTAATATCCTTTTATATCTTCATTGACTCTCCAATCTAAACTACTTACTTCTATGTACGGTAAGCATTCCTTAAGAAAATGGAACTCTCTCTGATGCAACACATCAGCAGATAGAATTCTACAGGATGGTTAAAAAAAGTATAAGATTCGCAGGTATGCAGGATGCAGTGACGAGACGGAACAAGCTTAAATGCAACTTTTATATAGGGGCTATTTTAGTAACTAGCAAGCTGACAACAGTTGTCCTCGCAGGGCTGCAACCAATAATATACAGATAGCACAATATTAACTACCCGGCCGGAACAGGTAACTATAAGGCAGCGGTATGGTCGGCTATAAGTACAAGAACTATAACTAGTTAACTACGACGTGTCACTTATCCTTCTCTGATGTCCGGCAGAGTGGTTGTAGATGTCTAATTGGCATCTCAGCCACTGGGCCCAGCCGACAAGGAGTTGACGGAAGCCTCTGGCGTTCCTACGCCCAGGTGGAGCGAGGGCACAGCAGGCCCCTGAAGAGTTACTCAGCGTTGGGCGGAGGCAAGATGGCGGCAGCCGGGGTCCTGGATGTATAGGCCGCAGCCGTGGGCTGGAGTTGGGCTGTGGTGGCTGCGGGTGGCAGCGGGCAGACCACAGCCGCAGGCTGGAGTTGGGCAGTGGTGGCCATGGATGGCAGCGGGCAGGCCGCAGGCTGGTGTAAGGGGCTGACATTGCTATGGACAGCAGAGACACGCTGCCACTTTAAGAGACAGCACCCCCTTGGCTGATGCGATAGTACATTCTATTCTACCCTTCAAAAGTCTGCTATGGTTTGCTCTTCCAGCAATGGAGAGGGGAGGGGCTGTTTTCCCAGTGAGTGTTTGGAGCTGGGAGTCTGCAGGAGACTGATGAGGAGAAAAACACGGGTATTACATACCTGGTTGTTGTGAGTTCATTTTCCCCTTCGCTGCTGAGGTCTGGTGAACTCCCTCTTCTGGTAAAGGAAGGTAGTGAGCCTGATTATCAAACACTTGAGCCTAATCATGATGACTGGCTGAGTGGAGTTACAGACTGGATATAAGGCCGGCGACGCCCTTCTGCCTTGCGGGTGATTTCTCTGAGGTTTTCTTGGAGACCAGTCTGGATTCCTGCTCCTCAAAAGCTAAGTTTTCTGCTCTCCTTTTTGCATCTGTGTTTTGATTTTGTTTTGCTTTGTTTTTCTGGATTTCTGCCATTCCCTGCTGGGGTGAGCTGAATTCCTATTAGCTCTGTCTTCAGAAAATACCTGAGTACTGATATAGTATTTTTGAAGCCTAGCGTCTTCAGGGCCTTTTTCCATATCAGTCTGTTGGCTTTTGCTTTGAAAGGGTTTTGGCAGATTGCAGACAGCAGCCTTCCTTTCCTGTCCTATTTAGCTAGCTTGGGCCCCATCGTTTGCTCAGCCTATCTATCTGTCTGTGTATGTGTTTTTTCATCTTGCTTCACCGTCATTATATGTTGGGGGCTGCCTATTACTTTGGGGTCTGCTCTGGGGCAGTTTAGATTTCCCTTTCTGTCTTTAGGCTATTTAGCCCTCCGGCTGTGATCGAGGGGTCTAGGGCACTGTAGGAACCCCCCACGGCTACTGCTAGTTGTGTTGATAGGTTCAGGGGTCTGCAATTTGATAGCGGCCAACTTCTCTGGTTTTCTGGACGTAGCAACTATTTTTGTGTTTGCCTCCTACGGTGACTCTTTCATAACATCTGGTAATGTGTTTTTTCATGAGACATGACGGCACCACGAGAAAGGGGATCCGCCCAATGAGGACAGGAAACCTTCAAGATAAAAGGGGCGGCTCCTCTCTCCGCATCAGTTGTTTTACAGAGCACGAGAGGAACTCTGCAGGTTAGTGTACATATAAATAATACATCCTTTACACTACTAAATTTCTGACACCCAAGGGAGTGTATAATGCTAATAATGCACCCAACTAATGATGTGACCAATAAGGAGGGAATATAAGGGTGCCGTCATGTCTCATGAAAAAACACATTACCAGGTATGTAATACCCGTGTTTTTCCATTCTACATGACTGCACCATGAGAGAGTTACAGAGATTTGTATTCTCTTAGGGAGGGATCACTGCTTGTAACACTCTTCTCCCAAATATGAGATCAGAGGTAGCAAATAGTTCTAACCTAAAATGTCTGACAAAGGTAGACGGAGCGGACCAAGTGGCCGCTTTACTGAATTGGTAAATGGGAGCGTCTGCTCTCTCCGTCCAGGAAGTCGTCACGGCCCTCGTGGAGTGGGCTTTTAGGTCTTCTGGAATAGCCCTGCCTGCACTGTTATCTGCTGGCATAATTACCTTTCTCACTCATCTAGCTAGTTTGTCTAGAGGCTTTTAAGGCCCCTCCTTGCCCCTTGGAATGAGACAAATAATGCTCCCTGTTTTCTCCAAGGTCTCGTTACCTCCAAATACTGCAGGAGACATCTCCTCATATCTAGGCCATGAAGCCTCTCCTCCTCATGGTCGTTAGGGTCAGGACAAAAGAGATGGTAAGATTATCTCCTGAGCCCTATGGAATTTTGATATCACCTTGAGAAGGTATGCTGGATCTAATTTTTTAACACAACTCTATCATCTATGGCCCGAGTGTAGGGAGGGTCTTGTTGATAATGTGAGTAACTCCTCAACCTACTGGCCGACGTGAGCGCCTTTAATAAGGCTGTTTAATGTTAGAATCCCTATCTAATGTTGTGTTTTTAAATGGCTCCAACGGACTCTGTCAAAGATGACAGGACTAAATTTAGATCCCAAGGAGGAGGAGTTAGAGGACGGACACGCCTGAATAACCCTGGCCACCCACCTATTGTTTGTCAGGTCGCAGCTGAATAAGGCTGCCAGGGCTGAGACGTGTATTTTGAGGGTACTGACAGCTAACCCCAATCCTCAACCTTTCTGCTGAACATTCCAGTATTGACACAATCGGGACTTTCCCTTCCTGTATTGGGTCTGAGGTAGATAAGAATTTTCACATATCCCCCTACAAAAAAGTTTTTGTAGTCACTGGTTTTCAGCTACTGAGTAAGGTGGATATTAACGCTACTGAGAATCCATTTTCCTCTAGTAGTGGCCTTTTAAATTTCAGGCTGTCAACTGCAGCCCAGATCTCTGAGGGATGCTGTGTTAGAGGGTCCTAGACCTCTGTCACTGACATTACTCAGTCAATAGAACCATGGCCTTATCGGCCAAAAAAAAGGGCTATCAAAATCACTCTGGCTTTTTTATTGTTGGTTTTCCCTCATACGTCATCCAATGTCTGACCAAAATAGGAAATTTCCTTCACACGGTAAAGGGCAGAGTTACATATTTGCCTGGGTGTCCCCCAGCCAGCATTTAAGCCATCCTGCACAGCATCCTACATTAGCTAAAGTTCTTTGTGCTTGTGGGCTGGTCTCCCCTTCCAGTCCCAGCCCAGCCTCAAGCTGCATTGTGGACGCCACCTGACGTATGCAGTCACACTCAGCCTAGAATGGCCGGTGGCCTAATTTACTGTATAGCCTTGCTGAATCCTCCTGAAGTTTCAGCTAGGAATACTGCCGCTGCTCTTATGGCTGGTATTGCCTCTAGGATAGTCTCCCTGGGGATTCTTTGCTCTAGCTGATCTTCTAGATTATTGATCTATATCTTAAGGGATCTAACCACACCAGTGGCCGCGATGGCCGGTCTAAGTGTTTCAGCTAAGGTCTCCCAGGCTGGGAACCTAAATCCTTTAAGGAGCAGGGAGGACTTTCTGACGACCTTTGATAGCGCTACATCAATTTCGAAGCCTCCTCCCAGGATGAGGATGCCTCTTCATCAAAACGGTACCTCCTTTACAAGGAACTGATTATGGGAATTCCTCTCTGGTTTTTCCCATTCCCTTTTAATGAGTCATTGCCAAAAATAGGGACGACTTACATTTTTCCTTATTGCAAGCTTGTCGAACATAAGTTCTATGGCTTTTGCCTCTACCAGCCCCACGGTAGGTCCGACTGCTTTAATAAGCTTGTCTGCACTGTATCCTCTACTAGGAACGTATCTTTCTCATCTGAGCTATCTTCTCCGTAGCGAGATTTAACAGAGCCCTCCTATGGTCTTCCTGAGAGACCAATGAGGGGCTGGTCTATCCCTTGCTTTGCTATCCATGTTTGTTGACTGCAAAGCCCTTCCTGATTGTAGACTTCTGACTAGTGCTGAGCGACTTTTGTTTTTTTAGGGTCGAGTTTCGTTTCATGAAACCCGACTTTTCCAAAAGTCGGGTCGAGCAAAATCGGCCGACTATAGGGAAAAGTCGGGGTCGTCCCAAAACACGAAACCCAATGTAAGTCAATGGAGAATTAAAGTCAGCAGTGAGAGGAGGACAGGAAACACACCAACAGTGCCCATTTGAATGCCAAAAGCATAAATTCTTGTTACTGAAGCTTGTCAACCTTAATTAACTTCATAATACTAGTTACACACTGAAAAATGGGGGTTATTTGGCTACAGTTGTGGGGGGGGGGGAGGGCTGGCTCCAGGTTTTCGTGGGCCCAGGGCCAAAGCGCGCCCCTTTAACACATACCATAACTCATGATGATCCGATACGGCAGAGAAATAGCAGTATAGTACAATGAAAAATACTTCACTTCTTACATCTCATGACTGATATCCATTTTAAATTCTCCAATACCTCCAAAAACGGACAGTATGTAACTCCATACAGTATTAACCCCTTCACCCCCAAGGGTGGTTTGCACGTTCATGACCGGGCCAATTTTTACAATTCTGACCACTGTACCTTTATGAGGTCATAACTCTGGAACGCTTCAATGGATCCCAGTGATTCTGACATTGTTTTCTCGTGACATATTGTACTTCATGTTAGTGGTAAAATTTAATTCAAATAACTTGCGTTTATTTGTGAGAAAAACAGAAATTTGGTGAAAATTTTGAAAATTTCACAATTTTCCAACTTTGAATTTTTATGCCCTTAAATCACAGAGATACGGCACACAATAAACTTGATAACTAACATTTCCCACATGTTTACTTTACATCAGCACAATTTTGGAACCAAAATTTTTTTTTGTTAGGAAGTTATAAGGGTTAAAAGTTGACCAGCGATTTCTCATTTTTACAACACCATTTTATTTTTAGGACCACATCACATTTGAAGCCACTTTGAGGGGTCTATATGATAGAAAATACCCAAAAGTGACACCATTCTAAAAACTGCACCCCTTAAGGTGCTCAAAACCACATTCAAGAAGTTTATTAACCCTTTAGGTGCGTGTCAGGAATTTTTTTGAATATTTAAAAAAAAAATGAACATCTAACTTTTTTCATAAAAAAATACTTCAGGTTCAATTTTTTTAATTTTACCAAGGGTAACAGGAGAAATTGGACTGCAAAAGTTATTGTGCAATTTGTTCTGAGTACGCTGATACCTGATATGTGGGGGGGAACAACTGTTTCGGCGCATGGCAGAGCTCAGAATGGAAAGAGCGCCGTTTGACTTTTTCAATGCAAAATTAGCTGGAATTCAGATTGGACGCCATGCCACGTTTGGAGAGTCCCTGATGTACCTAAACAGTGGAAACCCCCTACAAGTGACCCCATTTTGGAAACTAGACCCCCCAAGGAACTTATCTAGATATGTGGTGAGAACTTTGAACCCACAAGGGCTTTACAGAAGTTTATAACGTACAGCGGTACAATTAAAAAAATCATATTTTTTCCACAAAAATGATCTTTTCACCCTCAATTCTTATTTTTCCAAGGCTAACAGGACCCTAAAAGTTATTGTGCAATTTGTCCTGAGTACGCTGATACCCCACATGTGGGGGTAAACCACTATTTGGGCGCATGGCAGAGCTCGGAAGGGAAGCAGCACCATTTGATGTTTTTGGCTGGAATTGAGATCGGACACCATGTCGCGTTTGGAAAACTCCTGATGTACCAAAACAGTGGAAACCCCCCACAAATCACACCATGTTGGAAACTAGACCCCCTAGGGAACTTATCTACATGTGTGGTGAGAACTTTGAACACCCATGGGCTTCACAGAAGTTTATAACATAAAGCCGTACAATTAAAAAAATCATATTTTTTCCACAAACATGATCTTTTAGTCACCATTTTCTTACTTTCCCAAGGGTACCAGGAGAAATTGGACCCCAAAAGTTGCTGTCCAATTTGTCCTGAGTATGCTGATACCCCATATGTGGGAGAAAACTACTGTATGGGCACACGTCGGGGCTCGGAAAGGAAGTAGTGACGTTTTGGAATGCAGACTTTGAAGGAATGGTCTGCGGGTGTCATGTTGCCTTTGGAGAGCACCTAATGTACCTAAACAGTGGAAACCCCCCACAAATGACACCATTTTGTAAACTAAACCCCCCAAGGAACTTATCTAGATGTGTGGTGAGCACTTTGAACCCCCCAGTGCTTCACAGAAGTTTATAACGCCCGGGCGTGAAAATAAAAAATTCGTATTTTTTCCACAAACATGATCTTTTAGTCACCATTTTTTTATTTTCCCAAGGGTACCAGGAGAAATTGGACCGAAAAAGTTGTTGTCCAATTTGTCCTGAGTATGCTGATACCCCATATGTGGGAGAAAACTACTGTATGGGCACACGTCGGGGCTCGGAAGGGAAGTAGTGACGTTTTGGAATGCAGACTTTGATGGAATGTCTGCGGGTGTCATGTTGCCTTTGGAGAGCCCCTAATGTACCTAAACAGTGGAAACCCCCCACAAATGACCCCATTTTGAAAACTAGACCCCCTAAGGAACTTATCTAGATGTGAGGTGAGCACTTTGAACCCCAAGGGCTTCACAGAAGTTTATAATACCCGGGCATGAAAATAAAAAAATCATTTTTTTCCACAAAAATGATATTTTTGCCCCCAATTTTTTATTTTCCTAATGGTAACAGGAGAAATTGGACCCCAAAAATTGTTTTGCAATTTGTCCTGAGTAGGCTGATACCCCATATGTGGGGGTAAAACACTGTTTGGGTGCATGGCAGAGCTTGGAAGGGAAGGAGCACCATTTGACTTTTTCAACTCAGAATTGGCTGGAATTGAGATCAGACGCCATGTTGCATTTGGAGAGCCCCTGATGTGCCCAAACAGTGGAAACCCCCAATTCTAACTCCAAACCGAACCCCAACACACCCCTAAACCTAATCTCAGCCCTAACCCTAACCCTAGCCCTAACGGAAAAATGGAAATAAATACATTTTTTTTATTTTATTATTTTTCCCTAACTAAGGGGGTGATAACGGGGGGTTTGATTTACTATTTATGGCGGTTTTTATATTTGGCAGCTGTCGCACGCTAAAAGACGCTTTTTATTGTAAAAATAGTTTTTGCATCACCACATATTGAGAGCTATAATTTTTCCGTATTTTGACACACCGAGTCATGTGAGGTCTTATTTTTTGCGTGACGAGTTGACGTTTTTATTGGTACCATTTTCGGGCACGTGACATTTTTTGATCGCTTTTTATTCCGATTTTTGGGACGCAGAATGAACAAAAACCAGCGTTTCATGAATTTCTTTTGGGGGGGTGCGTTTACACCGTTCCGCGTGCGGTAAAATTGATAAAGTGGTTTTATTCTTCGGGTCAGTACGGTTACAGCGATACCTCGTTTAGGTCGTTTTTTTATGTTTTGTCGGTTTTATGCAATGAAAACTATTTTATATAAAAAATAATTATTTTTGCATCGCTTTATTCTGCGAGCTATAACTTTATTTTTTCGCTGATGATGCTGTGTGGTGGCTCGTTTTTTGCGGGACAAGATGACGTTTTCAGCAGTACCATGGATATTTATATGCGTCTTTTTGATCGTGCGTTATTACACTTTTTGTTTGGCGGTATGATAATAAATCATTATTTTTTGCTTCGTTTTTTATTTTTATTTTTTAAGGGGTTCACTAAAGGGGTTAACTAATGGGACAGTTTTATAGGGCGGGTCGTTACGGACGCGGCGATACCTAATATGTGTACTTTTATTGTTTTTTTTTTTATTTCCAAAAAATGGATTTATTGGTGGAATATATATTTTTTTTTTTCTAATTTATTTGGCGATTTTTTTTTTTATTATTTTAACACTTTTTTTTATTTTTTTTTAACTTTATTAAATAGTCCCAGATGGGACATCACTGTCCTGTGACAGATCGCTGATCTGTCACATCACAGATCACTGTGACAGATCAGCAATCTGTCACAGGCACTGCACAAGGCTTCCTCATGCCTGCGCTTTGCAGGCACTGAGGAAGCCAGCTTCCTGCAGGCCCCCGAAGGCCCCCGTCGCCATCTTGAATTTGGGGGCCTGCAGGAAAGGAGCCCCCCGCAGCAGCGCTGCACATTGCGCTGCCGTGGGGGGCCCCCTCCCTGCCGATGCTTCCCTTTAACCCCCGGTACACCGCGATCATGTTTGATCGCGGTGTGCAAGGGGTTAACGTGTCGGGGGCGGTCAGTGAACGCCCCTGACACATTGTGCCGGGAGTCAGCTGTGATAATCAGCTGACACCCGGCCGCGATCAGCGGCGCTCACCACGTGGGCGCCGCTGATCGCGGTAGACGTAATATCCCGTGCATGGTCATAGGGGCCCGGGTCCCATGGATGGGATAGTACGTCGGATGTCAGGAAGGGGTTAAGGCCAGCGCTTAGGGCGCTATACAGAGTAATGAGGCCCATATATTTCTCCATACGGAATCATTATTCCCATATAATGTTTCAAACCGTATATGATGAGCTCCACATAATGCTACAGTATATGTTGGTCCCAATGAATGAAGCTCCACTGTCTTATGGGCCCAAATAATGCTCCATATATAATGGGCCCCATTTCTACTGCTCTAGTGTATAATGGGCCCTGTAAATGCTGCTCCAGTGTCTGATGTCCACCTTTGGAATGCTCCAGTGTATGGTGGGCCCCATATATCATTCACCAGAGTATAGTGCTCCCCAAAAATTGCTGTCCCAACATTGAAAACAATTACATAAGTCTCCTTGCTAGGGAATCCCTGCACTACTCTGAACTTGTCGTCCCCATCTTCCATCTCACTGCACTTGGCTGTTTAGGCCCTCCCACCGGCAGAGACACTTTTGCGTACTATGCGGTGCCCTGTGCCAGTGCCATCGCTCATGAGTATGCCCCCCCACCTGCTCAAGGAACCTCCACTTTCATCTGCACCTTCCTCTTTGTCACCGTGTAAGGTGGTATAGTATGCGGGAAGGGGAACCTGAGTTTCCTCTGGGTCAGATTCTGGCTGTGTAGAGTGCGAGGGGAATGTAGTGGTCTGGGTCAATGTACCAGCAGCATCATCCAGCAGTGGCTGGGCCTCAGTGCACTTGTGGCGTCCCCAAGAGTATGGTCACCACTGTGGAATTGTCTTCCTCCTAGGGAGTGTGTTGTCAAGCTTGGGAGCAACGAAGGATCTCTCTAGCAGTGAAACCAACACACAACACATTTCCCACTCAAGGCCAGCAGGGAGACCTCTGAACCTGACTGCTGAGGAGCTGCTCTCTGTGGTCGGGAGAAGGTAAGTTAGGGCACTCTGTGCAGGGAAGGGGAAGTGTGTGGACGTGAGAAGGGGAGCTAGAGGATGAGCAGAGTTAAGGCTCACTCCTAGCTGGAGCGCATGGTCCGGATTCCGGTCTCAGAGTTTGTAGGGACACTGACGTTCCTGCAGCAGAAACCGGGGGAAGTAGCAGCTATAAATGCTCTGTACCCAACTAAGGCTCGGAGGCCCCAGCATCGACGTGTGCGAGGCAGAAGGAAAAGGCTACAGCTGTCTGCCATACAAGTCTGAGGAACATCTGTTAGACAGGAGGCGTTTCAGTGAACCACGGTCCTGTGAGTGCTTCCCCCACAAGCGCTAGAAAGGAGACGTTCAGGAAGGTACATGTTGGCGGAGTGTTGGAAGGGAGCTTTTCATTCTGGTCCCGGAGGTTGGCAGAGGTCCTGACCCGGAGGACACAGCACGGAGGCAGGCATCTGTGTAACCTGCAGACTGTGAGTAAAGCTTTGGAACTGCACGCTCTGGTGTCCTACAGTTATTCCAGCACCGCTACATCTGGGTACCAGCACCTACACCGCCTGTGCCTTTCCCCCATCACTACATCTACACTTCCCTGGGACTCCAGCTCCACCTGTGGGGAGCTTCACCATCTTTGCTGCACAACACCATCAGTCCCAGAGGATCTGCATGCAGCGTCGGCCTAACATCTATGTTGCCGAACACCACAGGTGGCGTCAAACTAACTCTTTACCATTATACCACGCCATTTACATGGGCGCCCAGGGCCACCGTCCGGGTCACCGCTGCTGTGACACATCCCACTGACACCGGCCCGGTACCGAGTACCCCACAGCCCTGGGAGGGCGACCCATATGCCGACTGCTGATCGGGCAGCGTTATTCCCACGAACCTCCAATCAGCGTCCCTGAAGGCAAAGTTTTTGGTTTCCGGGGGCAGTATGATTGCAAAGCAGAACCTTAAAAGAATATCCAAAAGGGCACCACCAGGAGTGGAGCCTGTGGCTTAATTGGACTGCACCCGGGAAACCACTACCATACAAGCTACAGAAAAGATGGACAGATTGCAAGCTTTGTCGATTCTGTGTGTGGTGTGGTATGTCCATTTGTAGTTGTGCTAGCGATTTCTCAGCTTTATTCTGTTAACGACCGAGACTCCGGCATGGCCCCGAGGTACGCGTCAAGCTTACTAGAGGGATACGCGAGGCTGTGGCACGTGAGATCGAGCAATAACAGGTCTAGCATTCCAGTACATGTCCGGGGCTGCATGCACGCTACACTGAAAGGACCAGCTTTTGTCGCTTACAGGTGCAGATAACCTGCTGAACTCCGTTAGTGATGGGGATCTGGGATTCAGATTATTCCCCGCGAACGATGATTTCCCAGCAAGTTCAGGTCAACCGCAATTCCGGAGTTAGGCCTAACCGTCATTCCTGAAAAAATTACGTGTCCAAACCACAGGTGCTGTAGCTTGCTTAACAGCTCGGCAGCCGTTCTCAGGCCCAGTATGGATTCAACAACATTGTGGAAAGTTGATAAAGGGTACAGTTTCACCGGATAACACGTATATATGTAGCCTAGTTTACACATTAAAAATATATGTCTATAGATCAGGAGGCAGACTCAGATGTTCTCAGGCCCAGTATGGATTTGACCAGATTGTACAAAGTTGAGAAAGGGTATTTTATCACTGGATAGCAGGTATATATATAGCATAGTTTAAACATGTAAAATCTCCGTGTTCTCAGTATGGATTACACAGCAATCTAAAAAGTGGAAAAAAGGAAATCCATTTGAGGCGTACACAACTGTATACTTTTGGTGTTATTTTTAAATCTTCATATATATTTCTGTCTAAGTAATACAGTCCAGCCTCTCCGCAATAGGAAATGAGATGCATACAATTAGTGACATAAAGGCTATTGATTGCAGAAATCTAGGAATTATTATTCACGGGAAAAACTTCCGTCACAATTCTCATAGGCGATGCTGACCCTCAATTAATTTGTGTGTTGAGACAGTGAAAACATTTTTTTGTGAATAAAGTCTTGCTGTATCGCACTTCTGTTGATTCCATCACTGTTACTCATTTCAATCCAATTTTTATCACAGGGAGCAATGTAAACATGGTGCTCACTGGCTATCATGATCTGTCACGTAACTTTGCAGTGCAAAAGACAGAAGCCACAGGCCGTAGGCGATTCTATTTGATTGGCATGAGAGGGCACATTTTGAAATGTGTGCCGGAATGTCACACGTTTGTGAGTAGGAAAACTGAAAGCTGATGATAAACCACCACTGCATGTAATTGTGAGCCGACGTCCATAAGAAATGGAAGTCACTCATCATCTGGAGCTAGAGCCCGGCCAGCAGGACAGGGCATAGCTACATCTTAACCATCATATTTCAGTTCAATCAATTTGTAGTGGCAGTCCCAGTGAAGGATTTGACAGCCCAGACTACACAGCGGAGGAGCAGGGAGAGGTACCGTATATACTCAAATATAAGTCGAGTTTTTCAGCCCCCTTTTTGGGCTGAAAAAGACCCCCCTCGACTTATATTCGGGTCACGGTTCAAACTTACCTGGTCCCCGTCGTCTCCGCGTTCCCCGGTACGTGTCTGCGGTCCCCCTGTCAGTGTCCCGGCGGCGGCGGCGGGTGATGATAGGGCCGCGGCGGCGTTACAAGTCGCTGTGCGCCGCTCTCTCCCGGCGCGTCTTCTGGCAGTGACGTGCAGGGGGCGCGATGACGTGGAAAGCACGCGCCCTCTGCCTGAGTCACTGAAGAACCGGTAACGCTCAGGAGTAGCTTTCAGCAACGGAGGTGAGTATATAGTGTTTTTTTTTTTAATTACAGCAGGGGCAGCAGCAACATGATAGGATCCTATCACTTGGCCAATAAATCATGCATTGGGGCCACCATTATTCACTGTGCAGCATTTATGGGGGCATATGTTGTGCAGCATTACGGTATTTGGGCCACCATTATTCACTGTGCAGCATTTATGGGGGCATATGTTGTGCAGCATTACGGTATTTGGGCCACCATTATTCACTGTGCATTCCCACCCTAGACTTATACTCGAGTCAATAAGTTTTCCCAGGTTTTTGAGGCAAAATTAGGGGGGTCGACTTATACTCGGATCGACTTATACTCGAGTATATACGGTAAACATTGCAAATGCTGGGGCCCTGCCCAAGCAAGGGGGGCACACTCGTGGGCGTCGGTACTGGCACTGGGCCCCTCATAGTACGGCGGTGTGTCTGACGGCGGGTGTGCACCACCACTGTCAGAGACACTTGATTGCACTATGAGGGACCCTATGCCAGTGCCCGCGCCCAAGAGTCGTCCTACCCACCTGTCCAGGACAACGGCACTCGCACGGTTTTGTGCGCTAGGTGGTGACCCCGGCCATGGGGGGGGGGGGGGGGGGCGCCCACTTAGGGAGGTTTACAAAGTGGCATATGTAGATGTGGGTCATTCAGCTGCTGCAAAAGGCGAAATAGGTCAAGTTCGCGGAATAGGAGGAGGACCAAAGCAAGCCATTTTTCTGGCAACCTATGTGTCATCAAGGGAAGGTGGGACAAAATCCTTGGAAACCCATGCATGGTTCATTTTAATGAAGGTTAGATCATCCACATTTTGGGTTGACAGACGGGTCCTTTTTTCTGTCAGGATTGATCCAGCTGCACTGAAGACTCTTTCCGATAGCACACTTGCAGCTGGGCAAGCGAGCTCCTGTAAGGCATATTGTGCCAATTCAGGCCAGGTGTCCAGTTTAGCGGCCCAATATTCAAAGGGGAATGACCTGTGTGGGAGAACATCGATATGGGAGGAAAAGTAGTTTGTAACCATAGTTGACAACTGCTGTCTCCTGTCACTTTCCATCGATGCAGTATTATCAGTTGTGAAAAATCAGTCCACAACATTGTCATGAAACCCCTGTCTCCAACGCCACCTTCTGCTGTGTGCACCACGAACACCTCTGCCAAGCTGCCCCCGGCCAGTACGGCTCGTGTGAGAACCATCACCGCTGCTGTGTGCTGGGAATGCCTCAACCAACCGGTTAACCAGAGTTGCTTGTTTAGTAGCCAATATTAGGTCAAGGTTCTCCTGTGACATGATGTTTTGCAATTTGCCTTTATAGCGTGGATCCAGGATGCTGGCCAACCAGTAGTCATCATCGTTCATCATTTTGGCAATGTGTGGGTCCCTTTTTAGGATCTGCAAGGCATAATCTGACATGTGGGCCAATGTTCCCGGTGTCAATGATGCACTGCGAGTGCTGGGTGGAGGAGCACTTTCTGGCAAATCCACATCCCTCCAGTCACGCATAAACCCTGTACCAGACCTTGCCACGCCAACATTTTCACTTGCCCCACGAGATGCATCCTCCTCCCCTAAGTAATCATCCCCATCATCATCCTCCTCCTCCTCTTCTTCCTCCACCTCGTCCAGAAGAGGTCCCTGAGCAGACAAGGGCTGAATGTCATCAAGGATTCCCTCCACCTCTTCCTCCTCGTCAACATTGGCTGCAGACGCCTGCTCCTTAAGGTGCGTCAAAGTTTGCATGAACAGACGCATAAGTGGGATGCTCATGCTTAGGATGGCGTCGTCTACATTCCTCAAAACACTGAAGGACTTTACATAGGTCTTTCAGCTTCGACCACTGCACACCTGTCAACTCCATGTCTGCTCTCAAAGTGCCTGGCCGTGTATCCTCCCATAAATGCATTATGGCCTGCCTCTGCTCACACAGCCGCTCAACCATGTACAGGGTTGAGTTCCACCTTGTTGCAATGTCGATAATGAGGCGGTGGTTGGGAAGGTGGAGCAATCGCTGCAACTTCTGCATACGAATGGAGTGTACAGGCGACCGGCGGATGTGCGCGCACAGTCTTCGCACCTTCTGGAGCAGGGCTGTAAACTCCGGATAATTATTGAGGAAGCACTGCACCACCAGGTTCAAGGTGTGAGCCAAGCAAGGTATGTGGCTGAGTTTTGAAAGGGCTATGGCTGCCACAAAATTACGGCCGTTATCACTAACTACCTTGCCTGCCTCAAGATGTACACTGCCCAGCCATGACTCAGTTTGTCACTGAAAGTACTCGGCCAGCACCTCGGCGGTGTGTCTGTTGCCCAAACACATCATCTGCAACACAGCCTGCTGACGCTTTCCACTAGCTGCTCGATAGGGGGACACCTCGTGTGCAACAGTGGCAGCTGCAGATGGAGTGCTCGTACGACTGCGCTCTGTGGACGAGCTTTCGCTTCTGGAGGAGGAGGAGGAGGAGGAGGAGGGTCGAACGCCTACAGCCAACTGTTTCCTATACCGTGGGCTAGGCAGCACTGTCCCACCACCGCTGTCCCCTGTGGACCCTGCATCCACCACATTAACCCAGTGCGCAGTGATGGACACGTAACGGCTCTGGCCATGCCGACTGGACCATGCATCAGTTGTGAGGTGCACCTTTCCACTCACTGACTGCTTGAGTGCATGGATAATGCAGTCTTTCACATGATGGTGGAGGGCTGGGATGGCTTTGCGAGAGAAGAAGTGGCGACTGGGTAGGTCATAGCGTGGTACTGCATAGGCCATGAGTTCGCGGAAAGCTGCGCTTTCCACCAACCGATAGGGCATCATCTCTAACGAGATTAGTTTGGCAATGTGGGCGTTCAAACCATTAGTTTGGCAATGTGGGCGTTCAAACCCAGTGTATGCGGATGAGAGACTGAGTACTTTCTTGACCTACTCATAGTGTCTGGGAGGGTGAGCTGGACTTGAGAGCTGCATATGGTGGAAGTAGCGGTGGACAGGGCGGACTGAGAGAGGGTTGATGATGGTGTTGGAGTTGGTGTTCTTTCTGATGGCCTAGATTCAATCTTTCGTTGATATAACAGTGGGATTCCCTGACTGCTGTGGCCTTGCAACGACACCTCAACATTTGTTGCTGTGCTAACCGGTGGGCTTACAGTGGGGGAAACAATGTAGCGTTGCTGACTACCTTCTTTGTGATCAGTTGCACATGTGGTACTTGAGGTTTGGTGTTGTGTCCACGCTTGCAAGTGCATGCTGGTTAAATGTCTAAGCATGCAACTGGTATTCAAATTTTTCAGATTTTTCCCTCGGCTAAAGGTCTTTGCGCACTTCTTACAGATGACCTTGGCCTGATCATGAGGATTTTGTTCTAAAAAGTGCCACACTGCGCTCTTCCTATTTTGGCAGACATTTTGCGGCCTAGCACGCTGTGATATTTTGACCCTCTGGACAAGCTGTCCAGCAACTCTTTTGATTTTTGGAACCTGTCTTTGGAGTGCTCCGGGCCTGCCAGATAACAGCTGTTGCGATGTCGATGTCTGCTGTGGATGCTCCTCCTCCTCATCTGAGCTATTGGAAGCAGCACCCTCTTCCCCCAATGGATGCCAATCTGGGTCAACAACTGGGTCATCCATCACCTCCTCTTCAATGTCATGTGCACCTTCCTCTGTGTCACCGTGTATGGTGGTATAGTGTGCGGGAAGGGGCACCTGAGTCTCATCAGGGTCAGAATCTGGCTCTGTACACTGCGAGGACAATGTAGTGCTCTGAGTGAATGTACCAGCAGAATCATCTATCAGTGGCTGTGCATCAGTGCACTCCATGTCAGATTCATCTAGGCCTGGGTAATTCACCATTTCACTTGATAATCCAGGCATGGTATGTGAAAACAGCTCCATGGAGTAATCAGTAGTATGGCCTGCGTCATCCTTCAATCTTGGTTGGGGTGAAGGACACAAGGAAAGGTGTGGTTCATGAACATGAGCCTCCAATGACGACTCAGTGCTTTTATTTTTTACAACTTCAGAAGAGGAGGCGATAGAGCTGGAGGCTGAGTCAGCAATGTAAGACAAAACTTTTTCCTGAAGCTCTGGCTTTAAAAGCGGTTTGCCAACTCCTAGAAAACTAAGCCTTCGAGGCCTTGTGGAGCCAGACGATGACGCAGGCTCAAGATCTCCTGCATTCGGTCCTATTTTGCTTTTGCCACTACCATCAGATCCACCACCAACACCATCATTACCAGCTGCCAACCCCCGCCCAATTCCACGGCCTCTTCCACCAGCCTTCCTCATTTTTGGTAGAAATGTAGACATAATCCAACAAACTATATAGTAATGTGAAACAAGGTACAAGGTGTCTATAGGACAGGGGAGATTTTGAATTTCTGCACACACTTGTGGACACTGGACACTTTTGGATTGTGTGAGGCCCACTGAATATCACAGCTCTATGTCACAGGCTCGATGTCGCAGGTGTGAAAAATGTCACTAGAGGATAACGGAGATTTTGAATTTCTGCACACACTTGTGGATACTGGACACTTTTGGATTGTGTGAGGCCCACTGAATATCACAGCGCTATGTCACAGGCAGAAATTGGCTAGTGTATGACAAACTACAAGGTGTATATAGAATTGGGCAGAATAGGAATCTCTTGTGAGTTCATTTTCCCCTTTGCTCCTGAGGTCTGGTGAACTCTTTCTTCTGGTGAAGGAAGGTAGTGAGCCTGATTATCAAGCATCTGAGCCTAATGAGGATGACTGGCTGAGTGGAGTTACGGACTGGATATAAGGCTGCCGACGCCCTTTCTGCCCTGCGGGTGATTTCTCTGAGGGATTCTTAGAGACGAGTCTGAAGTCCTGCTCCTCTAAAGCTAAGTTTTCTGCTCTGTTTTTGCATTTGTGTTTTGACCTTGTTTTGCTTTCTTTTTCTGGAGTTCTTCCATTCCCTGCTGGGGTGAGCTGAATTCCTTTTTGCTTTGTCTTCAGAAAATACCTGAGTACTGATATAGTATTTTTGAAGCCTAGCGTCTTCAGGGTCTTCTTTCATATCAGTCGGTTGGCCATTGTCTTTGAAAGGGTTTTTGCAGATTGCAGACAGCAAGCGTCCTTTCCTGTCCTATTTAGTTAGTTTGGGCCCCATCATTTGCTCAGTCTATCTTTCTATCTGTGTGAGTGTTTTTTCATCTTGCTTCACCGTCATTATATGTTGGGGGCTGCCTATTTCTTTGGGGTCTGCTCTGGGGCAGTTTAGATTTCCCTTTTCTGTCTTTAGGCTATCTAGCGCTCCGGCTGTAATCGAGGGGTCTAGGGCACCGTAGGAACCCCCCACGGCTACTGCTAGTTGTGTTGATAGGTTCAGGGGTCTGCAATCTGATAGCGGCCAACTTCTCTGGTTTTCTGGACGTAGCTTCTATTTTTGTGTGTGCCTCCTACGGTGACTCATTCATAACAGGAATCTCCCTAGAGTGTAGGTCTGTAAGAACGGAACAAGTCCTCGACTTATCCTTACAGAGCGACACAAAGATAGCTTCACTGTGGCCGTGATAACAGCCGTTACACGGTACTGAGAGAGGAGCGTGCACGTACACGGCTGTCCGGTGTACGTAAAATTGTCAAGCTCCGTGTTTTTTAAGTATACGGACTGACACACGCTGTCTCTCTATAGTTTTGAATGTGATCAAACAGCAAATATATTTAACTGTTTGAAAACTAGACAAAACTAGAAGGTGCAGGTCTGTAAGAACGGAACATGTCCTCGACTTATCCTTACAGAGCGACACACAGATAGCTTCACTGTGGCCGTGATAACAGCAGTTACACGGTACTGAGAGAGGAGCGTGCACGTACACGGCTGTCCGGTGTACGTAAAATTGTCAAGCTCCGTGTTTTTTAAGTATACGGACTGACACACGCTGTGTCTCTATCGTTTTGAATGTGATCAAACAGCAAATATATTTAACTGTTTGAAAACTAGACAAAACTAGAAGGTGCAGGTCTGTAAGAACGGAACATGTCCTCGACTTATCCTTACAGAGTGACACACAGATAGCTTCACTGTGGCTGTGATAACAGCCATTACACGGTACTGTGTGAGGAGTGTGCACCGCTGTATGGTGTGAAAAAATGCACGCTCAGTACCTCACCGGGACAAAAAAAAAAATTGGGATTGCTTTTAAAAAAGCAGTTTGCAGAGCAGTGGGTAAACAGCAATGCAGCCGTTAGGAAGCCTTAGAAGGCAGCCTAACAACCAACACCGCTGATCCAGCAAAATATAGCCTCCACTTGCACTGCACACACAGTGACTGGTGTGTTGTACAGGCAAAATCGCTAGCAGCAGAAGCAGTTTTTGGTGTCTTCTTCCCTGCCTAACGCTCTCCCTACAAAATCAGCAGCAGCAGCAGCTCTCCCTATTCTGAGATCAGCATGAGTAACATGGCGGTCGGCGTGCATGCCCTTTTATACCCCCTGTGACGCCCACCAAAGCAAGCCAATCACTTGCATGCCCTTCTGAAAGATGGTGGTGACCCCTGCCTATGTCATCACATTGCCCACAGTGTCCGTGGATCCTGATTGGCTGAAAAAGAGCGCAAAACAAACTTTTGAAACGCGACTTTGGCGCTTAAGTCGCCGACCTCATGGCCGACCTCATCCTAGGGTCGGGTTTCGTTTCATGAAACCCGACTTTGCCAAAAGTCGGCGACTTTTGAAATTTTTCGACCCATTTCGCTCAACTCTACTTCTGACAATTAGGGATCTCCAGCTCTCAGCAGCTCTTTCTTTTTACATAAGGAATATTCCTTATTCCTAGCATTTAATTTACCACTTTTTTGAGGACCTCCAATGCTCTACCCCACCAATGTATGTAAGAAGAGGGGAGAGAGGAGACGAGAGAGAGAGAGAAAGAGAACAGACATTATCGTACTGGACTTTCTCGAAGCTCACTCACCACTCGGACGCGTCACAAGACGGGTACCGGATCTGGAGGCTGACTGGTCTGTACACATGACTCCCATCGGGACTGTGGACCCCTCCTTGTTAACACCATGACTATCCTCCCGTACGCTGTCCGAGCGGCTTCCACTGTAGTTATGGCGCATCTGGCTGCTCTCATCTGAGCGAGACCGCCACTCCTGCACCTCCTGGCGCGGTTGTAAGTGCTCTGGCAAAAAAGGCTCTCAATCTTAACAAGTTAGCTGCTGCCGCTTTCAGATAAGAGCTATCACATTCAACCTAGAATGGTTGGTGACCCCTGCCAGCACTTCTGACAGCATTACCCCATTATTTTTTTTTTAATTAACTGATCACCTGGTTGATCCTGCACCTGCCGGTCACCTGCGCTTCCTTGGTGTTATCCACATGCGCACTACATCCGACTTGTTTGCACCCCCAGTAACCACTACTGGTGTGTGCTGATCTCCTCCCCGTGCATACCCCGGAGGGCGCCAGCCTTTCCCCCGGGTGCGTGCTCCCTTTCTACACTCGGGGAGTCTTTCTGGCCAGTTCCTGGTGCGCGTCTCTGTCCTGCCACTATCGGACGCGTCACTTCTGGTGTGCGCCCGGCTCCCAGCGTTCTTCTGATGCCCGGCTGCCATGACACCCGGCACCGCCGCCCCCTCCCTACCTGGACCTGCCCGGAGGGGGCGATAACGCTGCACCACCCCTGGCTACCAAGACGCCCGGTCACCTCCACCTCCTCCATACCTGTTCTGGATTTAACCTGGAGGGAGTGATCACGCTGCTGGCCACCACTGATTCCTGCATGTACTGCTTCTTCTTTATGGCCCAAATGGTGACCGGCGTCCTGGGCTCAACAGGGAGGGATTCCGAGAGGGTCCTCCGAGGAGTCTTACCTCTTCCCAGGCACCGATGTGCCTCATGGGCTGCATGGCCACCACACGTCAACAGGGAGGGAGCACAAAAGTGGCCTCCGTGGACTCCTATGGGGTATGTCGGCATCTGGGAGGGTACACTCAATGTGGTCTCCGAGGCATCAAACTTCACCCGGGCAACTGCCTCACGGGCTGTGGCCATGCACTCGCTCAGGGGGGCATAGGAATATATGGCTCCCGAGGCGACTACCGGTACCTGGTGACGGGTGTAGCAGACCGGTGCCTGCCAGTAATCACCCGCCCCAGGCCCAGGCATCCTCTTCTTTCTTCCAGAATCTTCAAGAGGTTTTCATCTTGAGGGTTCCCCATCAAGGACTGGAAACCAACTGATGCGAAAGAGGAGCCGCCCTTTTATCTTGAAGGTTTCCTGTCCTCATTGGGCGGATCTCCTCTCTCGTGGTGACGTCATGTAGAATGGAAAAACATGCAGATGGAACTGACAGAACTTTTGGATTGTGAATACCCTTCTGGGGATAACGAAGGTGGTTTTCCTGTGATACTGCAAGGAGCCACGAAGATCTACAAGGAAGGAATTCAGAAGAGGGAGTTCATCGTTTTTAGGAACAGGCTTAGAATCTTCACACAAGGACAGGACCATGTTGCACAGAGCTGCCAGGGAGGACATTGCATCATCTTTCAGAGAACTGCAGGGGGCCCCCAGGAAGGAACTGAGACACCAACTTTACCGTGAGTGTTAATCCCATGTGCACACATGTTTAGTGCTTAGGATAGGCTGCAATAGACAGAGCACGGTAGCCATGTGGCCCGAGTAGCAGCGGCCAGTCAGGCTATCGTTAGAGTAGCAGCATACTGTACTTTATTGCATTGTTTGCCTTTTGAAAGAATACACTGATTAGTAATAGTTGGTGCACCGTGCCATTTGTACGGCCCAGCTAGAGAATATCACTTTTGTAAATTGTTTTATGTCACTGCATACCCCTGTATACATTTTCCTAAACACTGCATTCCTTGCTTGTAAATAAATTAACCCTTTGTTGTTTGCACCTCATCTTGTGTACCGTAGTCTCCCTGCATTGTGGTGGTCCCCTGGCCATCGCTTCACTGGAGTTGGGCAGCGGCGGCAGCGGGCAGGCCGCAGCCGCAGGTCTGAGGGTCAGGAGTGGGAGCGCGGATGTCCGGTCGGCATACCCATGCTGGGCTGCTCGGTGCCGTCTGCCCCCTAATACCGGTGAGTCCCTGTCCAATCTGTCTGGTAGACGCTCGCTCCATCTGGCTCTCTGGCACCACCTAGGCTTCCTACTCCTTCTCTCCATCTCTGTACAGTGCCCCCTGCTGGCATTCTGAGCTTCTTTTATACTTGCTCCACCCCCACTCTTTCTAGAACTGTCCTTGGTCCATTCTCTAATTATGTCCCCCAGAAACAGTTCCCCTAGGAACCCTGGTGACAGTCTCCTTGGTTCTGGCCCGGTTACACAGTGGAAACTCTTCCCCCTACAATAGGAAATGGCTCCACTAGAGAAGCCAATACGAACGTAAAAAGCAAAACAGGAGAAATGGAGAAATTTGTCAAGAAAACAAATATTTCACAGCCTATAGTACCGTACAAAAACCCAAACAATATCTCTGTGAAAGGATTCTCAATGGCTGAACAAGATAGTGGTATTGATGACTCCACACAGGACTGTATCCCAGTCCCTCGTTATTTCATACAAAAAGCTCTCTCTAACAAACTTGACCCACTCTTGAAAGAAATTGAAGCTGTAAAACAACAAATTAACCAAATAGGTACAAGAGTGGAAACTCTAGAAACAACCCAGGACTTCCACTGCAGCTTCTTAAAGGCTGCAAAAGATGACCTACGGAAGTGTCAGTAATACCTGAATTCTGCATTTGAGGCCTTAGATCAAGAGAACAAAGGGAAACAAAATAATTTGTGTATCAGGGGGCTTCCAGAAACTATTCTCCTAGAATCAGTCCCTACCACAATCAAAGCCCTGTTCATTTTGATTCTAGGCGACAATTATCAAGATGAAGTCACAATAGAAAGAGCGCATAGAGCTTTATGGAAGAAGCCTTAACCATCTGAGCCTCCAAGGGACATAATTTGCCATCTTCTTAGCTTCAAAAGTCAAGAAGGATATTCTTTGGAGATCTAGAAGGTTAGAAAATATAACCTTTGAAGATGCTCAAATCTCCATCTACCAGGACATTTCCCATCAGACCCTAAAGAAGAGGAGAATCTTAAAACCACTAACAGGCATCTTGCGAAATAAGAAGATTCTTTATTCTTGGATGTTCCAATTCGGCATCTCCTTCGTGATCAATGGGAAGAAAATATTATCTTTGAAAGAGGACTTCAACAAAGCACTAGCTCTTATGGACTTCTCGGACATCCTCATCGATGATTGGAGCACAATCGGCGTAGGAATCCACCCCTGTTAGCTGCTCAAGCAAATAAAGGAAAACTCACACCCAAATGCCTGATTCCAGACTGACTAACATGTGGACGTGTGGGTTTTTCTCACTTCCATATCTTAGAGAGATTCAGACCTTAACTAAGACTTCTATACAGGTTCCTGCAGTTACATAGTTACATAGTTAGCAAGGCCGAAAAAAGACATTTGTCCATCCAGTTCAGCCTATATTCCGTCAGAATAAATTGCCAGATCTACATCCTTCTAAGGAACCCAATAACTCTAAAATACAATATTGTTATGCTCCAGGCTTCTCTTGAACCACTCGACTGGGTTCGCCATCACCACCTCCTCAGGCAAGGAATTCCAGATTCTCACTGCCCTAACAGTAAATAAACCTCTTCTATGTTGGTGGAAAAAACTTCTCTCCTCCAGACGCAGAGAATGCCCCCTTGTGACAGTCACATTCCTTGGTATAAATAGATCCTCGGAGAGATATTTGGATTGTCCCTTTATATACTGTACTTATACAATGTTATTAGATCGCCCCTCAGTCATCTTTTTCCTAGACTAAATAGTCCTAATTTTGCTAATCTCTCTGGGTATTGTAGTTTCCCCATCCCCTTTGTTAATTTTGTTGCCCTCCTTTGGACTCGCTCTAGTTCCATTATATCCTTCCTAAGCACCGGTGCTCAAAACTGTACACAGTATTCCATGTGCGGTCTAACCAGGGATTTGTACAGAGGCAGTATAATTCTCTCATCATGTGTATCCAAACCTCTTTTAATTCACCCCATGATCCTTTTTGCCTTGGCAGCTGCTGCCTGGCACTGGCTGCTCCAGGTAAGTTTATCATTAACTAGGATCCCAAAGTCCTTCTCCATGTCAGATTCACTCAGTGGTTTCCTGTTCAGTGTGTAATGGTGATATTGATTCCTTCTTCCTATGTGTATAACCTCATCTACCACCTTTCGGCCCAAGTTTCCAACTTATCCAGATCCATCTGTTGCAGAATACTATCTTCTCTTGTATTGACTGCTTTACATAGTTTTGTATCATCTGCAAATATCGATAGTTTACTGTGTAAACCTTCTACCAGATAGTCAATAAATATGTTGAAGAGAATAGGTCCCAACACCGACCCCTGCGGTACCCCACTGGTCACAGCGACCCAGTTAGAGAATATACCATTTATAACCACCCTCTGCTTTCTATCACTAAGCCAGTTACTTACCCATTTACACACATTTTCCCCCAGACCCAGCATTCTCATTTTGTGTACCAACCTCATGTGGCACGGTATCAAACGCTTTGGAAAAATCAAGATATGCCACATCCAATGACTCACATTGGTCCAGTCTATAGCTTACCTCTTCATAAAAACTAAATAGATTGGTTTGACAGGAGCGTTTCCTCATAAACCCATGCTGACATGGAGTTAAACAGTTATTCTCATTGAGATAATCCAGAACATCCCTCAGAAACCCTTCAAATATTTTACCAACAATAGAGGTTAGACTTACTGTCCTATAATTTCCAGGTTCACTTTTAGGGCCTTTTTTGAAAATTGGTACCACATTTGCTATGCGCCAGTCCTGTGGAACAGACTCTCTACAGAGTCCCTAAATATAAGAAATAATGGCTTGTCTATTATATTACTTAGTTCTCTTAGTACACGTGGGTGTATGCCATCCGGACCCGGAGATTTATCTATTTTAAACTTATTTAGCCGGTTTTGCACCTCTTCTTGGGTTAGATTGGTAACCCTTAATATAGGGTTTTCTTTGCCTCTCAGCATTTCAACTAGCAATTCATTTTCCACTGTGAATACCGTGGAGAAGAAGGTGTTTAATATATTAGCTTTTTCCTCATCATCTACAACCATTCTTTCCTCACAATTTTTTAAGGGGCCTACACTTTTACTTTTGATTCTTTTATGCTTGATATAGTTGAAGAACAGTTTGGGATTAGTTTTACTCTCCTTAGCAATAGGCTTCTATGTTTCCTTATTGCAGCTTTAATTAGTTTTTTTAGATTAAGTGTCACGCTTACCGGTCCCACCGCCTCCACAGCCACGCTTACCGGTCCCGCTCCCGCCGCCTCCACCACGCTCGCGGCTCCTGCCGCTGCCTCTATTCATGGGCACGCACTGCCTGCCACCTCCTAACGCGCCCACCACTCCCGGCGCGCTCCTGCAGCAGGCACGCGCCCGCCTGCACTCCTGCTTCTTGCCCCGCGGTCAGCCTCAGTGCGCATGTGCTCCTCGCACCCCAGATTGCAGCACAGGCTGGACCGTCCCATCTCACCGCCCCGTGACCCTGGAGGTTCCTGATCTGGAAGTCCTGCTCCTCCGAGTCCTATATAAGGTAGCTTCACCTCCTGATCGCTGCCTGATTATCTATTGTGTCCCACGACTGATTCTCGGGTCCACCTTCTCCTACGTTTCTCCTGCCTAGCGTTCTGCCCTGTGCCTGTCACCTGTCTTGCCTCTCCAGCTGACCTCTCACCCCCTTTGTATTGTCCTTTCAGAGTCCGCCGTTCCAGTCTGTTCCTGTCTTCGCCCGTGTGTGCCGTCCCTAACCGTTCCTGTCCGCTGCTGTGCCTCCTGCCCTTCTCTCCGTCCAGTCCTGCATCAGCCCCTCCTGTGTCCTTCAGTCTTCCCTGTCTACCTTCCAGCCTTGTGTCCGCCTGTTCACTCCTCCAGTTGTCCCCAGGTATCAGCTTCCGCAGCGATAGTCTCCTCCGGGCCTGCCCCTAATGCTCCCTGTATAGGGGGTGGTATACCTGGCCCACTCGCCCGTGGGCAGGTTCGTCGTCGCGGTCCTGTGGGTTCACCCTTGGAGTCTTCCCAGCCTCACATTAAGTACTTTTCTCCCTATAGTTTTTTAGAGCTTCAACGGTGCCATCTTGCTTTAGTAGTTTAAATGCTTTCTTTTTATTGTTAATTGCCCCTCTTACTTTTTACTGTATATAAGAGTTCTTACTATCCTATTGCAGAGTTCTTTTGTTTGCTGTTGATATATTCTAAAGTTAATTAGCAGAGTTCTATTGTTGTTTGTTTTTGTGAATACACATAACTGACTTATACTTCAGGTTACACTGGTGGTGCCCCGGCGCAATAGAAATCTTGTAAATTTTGACAAGTCTAATGTACATATAGTAGCCGCTGGACGCGACAAGCTGGACTGAGGGAGGCGGGCATGACACTGGTAGGGAGGGAGTGACAATATGGGGGAAGTTGGGAAGAAAGGGAGGTGGGGACAACCGCTATGTCCAGCTAACGCCCAATATCATTGCTTCCATTCGCTTCCAAACTCCTGGAACAGCACGTCCACGCTGAACTTTCCTCCCACCTATCATCTAACTTGCTCTTTGACAATCTACAATCTGGTTTCCGCCCCATCACTCCACTGAGACAGCCCTGACCAAAATTACTAACGACTTACTTACAGCCAAATCAAATGGACAATATTCTATACTCCTGCTTCTAGACCTGTCCTCTGCATTTGACACAGTTGACCACTGCCTCCTACTACAGATCCTCTCCTCCTTCGGCATCAAAGGCCTTGCCCTATCCTGGATCTCCTCATACCTTTCCAACTGCACATTCAACGTCTCCCACTCCCACACCACCTCCTCATCCCACCCTCTCTCTGTTGGAGTACCCCAAGGCTCTGTTTTAGGACTCCTACTCTTCTCAATCTATACACTTGGTCTGGGGCAACTCAAAGTCCCACGGATTCCACTACCACCTTTATGCTGATGACACTCAGATCTACCTCTCTCGTCCAGACCTCACCTATCTGCTGTCCAGAATCCCAGAGTGTCTATCAGCCATATCCTCCTTCTTCTCCTCTCACTTCCTCAAACTCAATGTAGACAAATCTGAACTCATCATCTTTCCTCCATCTCACAGATCCTCCTTACCCGACCTAGCTATAACAATTAATGACATCACACTTTCCCCAGTACCAGAAGTCCGCTGCCTCGGAGTAACCTTTGACTCTGCCCTGTCCTTCAAACTGCACATCCAAGCTCTTTCTTCCTCCTGTCGCATTCAGCTCAAAAATATTTCCAGAATCCGTCCTTTCCTCAACCCTCAATCTACTAAAATGCTTGTGCATGCCCTCATTATCTCCTGCCTCAACTACTGCAACATCATTTTCTGTGGTCTCCCTGCTAACACCCTCGCACCTCTCCACTCCATCCTTAACTCTGCCGCCCGACTAATTCATCTCTCTCCTCGCTACTCCTCCACTTCTCCCCTCTGCAAATCTCTTCACTGGCTCCCATTCCCTCAGCGTATCCAGTTCAAATTACTAATACTGACCTACAAGGCCATCTAAAACCTGTCTCCCCCATATGTCTCTGAACTAATCTCCCGATACCTTCCCTCACGTAATCTCCGGTCCTCCCAAGACCTCCTTCTCTCCCACACTTATTCGCTCCTCACCCAACCGCCTCCAAGACTTCTCCCGAATAGCCCCTATTCTCTGGAATTCTTTGCCACAAAAAGTCCGACTATCAGCCACATTTGGATCCTTCAGACGGAACCTGAAAACCCACCTCTTCAAGAAAGCCTACAGCCTGCAATGACCCCGCTACCTCCTTCTCTCTCACCACTACCGGTGATATCACCTCAACCAACACCGGAACTGCTGCAACCCACCAACCTACTGTCTCCTTCCCCACCATCCTGAAGCATGTAAGCCCGAAAGGGCAGGGTCCTCTCTCCCCTCTGTATCAGTCTGTCATTGTTAGTTTGTTTACTGTAAAGCCCCTGTTACACACTGCGATATCGCTAGCAATATCGCTGTAAAGTCACCGATTTTGTGGCGTTGCAGCGATATTGCTAGCGATATCGCTACATGTGATACTTACCTCCGACCGGCTCCGCCGCTGATTATCGCTGATCGAGCGAGAACGTCCTGGACCATTCCTCGTCGGTCACTTCCTGCGGCACCGACGAGCGACGCGTGGAGCCGGGCGGGAGGATGCAGGATCGCCGCGTCTGACTGGTAAGTAGCTATCCCCGTCCCCAGCGATGTCGCTGGTGAGATCTGCCTGTGTGGCAGCTCACTAGCGACCACCTAGCCACACACCAGTGATCCTGACCGCGTCATATCGCTAGTTGGGATCCCTGGTGCATCGCTAGGTGTAACGGTACCCTTAGTGATATCTGTAATTTGTATGTAATCCCTTCTCATGTACAGCACCATGGAATCAATGGTGCTATATAAATAATAATAAATAAATAAAATAACAGGAGAAGGGAGAAAAGGTGAGCCAAGAGGTATGGTACGAGGGCAGGGAGGAAGTGACATATGTAGAGGTGGGCTTTCAGGGACAAAAGGACAGAGCAAGGGCAATTTGCCCTCTTTGACCACGGACAGCTCGACAGCAAGACAGGCCACCGCAACCTCACCCTCATGCTCCTTACGAGGCAGGCCTCAGCAGACTCCCCCTCATGCTAGTTACCGGCATGGACGTCCTCATAGGCAGACTGCAGACAGCAGCCAGCGCTCACCCTCTGAGATGGCTGGAAAACTTGATAGAAGGTATCCCGGGTGGTAGCGGAGTTAGTCTCAGTGCAGGCCTGCCATCAGTCATGCGGAGATCAGTATCGCGGTCCAGGAGGAGGCAGGCTGCGGGGTACCGTAGGATACGGTTGGAGTTGTCCCCCACAGGGAGTGGTGCATTGCTGAGTCGGGGACCATTGGGTGTGATGCCACAGGCGGATGCTTCATGCTCCTTCGGGCAAGTGGCCAGAGAACTGAGCGATGGCCCCCTGCTGAGCAGTTGAGCCATGAGTCATGGGCGGCACCATCTTGCTTCTAAGGTCCTTCACAAAAGACCCAAGAAAACAGGCTGTCCAGTGAGACTTGAAAAACACGTACCCCCTTCCCATTATCCCAGATCTATGTAATCAGTTGCCTGGGGCTAAATGGTTCTCCAAACTTGATCTCCGGGGAGCCTATAATCTGATAAGGGTTCCGGAGGGGGATGAGTGGAAAATGGCGTTCCTCACATCTGAGAGACTTTTTGAAAACCTGGTTATGCCGTTTGATCTTACTAATGCTCCTGCCATATTTCAGAATTTCATTAATGTAGTATTTGCTGATCTTATAGGGCATTTTGTTATCTATCTTGATGACATTTTGGTGTATTCCCCAGACAGTCATACTCATTTACAACATTTACGAACTGTTCTCCAAAAACTCAGTGAAAATCAGTTGTTCGATAAATTGAGAAATGTTCGTGTCACGCTGCCTGTCACGCCGCTCCCACCTGAGGGAGGGACCCCGGGTTCCTCATCACTACTTCCGGTGCTACGGCCGCTCCGGGGGTCCCGTCGGGTGCACACGCGCACCTCTCGTAGTTAGGTTCATGTTTGCACCATGTTGTGTGCGCACGCGTGCTCTCCTCTGCTCTGTCTCCGGGCCTGTCCTCTGTATGGCATTGGAGGACTTGACCCGGAAGTCCTAGTGATCATGGGCTATATCAGGCTCTCTCTTCCTATGGGAGGTGCCTGATTATTGTTGTGCTTCCTGGCTTGGTCTGCCTTGTTCTTGCCTGGCTGTGCGCTGTATTCGGGTCCTCTGCCTTTTGCTCTATTCCTGAACTCTGCCTTATGCTCTGTTCCGATACTCTGCCTAGCCATGCTTCCCAGCACATGCTCCGTGCTTACACTCTGCTCTGTATTCTGTATAACTTTGCACTCCGGCGTGCTCGCTGTGCACGCTCTGTTTGACTCTGTACTGTGGCGTGCACCTTTGCACGTGCCCTGCGTTGCTCACACCCGGGCGTGCTTGCCTGTACACGCCATACGTGCTCTCGGGTACTCGCCTTGCACCATCTGCATCCAGCACACTCCAGTGTACACTCCTAGTATTGTCCTGTTCTCTCTGTGCTCCCGTACACTCGTCCTGTTTACTCTGCGTGTCCCTGTGCCCACGCTTTGCACACTGACACTCTGAGTTTGGAAGGAGCCTTACTCATACCAATAATCAGAGTAAATAGATACAACCTTTATTGAAAATAAGCTAAAAACAGGATACCACACAGAAAAACAACTAACCGTGTCACCTAAATTGGCCCTGCACTGGGGCTCTGATAACAACTGCCTACCAGCGGAGTTTGGCACCCTAAACACAATCGAGATTGGCGCCCCCGCTCCACGATGGCTGACCCTAATACTTCTAGATAGCCCTGGACTGGTGCAGCATACAGTCACTCATTTATTCAGGAAAGGAGAGTAAAGGTGTCGCCAATGTAGGTAGGTTCTTAGGCAACAGTAGAAAAGGTGCAAGACAAGTGCGTAAACACGAGACAAAGTGATATGTGCAACAAATGAGTACCTGACTGAACTGTCCCTGTGACTGGATACCTTCCTGTCAGCGGAGGTTGGCACCCTATTGTTCAGCGGAATGGCGCCCCCGCTCCACGACGGCTATCCCTTCAGTCCCTGGTGAGACTAATCTTATGTCAATTAAGGATAGCAGAATAATAAATTAGTAGAAGGTACATTTTAACCCAATGGTCGATTTGTGACCCATATAAAATGTTGTTAAATCATATTGATAACAGAAAAGGGTACTCAAGGTTAGTAGTTGATGAAGAAAACCTCAACGCGTTTCTCCTATTCGGATCATCAGGAGGTAGTCAGATGCCGTGTCCTGTTTTTAGCTTATTTTCAATAAAGGTTGTATCTATTTAATCTGATTATTGGTATGAGTAAGGCTCCTTCCAAACTCATAATTGACTTTTGAGCTTACCTTGTTAATTTGACTTTAATATAGTAACACTCTGACACTCTGCACAACACTGGTTCCTAGACACACTCACACGTGTCTCCTGTGAGCTGGCCACCTGGTGCCAGCAATTGTGGTACCATACCCCTTGGGCTTGCCCCTGACACTCCCTGTATAGGGGGTGGTCCTCACTATTTCAGCTCCTCCCAGGAAGGTTGGTGCCACGACCCAGAGGGTCCACTCCAGGAGTCGTCACAGTATAATCAGGCCATGGACCCCGCTGGTACCACGGCTTCCGCCCAAAAGGAGCTGTTGTTCCTATGGGAAAACCAGACCAGGATCATGTCCTTTTTGAAATCCTTGGAGTCCCGTCTGTCCTCCTTGCAATCCTCTGATCCTGGGAATGCATCCCAGCTAGCCAGTCTCCAACAAGAGCTCACTCGGCAACGCGACACCCAGGCCCAAATCCTCAGCTATATAGCGTCAGTGGATAATCATCTCCTTTCCCTTCAGTCCGCTGCCTCCGTTTCCACCCAGGCTTTGGCCCCGCACCCGCTGCCACACTTTTGCAAACCACCCCGATACAGTGGTGACCCCAAGCTTTGTCGGGGGTTTTTTAACCAATGCCGGTTGCATTTTGAGCTCTTGCCGCAGCACTACCCCACCGATCGTGCTAAAATTGCTTTTGTAGTTTCCCACTTAGAGGGAGAGGCGTTGGCATGGATAAACCCTCTCTGGGAGCGTGATGATCCCCTTGTCTCTCAGATTTCCACATTTTTGGACACCTTTTGCAAGGTGTTCGACGAGCCGGGTCGTCTGGCTTCCGCCACCGAGTCCCTCTTCAACCTCCACCAGGGTACTCTATCGGTAGGACAATATGCCATTCCGGTTTCTTTGGAGGAGTTGATCTCTCTTGCCACACACATTGACCTGCATTTTCAAGAGCGTACCCATGAGGCAGCCAGAGAGAGAAGATCTCATCTCGTTTTGTCTACTTGCAGTCCTCCCCGCTCACAACCTGTACCTTCTTCTGCGGTCCCCGCTCCTGAGCCCATGCAGGTGGACCGTTTCAAGATGGCCGAACAGCGTGGCAATGAGAGGCTAACACAAGGACTCTGTCTTTGCTGTGGGAGTCCTTCTCATCTTCTTCACTCCTGTTCCAAGAAGCTGGGAAACGTCTCCACCTAGGAGTGGTAGGAGAGACCTCCCTAGGTATACGTGACTCCTCTCCCCCCTTGATCGTGTATGTTCTGTTGCATGTAGACTCTAAGCACTATTCTGAAGAGGCGTTCTTAGACTCAGGAGTAGTGTTGAGCGATACTTTCCGATATTGAGAAATAGATTGGATTGGATCGGACCGATACACTAAAAGTATTGGGTATTGCCGATTCCGATACCAGAAATCCCATGCAAGTCAATGGGACAGAAATATCGTTATTAAAATAAAACCTTTCTTTACTTGCATATCCAGTTCGGGAGGGGGGGGGGGAAAGAGTGTGGGCGGTGCGTGGGCGGACACTGTGCGTGTCTGTGTGTGCGGGCGGGGTCTGTGCGGGTCTGCCGGGGGTCTGTGCGGGCCTGCCGGGGGTAGTGTGTGTGTGCAGGCATCGTCCTGCTACATTGACAGTGATTGACACATTAGCCAATGATGGGACAGTAGTAGTCCCACCATCCGGCAAATGTGTTGAATGTAAAAAAAATACATACTACATTCATACAACATACATGCTACATATATACTACATTCATACAGCATACATACATACTACATTCATACAACATACATACATACTACATACATACATACTACATACATTCTTCATATATACTACATTCATACAACATACATACTACATACATACTACATTCATACAGCATACATACTACATACTTCATATATACTACATTCATACAACATACATACATACATAATACATACATACTACATATATACTACATTCATACAGCATACATACATACTACATACATACTACATTCACACAACATACATACATACTACATACATACATACTACATACATACTACATACATACTTCATATATACTTCATATATACTACATTCATACAACATACATACTACATTCATACAGCATACATACATACTACATACATACTACATATATACTACATTCATACAACATACATACATACTACATATATACTACATTCATACAGCATACATACATACTACATACATACTACATTCATGCAACATACATACATACTACATACATACTACATACTGTACATACATACTACATACATACTACATATATACTACATTCATACAACATACATACTACATTCATACAGCATACATACTACATACATACTACATTCATACATACATACTACATACATACTTCATATATACTACATTCATACAACATACATACTACATACATACTACATACATACAGCATACATACATACTACATATATACTACATTCATACAACATACATACATACTACATACATACTAAATTCATACAATATACATACATACTACATTCATACAACATACATACTACATACATACTACATTCATGCAACATACATACTACAATCATACAACATACATACTACATACATACTACATTCATACAGCATACATACATGCTACATATATACTACATTCATACAACATACATACTATATTCATACAACATACATACTACATACATACTACATATATACTACATTCATACAACATACATACATACTACATTCTACATACATACTACATACATAAAACATGCTACAGACATACATCATACATACTACATACAATACATTCATAAAATACATACATATAGACATACAGTACATATAACAGAGTACATACTCACCATCACTTGTCACTTTGATCCCCGAAGCCAGTGTCATCTTTAAAAAATATTAAAATTACAAACAACCTATATACTCCCTGATCCGCAGAAATCCACGAGTGTCCCACGACGATCTCCCATGGAGAACAGCAGCATCAGCTGATGCGACCACTCTAGGGGGCACAGGAATACAATGACAGGAGGTAGGTATCCTTCCGCACTGTATTCCTCCGCCACTGTAAAAAAAAATAGTCCCTAGTCTCACTTTTGGCATTGCTGTGTGAGAAAGTTCCCACGCAGCTTTTGCAATAAAGTGGATCAAAGTGACAAGTGATGGTGAGTATGTACTCTGTTATATGTACTGTATGTCTATATGTACTGTATGTATTGTATGAATGTATTGTATGTAGTATGTATGCAGTATGTATGTTGTATGTATGTAGCATGTTGTATGTATGTTGTATGTAGTAAGTATGTAGGTATGTATGTAGCATGTTGTATGTATGTTGTATATATGTATGTTGTACTAATGTAGCATATATGTAGTATGTATGTAGTATGTATGTATGTATGTATGTATGCTGTATGAATATAGTATATATGTAGTATGTATGTATGTTGTATGAATGTAGTATATATGAAGTATATATGTAGTATGTATGTTGTATGAATGTAGTATATACAGTTGTGGCCAAAAGTATTGACACCCCTGCAATTCTGTCAGATAATACTCAGTTTCTTCCTGAAAATGATTGCAAACACAAATTCTTTGGTATTATTATCTTCATTTAAGTTGTCTTAACCCCTTAGCGACAGAGCCAGTTTGCAGCTTAATGACCAGGCCAATTTTTACAATTCTGACCACTGTCCCTTTATGAGGTTATAACTCTGGAACGCTTTAATGGATCCTGCTGATTCTGAGACTGTTTTTTCGTGACATATAGTACTTCATGTTAGTGGTAAAATTTCTTCGATAAGTCTTGTGTTTATTTATGAAAAAAACAGAAATATGGCAAAAAATTTTAAAATTTTGCAATTTTAAAACTTTAAATTTTTATGCCCTTAAATCAGAGAGATGTGTCACATAAATTTCTTAATAAATAGCATTTCCCACATGTCTACTTTACATCAGCACAATTTTGGATGCAAAATTTTTTTTTGTTAGGAAGTTATAAGGGTTAAAAGTTGACCAGCGATTTCTCATTTTTACAACAAAATTTACAAAGCCATTTTTTTTAGGGACCACATCATATTTAAAGTCATTTTGAGGGGTATACATGACAGAAAATACCCAAAAGTGGCACCATTCTAAAAACTAGACCCCTCAAGGTGCTCAAAACCACATTCAAGAAGTTTATTAACCCTTTAAGTGCTTCACAGGAACGAAAGCAATGTGGATGGAAAAAATTAACATTTAACTTTTTTTTGGAAAAAAATTACTTCAGAACCAATTTTTTTTATTTTCACAAGTGTTAAAAGAGAAAATCAACCACAAAATGTATTGTACAATTTCTCAAGAAAACGCCGATACCCCATATGTGGGGGTAAACCCCTTTTTCAGCACACGGCAGAGCTCGCAAGGGATGGAGCACCGTTTGACTTTTTCAACGCAGAATTGGCTGGAATTAAGATCGGATGCCATGTTGCGTTCGGAGAGCCCTTAATGTGCCTAAACAGTGGAAAACTCCAACAAGTGACCCCATTTTGGAAACTAGACCCATTAAGGAACTTATCTAGATGTGTGGTGAGCACTTTGAACCTTCAAGTGCTTCACAGAAGTTTATAACGTAGAGCCGTGAAAATAAGAAATCCATTTTTTTTTCCACAAAAATGATCTTTTCGCCCCCAAATTTTTATTTTTACAAGGGTAACAGGAGAAATCATACCCCCACAGTTATTATGCGATTTGTCCTGAGTACGCTGATACCCCATATGTGGGGAGGAACCACTGTTTGGGTGCATGGGAGAGCTTGGAAGGGAAGGAGTGCCATTTTGGAATGCAGACTTTGATGGAATGGTCTGCGGGCATCATGTTGCGTTTGCAGAGCCCCTGATGGGCCTAAACAGTGGAAACCCCCAACAAGTGACCCCATTTTGGAAACTAGACCCATGAAGGAACTTATCTAGATGTGTGGTGAGCACTTTGAACCTTCAAGTGCTTCACAGAAGTTTATAACGTAGAGCCATGAAAATAAGAAATCCATTTTTTTTCCACAAAAATGATCTTTTCGCGCCCAAATTTTTATTTTTACAAGGGTAACAGGAGAAATCATACGCCCACAGTTATTATGCGATTTTCCTGAGTACACTGATACCCCATATGTGGGGGGGAACCACTGTTTGGGCGCATGGGAGAGCTCGGAAGGGAAGGAGTGCCATTTTGGAATGCAGACTTTGATGGAATGGTCTGCGGGCATCATGTTGCGTTTGCAGAGCCCCTGATGGGCCTAAACAGTGGAAACCCCCCACAAGTGACCCCATTTTGGAAATTAGACCCCCTAAGGAACTTATCTAGATGTGTGGTGAGCACTTTGAACCCCCAAGCGCGTCACAGAAGTTTATAAACGCAGAGCCGTGAAAATAAAAAGTCTTTTTTATTTCCACAAAAGTGATTCTTTAGACCCCAATTTTTAGACCCCCAAAGTTGGTAAATAGTGGAAACCCCTCAATTCCTGCTCCAACCCTAACCCCAACACACCCCTAACCCTAATCCCAACCCTAATCCCTAATCCTAACCCTAATCCTAGTTCGCCCTAACCCTAGCCCAACCCTAGCCCTAACCCTAGCCCAACCCTAACCCTTAACCCTAGCCCAACCCTAACCCTTAACCCTAGCCCAACCCTAGCCCTAACCCTAGCCTAGCCCTAACCCTAGCCTAACCCTAACCCTAGCCTAACCCTAACCCTAGCCTAACCCTAACCCTAGCCTAACCCTAGCCTAACCCTAACCTAACCCTAACCCTAGCCTAACCCTAGCCTAACCCTAGCCTAACCCTAACCCTACCCTAACCCTAACCCAACCCTAACCCTAACCCTAGCCTAACCCTAGCCTAACCCTAACCCTAGCCTAACCCTAGCCTAACCCTAACCCTAGCCTAACCCTAACCCTAAGCCTAGCCTAACCCTAACCCTAGCCTAACCCTAACCCTAGCCTAACCCTAACCCTAACCCTTATGGAAAACTGAAAAAAAAAATATTTTTTTTATTTCATTATGTGTGCCTATATAAGGGGGTGATAAACGGGGGGGTTATGTACTATTTTTATTATTTTGATCACTATGATCGTTTATCATAGTGATCAAAATAATGAATGGAATCTGCCAGCCGGAGCCAGCAGATTCCCGGCGGGCGCACTGCGCATGCGCCCGCCATTTTCAAGATGGCGGCGCCCATCGGATGATGCCGGCGGGCGCGGGACCACCGGGAGGGGACGGAGGACAAGGGAGAGGTACCGGGAGGGGACCGGGGGGATCGGGGACCCTATTTCTCTATCCTCTGATGTGCGATCACATCAGAGGAAAGAGAAATTAAATGTAAAATCGCGGCTTTTTTTTTTTTTTTGCGGTCGCCGTTATAGGGTTAATAACGGCGATCGCAAAAGCGGGGGTCGGTAAAAACCGACCAATTCATGTTCTCTGGGGTCTCGGCTACCCCTGGCAGCCGAGACCCCAGAGAAAATCCAACACTGGGGGGCGCTATTCACTTAAATCACAGCGCCATGAATTAACAGCGCTGTGGTTTAAGTACCCTTAATTACCGCCGTTAAAAGGCGTATCGGCGGTCGTTAAGGGGTTAAATGAAAAAACACAAAAGAGAATGAAGCAAAAAGCAAAACATTGATCATTTCACACAAAACTCCAAAAATGGGCCAGACAAAAGTATTGGCACCCTCAGCCTAATACTTGGTTGCACAACCTTTAGCCAAAATAACTGCAACCAACCGCTTCCAGTAACCACCAATGAGTTTATTACAATGCTTTGCTGGAATTTTAGACCATTCTTCTTTGGCAAACTGCTCCAGGTCCCTGATATTTGAAGGGTGCCTTCTCCAAACTGCCATTTTTAGATCTACCCACAGGTGTTCTATGGGATTCAGGTCAGGACTCATTGCTGGCCACCTTAGAAGTCTCCAGTGCTTTCTCTCAAACCATTTTCTAGTGCTTTTTGAAGTGTGTTTTGGGTCATTGTCCTGCTGTAAGACCCATGACCTCTGAGGGAGACCCAGCTTTCTCACACTGGGCCCTACATTATGCTGCAAAATTTGTTGGTAGTCCTCTGATTTCATAATGCCATGCACACGGTCAAGCAGTCCAGTGCCAGAGGCAGCAAAGCAACCCCAAAACAACAGGGAACCTCTGCCATGTTTGACTGTAGGGACCGTGTTCTTTTCTTTGAATGCCTCTTTTTTTTCTTCTGTAAACTCTATGTTGATGCCTTTGCCCAAAAAGCTCTACTTTTGTCTCATCTGACTAGAGAACATTCTTCCAAAACGTTTTAGGCTTTTTCAGGTAACCTTTGGCAAACTCCAGCCTGGCTTTTTTTGTGTCTTGGGGTAAGAAGTGGGGTCTTCCTGGGTCTCCTACCATACAGTCCCTTTTCATTCAGACGCTGACGGATAGTACGGGTTGACACTGTTGTACCCTCGGACTCCAGGGCAGCTTGAACTTGTTTGGATGTTAGTCGAGGTTCTTTATCCAACATCCGCACAATCTTGCGTTGAAATCTCTTGTCAATTTTTCTTTTCCGTCCACATCTAGGGAGGTTAGCCACAGTGCCATGGGCTTTAAACTTCTTGATGACACTGCGCACGGTAGACACAGGATCATTCAGGTCTTTGAAGATGGACTTGTAGCCTTGAGATTGCTCATGCTTCCTCACAATTTGGTTTCTCAAGTCCTCAGACAGTTCTTTGGTCTTCTTTCTATTCTCCATGCTCAATATGGTACACATAAGGACACAGGACAGAGGTTGAGTCAACTTTAATCCATGTCAACTGGCTGCAAGTGTGAATTAGTTATTGCCAACACCTGTTAGGTGCCACAGGTAAGTTACAGGTGCTGTTATTTACACAAATTAGATAAGCATCACATGATTTTTCGAACAGTGCCAATACTTTTGTCCACCCTCTTTTTTATGTTTGGTGTGGAATTATATCCAATTTGGCTTTAGGACAATTCTTTTTGTTTTTTCATTTAAGACAAATTAAATGAAGATAATACCAAAGAATTTGTGTTTGCAATCATTTTCAGGAAGAAACTGAGTATTATCTGACAGAATTGCAGGGGTGTCAATACTTTTGGCCACCACTGTATGTATGTAGTATGTATGTTGTATGAATGTAGTATATATGAAGTATGTATGTTGTATTGTATGTTGTATGAACATAGTATGTATGTAGTACGTTTTTTTTTTTTTACATTCAACACACTAGCCGGATGATGGGACTACTACTGTCCCACCATTGGCTAATGTGTCAATCACTGTCATTGTAGCAGGCATAGCCCGATGGGACTTGTAGTCCCATCGGATGATGCCTGCACACACACACACAACCCCCGGCAGGCCCGCACAGACCCCCGGCAGGCCCGCACAGACCCCCGGCAGGCCCACACAGACCCCCGGCAAGCCCGCACAGACCGCGCATCATGATGACATCATTTCAGCAGCTAATCACAGCCACAACACTGGCTCATTGCATTATGGGAACTTCCGATTCCGGTATCCGATATTGTAAAAATATCGGTACTCAGTAGCGGAATTCCAATACAGCGAATATCGGCCGATACCCAATATTTGCAGTATCGGAATGCTCAACACTACTCAGGAGTGGCAGGGAACTTTATTAGGCTCGAGGCAGTTAAAAAATACCGGATTCCTGTCAGATCCCTGGAGACTCCTCAGGTAATTGCTTCGGTCGATGGTAAACTCTTGCAGGAGACTGTTACCCATATCACCGAGGAGATTGAGATGCAGATAAGAGCTCTGCACTGGGAGAAGATTTCCTTCCATGTCTTGTCGACTATGTCCCACGGACTGCTTCTTGGCCTCCCTTGGTTACAGACTCATGAGCCAACCCTGGACTGGCGTTCGGGCGACATACTCCGCTGGGGGCCATCATGTCAGGAGAAGTGCTTGTCGTCTATCCATCCCATGAACGTTACTTGTCCATCCTCGGCACCTGCAGGTCTGCTGTCGGCTTATTGGTCTTTCACGAATGTCTTCGATAAAAAAGAGGCAGAGACTCTGCCTCCCCATCGTCCATACGACTGCCCAATTGACCTCGTTCCTAGCCCACATAGGGGCAGAATTTACCCGCTTTCGCCTGCTGAAACCCAAGCTATGTCAGATTATATTCAAGAGAATCTTGCCAGAGGTTTCATCCGCAAGTCCCCTTCACCCGCAGGCGCGGGATTCTTCTTTGTCAAAAAAAAGGACGTCTCCCTCTGTCCCTGCATAATCTATCGAGGGCTGAATGATATCACAGTCAAGAATAAGTACCCACTACCACTGATCCCGGAGCCCTTCGACCGGCTAAGAGGAGCACAAATTTTTACCAAGTTAGATCTTCATGGGGCCTACAACTTAGTCCGTATTCGCTCCGGTGACGAGTGGAAGACCGCCTTTAACACCAAAGACGGTCACTATGAGTACTTGGTCATGCCCTTCGGTGTTTGCAACACCCCAGCGGTATTCCAGGAGTTCGTGAATGACGTCTTCCGGGATATGCTGTACTCCTGCGTGGTGGTCTACTTGGACGATACCCTCGTGCTTTCCTCTGATCTGTCTGCTCACAAAAAAAATGTGTGCCAAGTCCTCTTGCCCTTGAGGGAGACCTGCCTTCACACCAAGCTCAAGAAATGTGTCTTTGAACAGACGTCCTTGCCATTCCTGGGGTACATTATCTCAGACTCTGGTCTACAAATGGATCTGGCAAAAGTGTCTGCTGTTCTTGATTGGCCATGGCTCCATGGAGTGAAGGCAATCCAACGTTTCCTTGGCTTTGCACACTACTGTCGGCAGTTCGTTCCCCATTTTTCTTAATTGGTTTTCCCTATCTTCTCATCCCTAATCTGCAAAGGGGCTAACTCGAATGCTTGGCAGAAGAAGCTTTCCAGTCCTTGAAACGAGCTTTTGCCTCGGCTCCAGCGCTTCATTGGACGTTTTACTCTCGAGGTGGACGCATCTTCTGCCGGGGTTGGTGCAGTCCTTATGCAGAGGTCATCTTCCGGACACCTAGTCACCTGTGGCTTCTTTTCTAAAATTTTCTCCCTATCTGAGCAAAACTACTCCATCAGCGACAAGGAGCTGTTGGCCATTAAATTGGCTCTGGAGGAATGGAGATACTTACTGGAAGGCGCCATACATCCGTTCAAGATCTATACAGACCATAAGAACCTTGCGTACATCCAGTCCGCTCAGAGGCTTAATCCCCGGCAAGCCAGGTGGTCTTTATTCTTCGCCCACTTTGACTTTGAACTTCTTTTTCGACCTGGAGACAAAAATGTTAAAGCGGATGCATTGTCAAGGTCTTTCCAGTCGACTGATGCTGAAGAAGAGCCTTCTAATATTATCGACCCATCTAAGGTGATTACCGTGGCTCCCGTCAGGTTGACCACATTACCTCTGGGAAGAACCTTTGTGGCTGAGAACAATCGGAGACGAGTGTTGAACTGGGGATATTCGTCCAAGATTGCCGGCCACGTTGGTGTAAAGAAGACACTCTT
The DNA here is from genome assembly GCF_039654945.1 of Dendrobates tinctorius. Classification (NCBI taxonomy): domain Eukaryota; kingdom Metazoa; phylum Chordata; class Amphibia; order Anura; family Dendrobatidae; genus Dendrobates; species Dendrobates tinctorius. The sequence continues at coordinate 35,927,628 of NW_027361700.1, read as the reverse complement.
CCTAATTTCTCGCTACTATTGGTGGCCATCCCTTTCCCAGGATGTCAAAGACTTTGTAGCTTCCTGTCCTTCCTGCGCTCAGAACAAAGTACCCAGACAGCCACCCTCCGGTCTTCTGCTTCCACTTCCTGTACCTTCGGTTCCATGGCAGCACATAGCCATGGATTTCATCACCGATTTGCCTCATTCCTCCGGGTGCACTGTGGTCCTGGTGGTTGTAGACCGATTCTCGAAAATGGCCCATTTCGTTCCTCATCCCGGTCTACCCTCGGCCCCTGAATTGGAGAAGATCTTCATTTCCCTCGTCTTCAGAATCCACGGTTTCCCGCTGCACATCGTATCTGACCAGAGAGGTTCAATTCACGTCCCGGTTTTGGAGAGCTCTTTGTGGACTCATGAAGGTGACATTGGACTTCTCTTATGCCTATCACCCCCAAACCAATGGGCAGGTGGAACGTACCAACCAGTTCCTTACACCCTATCTCCGGCACTTTACTAATGCTCATCAAAACGACTGGGTCGGTCTACTTCCTTGGGCTGAATTTGCCTAAAATAACCACTCCAGCGAATCGTCCACCAAGTTTCCCCTTCATTGTTTACGGACAGCATCCCAGTGTGCCTCTTCCGGCACTTCCTGTCTCGGGGGTACCTGCGGCCGACTATCCGTGGAGTTCTCCAGGATATGGCAGGAGACCAAAACCGCTCTTGAGAAAGCATGTGACAGGATGAAACAACATGCTGACAAGAGGCGCCTGGACGTTTCCCCGTATCTTCCTGGTGACAAGGTGTGGCTTTCCTCCAGATACATTCGCCTTAAGGTACCTTCTTACAAACTGGGTCCCCGTTAAATTGGTCCTTTTGAGGTTGTTAGGCACATTAATGATGTTGCATACAAACTGAAATTACTCCTTTTGCTCCGTATTACCAATTCCTTCCATGTGTCCCTCATCAAACCTGTGGTACTGAACCAGTTCCATCCTACTGGCCACACTCCCCAGTCTGTTGGCATGGGGGATGAGTTTGAGGTAAATGACACTATGGCCATGAAGAAGGTAAGACGGAAAACTTTTCTTAATTGATTGGAAGGGCTTTGGCCCTGAAGAAAGGTCATGGGAACCCAGAGAGAATATCCATGCTCCTCAGATTTTGTCTAAGTTTCTTTCCAGCCTTAGAAGGAGAGGGCGTAAAGAGGGGGGTACTGTCACGCCTCTCCCACCTGGGTGCGGGACCCCAGGTTCCTCATTACTACTTCCGTTGCCGTGGCCGCTCCGGGGGTCCTGTCGGGTGCGCACCTTTCGTACTTAGGTTCATATTTGCACCATGTTCTGTGTGCGCACGCGCGCTCTCCTCTGCTCTGTCTCCGGGCCTGTCCTCTCTATGGTATTGGAGGACTTGACCCGGAAGTCCTAGTGATCATGTGCTATATCAGGCTACCTCTTCCTATGGGAGGTGCCTGATTATTGTTGTGCTTCCTGGCATTGTCTACCTTGTCCTTGCTTGGCTGTGCGCTGTATTTGGGTCCTCTGCCTTTTGCTCTATTCCTGAACTCTGCCTTATGCTCTGTTCCTATACTATGCCTAGCCGTGCTTCCCAGTATATGCTCCGTGCTTACACTCTGCTCTGTATTCTGTATAACTTTGCACTCCGGCGTGCTCGCCGTGCACGCTCTGTTTGACTCTGTACTGTGGTGAGCACCTTTGCACATGCCCTGCATTGCTCACACCTGGGCGTGCTTGCCTGTACACACCATACATGCTCTCATGTACTCGCCGTGCACCATCTGCATCCAGCACACTCCAGTGTACACTCCTAGTATTGTCCTGTTCTCTCTGTGCTCCCGTACACTCGTCGCTTTGCACACTGACACTCTGCACAACCCTGGTTCCTAGACACACTCACACGTGTCTCCTGTGAGCCTGCCACCTGGTGCCAGCAGTCGTGGTACCATAACCCCTTGGGCTTGCCCCTGACACTCCCTGAATAGGGGATGGTCCTCACTAGGCCAGCTCGCCCCGGGAAGTTTGGTGCCACGACCCAGAGGATCCACTCCAGGAGTCGTCACAGTTCGTTTTTCATACAGGAACTGTCTTTTTTGGGCCTGATTGTGTCCTGTGAGGAGTTTCGTATGGATCCTAAAAAGATACAGGCTATTGCTGACTGGGTCCAACCCTGGGATATTAAGGACTCCAGCACTTCTTAGGGTTTGCCAATTATAATCGTAAATTTATTAAGGGGTGTTCACAAGTGGTCAAACCGCTAACTGATCTTACACATAAGGGCTCATACTTACTGGTGTGAAAATCGAATGAGTGCAATCCGATTAAATATCGGATTGCACTCTGACCAATGTTAGTCAAGGTGTGACATCTCATTTGCGATTTTTTTCCCATCCGAAATCGGACTGGGGAAAAAAATCGCAGCATGCTGCAATTTGCTGCGATTTTCGGGTGAAAATCGCCATTGCAAGTCAATGGGTGAGTGTAAAAAGCACCATGCGAGTGCTGTCCGATTTATACGCACAGGTGTCCTTTGAAAAAAGTCAGCAATTCATCTCCGGCTACTGTATAATCACACTGACATCTCAGAAAACAATAGACAGAATAGATATATACACATAGCATACATATATATACATATGTCAGTGACACACACACACACACGTATGTGTTTATAACGGATAGATAGATAAGCAGGTAATTCATATGCGGCTATACAGTAAAATCACGCTGACATGTTCTAATACAAAAGATCTAATACATGTATGCACATAAAATAGGTGTGTGTATATAATTCAAACAAGCTTTATTGGCAGGACTAAATACACATTAGTTTTGCCAAAGCAAGTGTACAAAAGGGAATAGGGATAGGGACTGTAGGGATGTTGGGTAGGGGCTGTAGGAAAGGTTGGATGGGGCAGAACCCGGATAGGGCTATAGAAGACCATGCCATAGGGAAGGTGGATGAGGGGATGGGGGCAGATCCAGGATGGGGCTATAGAAGTCCATGGCATAGGGAAGGTGGATGGGGCAGATCCAGGGTGGGGCTATAGAAGTCCATGGCATAGGGAAGGTGGATGGAGGGCATGGGGCAGATCCAGGGTGGGGGCCATAGAAGTCCATGGCATATCATAGTTCTCTTTCTCGCAGTCTATAACATTCGCTCACATACCGCGCCGCTATCTCCACTGCTCTCTCTTCTTCCCCCAGCAGGATATGTTTTCTCTTGCTCCGTCATGGTGATGAAATCCGGGAAGAGATGTGAGTCTCCTGAAGTGAGTGTCCCTCACTGCTGAGTATTTGGGGCAGTGTAGCAGGAAGTGGGTCTCATCCTCCAGGGCCTCCTGGTCACAGTGTTGGCACAGTCTTTCCTCCCTGGGCTTGTAGCTCTGCCTGTGTCGGCCGGATTCGATGGCCAGACTGTGGGCACTGAGTCTATATCGGCTCAGGATCTTGCGGTCTCTGGGGTCTGGGAGTTTCTCCAGATATGGAGTCAGTCTGTAGTCTCTCTGTAGACTCCGGTACATGGTCAGTTTCTGTGAGCTGATGATGTCATTCTTCCAGTCACGTACGTACCTCTCCTGGCCTTTGTCTACCATCTTCCTGATTCTGGCTTTTGTCAGGTTGTTGTGATTAGTGTTCTGGTAAGGTTGGGTTTGGGTTAGCTGTTCTGAGGGTCCTGGTTTTTCTGTTTCACCTACATGTGTCAGGGATTTATGGTGATGGGAGCTTGGATTGCTCCTACGTAGGTGACCCCGGAATGACAGTGCCCTCTTTAGAACTGTTAGGTGTAGAGGGAATCTGCCCAGCTCGGCCCGGCAAGCACTGTTGGAGGTGCTCCGATGGACTTGGAGAAGGTGTTTGCAGAATTCTAGGTGGAATATTTCTGTTGGGCTAGAATCCCACCTTGACCAGTCCAGGTAGGTGTGAGGACCCCAGACTTCGCTGTCATACAGGAGGATTGGGGCGATGATAGAGTCAAAGATTTTTAACCAGACCCTCACCAGTATATATATCTAATATATAAAGCTCAAAGTGTGTGTGTGTGTGTGTGTGTATGTCCGGGATTGGGATTGGGATTGGCATCAGCACCGACGCAGCTACAGCCACAAAGTTTAGCACAGTCACACATCTGGACCCCGAGAGCGTCCTAGGCTATGTTGTGAGGCGAAATTTTAACCCCACGTGTTCCAATTTACCAAACAATTTTGCACCTATCTGCATAATGGGGGAAAAAAGTGTGTGCGTGTCAAGCCACACCCCTCATTATGATGTCATAATGCCCCTATCTACATAATGGGGAAACAGTGTGTGCGTATCAAGCCCAGCCCCTCATTATGATGTCATAATGGTTGCCATGGCGATGCTGATGTCATCATAGGTTGCAAGCCCCGCCGCTCATTATGATGTCATAATGGTTGACTATGGGATGGAGGATGTGTGATGGGTTTATGGGCACTGGACTATGGAATGGAGGATATGTATGACGGGTATATGGGCACGGGACTATGGGATGGCGGATATGTATGATGGGTATATGGGCACGGGACTATGGGATGGAGGATGTGTGATGGGTATATGGGCACGGGGCTATGGGATGGAGGATATGTATGACGGGTATATGGGCATGGGACTATGGGATGGCGGATATGTATGATGGGTATATGTGCATGGGACTATGGGATGAAAGATGTGTGATGGGTATATGGGCACGGGACTATGGGATGGAGGATAATTATAATTTGTTATAACTAACCACAGTTAGTTACTATGCATGGTTGACTATGGGATGGAGGATGTGTGATGGGTATATGGGCACTCGAATATGGGATGGAGGATATGTATAATGGGTATATGGGCATGGGCCTATGGGATCGTGGATATGTATGATGGGTATATGGGCACGGTACTATGGGATGGAGAATATGTATGACGGGTATATGGGCACGGAACTATGGGATGGAGGATGTGTGATGGGTATATGGGCACTGGACTATGGGATGGAGGATATGTATGATGGGTATATGGGCACGGGACTATGGGATGGCGGATATGTATATGGGCACGGGACTATGGGATGGAGGATGTGTGATGGGTCTATGGGCACTGGACTATGGGATGGAGGATATGTATGATGGGTATATGGCATGGGACTATGGGATGGAGGATATGTATGATGGGTAGTAGAGTTGAGCGACTTTTGGTTTTTTAGGGTTGCGTTTCGTTTCGTGAAACCCGACTTTTCCAAAAGTCGGGTCGAGCAAGATCGTCCGATTATAGGGAAAAGTCGGGGTCGTCCCGAAACACGAAACCCAATGTAAGTCAATGGGGAATAAAAGTCGGCAGTGAGAGGAGGACAGGAAACACACCAACAGTGCCCAATTGAATGCCAAAAGCATCAATTCTTCTTACTTAAGCTTGTCAACCTTAATTAACTTCATAATACAAGTTACGCACTGAAAAATGGGGGTTATTTGGCTAAAGTTGTGGGGGGGAGGGCTGGCTCCAGGTTTTCATGTGCCCTGGGCAAAAGAGCGCCCCTTTAACACATACCACAACTCATCATGCTCCGATACGGCAGAGAAATAGCGGTATAGTACAATGAAAAATACTTCACTTTTTACATCTCATGACAAGGCCCATCTATTTCTCCATACAGAATCATTGGTCCCATATAATGTTTGAAACAGTATATGATGAGCTCCACATAATGCTACAGTATATGTTGGTCCCCATGGATGAAGCTCCACTGTCTTATGGGCCCAAATAATGCTCCAAACATAATGGGCCCCATTTCTAATGCTCTAGTGTATAATGGGCCCTGTAAATGCTGCTCCAGTGTCTGATGTCCACCTTTGGAATGTTCCAGTGTATGGTTGGCCCCATCTATCATTCTCCAGAGTATAGTGCTCCCCAAAAATTGCTGTCCCAACATTGAAAACAATCAAATAAGTCTCCTCGCTAGGGAATCCCTGTACTAGTCTGGACTCCTCGTCATTCCCATCTTCCATCTCACTGCACAGTATTTCAACCTTGCAAGTGCTGTGATCCTGAGCAAGCAGGGGGGGCCCACTCGTTGGCGACGGCACTGGCACAGGGCCCCTGATAGTACGGTGGTGTGTCTGATGGCGGGTGGGCCGAACCTGCACTTTCATCTGCAGCTTCCTCTTTGTCACCGTGTAAGATGGAACTGTATATGGGAAGGGTAACCTGAGTTTCATCAGGGTCAGATTCAGGCCGTGTAGTGTGCGAGGGGAATGTAGTGGTCTGGGTCAATGTACCAGCAAATTCATCGAGCAGTGGCTGGGCATCAGTGCACTTGTGTCGCCCCCAGGAGTACGGTCGCCACAGTGGCATTACCTTCCTCCTAGGGAGTGTGATGTCATGCTTGGGAGCAACGAAGGATCTCTCTAGCAGGTTAACTGATTGGGCGGTGTTATTCCCATGAGTCATGACCCTCCAAACAGCGTTCATGAAGGCAAAGTGTTTGTTTTACGTGGGCAGTATGGTTGCAAAGCTGAACCTTAAAGGAATGTCCAGAAGGGCACCACCAGGAGTGGAGCCTACGGTTTAATTCGACTCCACCTGGGAAACCTCAACCATGCAAGCTACAGAACAGATGCACACATTGCAAGCTTAATTCCGTTAACGAACGAGACTCCGTCATGTCCCGCCGTCCGAGACTGGCTTACTAGAGGGACACGTGAGGCTCTGGCACATGAGATTGGCCAATAACTCGTGTGTCATGCCCTTACATGTCCGTGGCTGCATGTGCGCTACACTGAAAAGGCCAGCGTTTGTCGCTTACATGTGCAGATAACCCGCTGAACAACGTTAGTGATGGGGATCTGTGATTACAATTATTACCCGCGAACGATGATTTCCCAGTAAGTGCAGGTCAACCGCAGTTCCGGAATTAGGCCTAACCGTCATTCTTGAAAAAATGAAAAACTTACGTGTGCAAACCACAGGTGCTGTAGCTTGCTTAACAGCTCACCATCTGTTCTCAGGCCCAGTATGGATTGCACGTGATTGCACAAAGGTGAAAAAGGGTTCCGTATCCCCAGATAACATGTATGGATAGCGTACACATTCAAAATATATGTCTATACATCAGGAGGCAGGCTCAGACGGTGTCAGGCCCAGTATGGATTGCACGTGATTGCACAAAGGTGAGAAAGGGTTCCGTATCCCCAGATAACATGTATGGATAGCGTACACATTCAAAATATGTGTCTATACATCAGGAGGCAGGCTCAGACGGTGTTAGACCCAGTATGGATTGCACGTGATTGCACAAAGGTGAGAAAGGGTTCCGTATCCCCAGATAACATGTATGGATAGCGTACACATTCAAAATATATGTCTATACATCAGGAGGCAGGCTCAGACGGTGTCAGGCCCAGTATGGATTGCACGTGATTGCACAAAGGTGAGAAAGGGTTCCGTATCCCCAGATAACATGTATGGATAGCGTACACATTCAAAATATATGTCTATACATCAGGAGGCAGGCTCAGACGGTGTTAGGCCCAGTATGGATTGCACGTGATTGCACAAAGGTGAGAAAGGGTTCCGTATCCCCAGATAACATGTATGGATAGCGTACACATTCAAAATATATGTCTATACATCAGGAGGCAGGCTCAAACGGTGTCAGGCCCAGTATGGATTTGACTACACAGCGGAGGAGCAGGGAGAGGTAAAGATTGCAAATGCTGGGGCCCTGCCCAAGCAAGGGGGGCCCACTCGTGGGCGTCGGTACTGGCACTGGGCCCCTCATAGTACGGCGGTGTGTCTGACGGCGGGTGTGCACCACCACCATCAGAGACACTTGATTGCACTATGAGGGACCCTGTGCCAGTGCCCGCGCCCAAGAGTCGGCCTACCCACCTGTCCAGGGCAACGGCACTCGCACGGTGTCGTGCGCTAGGTGGTGACCCCGGCCATGGGGGGGGAGGCAGCACAGTTAGGGAGTTTTAGAAAGTGGCATATGTTGATGTTGGACATTCAGCTGATGCAAAAGGTGAAATAGGTCAAGTCCCAGGAAGAGGTGGACCAAAGCAAGCCATTTTTTTGTCACCCTATGTGTCATCAGGGGAAGGTGGGACAAAATCCTTGGAAACCCATGCGTGGTTCATTTTAATGAAGGTTAGATCATCCACATTTTGGGTTGACAGACGGGTCCTTTTTTCTGTCAGGATTGATCCAGCTGCACTGAAGACTCTTTCCGATAGCACACTTGCAGCTGGGCAAGCGAGCTCCTGTAAGGCATATTGTGCCAATTCAGGCCAGGTGTCCAGTTTAGGCTACTTTCACACATCAGGTTTTCGGCGTCAGGCGCGATCCGGCGTCGTGCCGGAACGCCGGATCCGGCAAATGTTTTGTAAAACCTGATGTTCCGGATCCGGTTTTCTGCCGGATCCGTCTTGTTCTTGACAGACAAAATCGGATCCGTCTCATCCGGGTTCATCCGTTTTTCTATCCGTTTTTCGACGGATTACACCGGATCCGGTTTTTAAAATTGACCCTTGTGGCCTTCCCAACGGGATTGGCTACTGGAAAACTATATATAGAGTGTTCCTACAGCCCTTCTTTGACAGGTTGTCGAGGAGAAAGTGCAGGTTGGAGAGAAGAGCAAGTTACTGGCGAAGATGGATGTTGTGATTGGAAATATTTTGAAGAATTTGGCGGATTTTATAGCGGAGGCGAATCGTTTGAGGGTGATTGTTCTGGAGAAGGAGAGAGCGAGACAGCAGCGCATCAGGCATCGTAGACGACGTTTGTGGATCCACCCCACCACAGCCAAGAGAATGACGCGTGGGGTCTATTCTACACTCTGCATGGACCTTCGACGAAATCCGGATAAATTTTTTGGATATGTGCGGATGAAAATGGAGAATTTTGATTACTTGGTGGAGCGCATTGCACACCTCATAAGAAAAGCGGAAACCTATTGCCGCTTCTCTGTTTCACCCGCAGAGCGTCTGATGGTGACTTTAAGGTAAGCCACATTTATTGGATGTGATCGCATCAGAGCACACTTTCACTGCAATCTTGTTGGTGGTAGTTTGTATCTCCAAGTGTTATAGGTGAGTTTTGGTATGTAATGCTGTGATTTTAAACTAATTGATTGTTTTAATTCCCCACAGATTTCTTGCAACTGGAGAATCCCTTTCGTCACTGCATTTCCAGTACAGACTCGGGATTTCCACCATATCAGGAATAGTGAAGTACACATGCCGTGCACTGTGGGACTCCTTAGCTGAAGAGTTTTTACCAGAGCCCACAACAGAGAGGTGGATTGAAATTGCTGACAAGTTTCAACAGATATGTCAGTTTCCCAACTGCTTGGGCGCTGTGGACAGGAAACATATCCGCATTGTAAAGCCAGCCGGATCGGGATCGGAATATTTCAATTACAAGAAATATTTTTTAATTGTCCTCATGGCCATCGCTGACGCGGAATACAAATTTATTGCTGTTGATATTGGGGCCTATGGCCGCTCCAATGACTCTCAAGTTTTCAAACTGTCTGCCATGGGGCGTAAACTGTATGGAAACACCTTCCAGTTCCCACCACCTAGACCGCTGCCACAAACATCTGGTCCACCTATGCCATTTGTCTGTGTAGGGGATGAAGCCTTCCAGCTGTCAGAACACCTTTTGAAACCGTACTCTAGCAGAGGATTGACAAGACCAAAACGCATTTTTAATTACCGCCTCACAAGAGCAAGAAGAATGGTTGAATGTACCTTTGGTATTCTGACAGCCAAATGGCGGGTCCTATTGACTGCGATCAACCTCAAGCCAGAAACTGTTGACGAGGTGATCAAAGCTTGCGTGGTACTCCACAATTTTGTTATCTGCAAGGAACCCATTTCCATTGAGGACACCTCTGAAGAAACCACCTTGCAAGATTACCATGACATTACCACTAGAAGTTATGTGACGGTTTCAGTAATGAGGGACAATTTTGCACTATACTTTATGTCACCTCAAGGCAGAGTACACTGGCAGGATGACAGAGTGTGAAAGATTTGTGCCCTAACCAAACTTGTGTACCTTCTGTACCAACAGTATATACCTTTGCCAACCAAAGTTGGCTATCTTGTCATGGTCTCTATTTTTAGCTTTAGGCCACAGGTGTGTACCTGGTTGTGTTTTATGCAAAGTATTTCACCTTTTAACAAAAGTTGTGTACATTGTTAGGAAATCACCAACAATAAACACAACTTTTTAGGTGAAATACTTTGCTTCAAACACAACCAGGAACACAACTGTGGCAAAAAGCTAAAATTTACCCACAGTTATATACCTGGTTTTGAATACCTTTTTACCTTTTAAATACCCTGTATTTAACCTTTTTTTTAAACATATTTCGCCGCAGAAAGAAATGACAGACAACCAGTGTAAACAATAATTTAACTTTTATTTAAAATATTTTTTTTTTGTAAACTGTTTTTTAAAGTTAAAAAAATTTTTTTAATAAAGGTTTGAAACCAACTGGGCATTTTTTATTACAAAACACATCATAAATCTGTGTAGTGTGGGGTGGAAATACTGCTGGAGGGGCTGCGGGACACTTCGACAATGGGAGTGTGGAGAGAGGACTGGGATCGTGGTGGGGAAGGAACAGTTAGAGGTGATGGTGTGGAAAAAGCTACAGAATGGGTGGACATGTGGGAGGCAGAAGAGGTGGTGGGCGGTGGAGTGGAGGGTTGGGCAGGGACTGTAGGAGCAGATGATGTTGATGGAAAGTTGTATGGGGAAGGAGTTTGGTACGGGGAAGGAGTTTGGTACGGGGAAGGAGTTTGGTACGGGGAAGGAGTTTGGTACGGGGAAGGAGTTTGGTACGGGGAAGGAGTTTGGTACGGGGAAGGAGTTTGGTACGGGGCAGGTTGCTGGAAGTGGGGAGATGTCTGGTACTGGGGAGGTTGCTGGTACTGGGGAGGTTGCTGGTACTGGGGAGGTTGCTGGTATGTAAAAGGAGGGGGAGGATGGAAAGTGGCTGGAGGGGGTGCAGATGTAATAGGAGGGGGAGGATGGAAAGTGGCTGGAGGGGGTGCAGATGGAAAGTGGCTGGAGGGGGTGCAGGTGGAGGAACTACAGTGGTGGGAGGTGGAGGTTGGGAGGTAACCTGCTGTAGAGCACCGTGGCACGAATGCATTACATGCATCTGCTGGGTAGGAGATAGTGTTGCCATGCGCTCCACAACAGACCTGAAAAAGGTGTGGTTTGGCGAAGATCTTGCTTCTGAATGCATGGTTTGCAGAAGTGTCTTCACCTCCAGAATGCTGGAGTTGATCTGCTGAAAGCCTGCGGAGATTTGCTCTGACAAGACTTTTAGACAGTTCTGGAAAGATGCATTCAGATGCAAGAACTCTGGCGCATAACTCTTTTCCTGACCCCTCTGCCGCTGCCGCCCAGTACCCGCAGGTGTACTAGAGGTGGCAGGGGCAGAAGGGTGGGGTAAAGGGAAAGCGATCTCCTCACCAGCAGCTTCATGTAATGTAGGCGGCCACGTTGCTCCTGTGCTGGTGGATGGGACAGATGGGTCGAATGTGTGGGAAGGCTGGGAAGGTGCAGATGTACCGGGGCAGTCGAAGTGTCCCTCGGTGCCGGTCTCCTCAGGGATCGCCTCAGAAGGGTCCAATCGTGCAGGCTCCCGAGTGCTGCTTACCGTGCTGTGGAATAAAGAGAAAAAAAAACAATTAAAATACTGACATGGTATGGCCCTGGCTGAAAAAAAAAGTTACATCTAAACATTTTTTTGTCACATGTGGTGTGTAATATTTACCTTCTGGTGAGCATTGTCTCCCGGAGGAACGACAGGGCTCGTGCGTACTTGTACTTGCTCCTGCGTCCTCCAGATCCACTCGGGGCCCACATCTCTTTATGGAACTCCTTCTTGAAACGATCCCTCACAGACCGCCACCGCTTCACAATTCTCTCCCCTGAAACGAGAAAGGACAAAGTGGTTAGTATACAACATCAGTGTTTCCCAAACTCCAGTCCTCATGGTCCCCAGGGGTCATGTTTTCAGGATTTCCAAAGTAAATAGAAATCCTGAACACATGATCCGTGGGGACCACGGGGACTGGAGTTCGGGAAACACTGGTTTAAATCAAGCAACCGGTACTGTATATACTTACGCTCTTTAATCTGGGCCCGAGCTTCGAGGTCCTCCCAGCGGTCCACAAGGAGCGAACAGATTTCCTCCCAGAGTCGTCGGGTAACGATCAGGTCAGCGTGGCGGCGATCAGCCATATTCCAGAGCGGCTCCCTTTCTCTGACGAGATCGATGAGGCGGTCCACATCAATCCCTCCATCCTCACCGTCAGAGTCGGGAGCACGCTGTGAAGGCTGTTAAAGAAAAAGACAAAAATAACATAATTAGCCTCCACAAAAGAAATGAAATAAAAAGTGCCAAAAAAACAAAGCAAAAATATTTATACTTACACGCTGGTGACCGCGGCGTTGCTGTCGCCGACGACCCTGGGAGGCACTGCGAGGACCTCTTGGCCGAGCACCAGATTGGGAAGACTAGAGAAGAAAACAAAAAATGTTATGTCTTTGGATGTAGGCATTTGTTTGCTGTGTGTGGTCTGCAGAACATTGTTTTCTATGTGTTGTGTGTAGTGTGATGTTGTGTTTCTGCGTTTGATGCAAAAAACTTACAAATTGTGAGCCCACTCCAAGTGTCTGTCCACCCCTTCCTTCTTCTTCTGGGAGCTCCTCTTCATCTTGTGATTCCTGTTTTGAAATAAAAGGCAATGAATAGACATATATTACAGAGATGATGGATTTTGGAAATAAAAACTTACCGTCAAACGCTGACGATGCGAGGGAGGGCTCCCAGAAGAAGATGTGCTGTCTTCCTCATGGCCAGACTCCATGGCTGTGGGTGGTGTTTCTGCTGCTGCCATTGCTGCTGCTGCTGCTGCTGCTGCATCTATTGGGCGGCTGTTGAATAAAGAGAAACAAAGGGCCAATGAATATCTTGATATTCCATAGCCCTAGTTTGGAGGAATGGGGGATTTGATAATTACCGTCTCTCATCTGCTGCTGGACTCCCCTCCCGTTGTTCAGCATGCTGCTCCATTTGGGGTGGTGCTGGTGCTGCTGCAGATGTCTGCTGCCTTCTCCTGCTCCTGGTTCTTGGCTTGGGTGGCATGTTGGGTGTGGCTGAGGGTCCCACTGTCTTGCTTTTATATATGTCTTGTGGGCAGAGCTACTGAGCATGCTCAGACCAAAGAAACCGGATCCGGCGTGTCCGGCTTTTTCGCCGGAGACAAAAAACGTTACAGTAGCCATTTTTTCCAGACGCCGGATCGCGTCACATTGCCGGATCCGGCGAAAATCGGATGAAACGCATGGCCATCCGGCTCGATCCGGCTCTAATGCAAGTCAATGGGGGGGAAACCGGATCCGGCATTGCATTTCGCCGGATCCGGTATTTGTCAAAAGCGCCGGATCGCGCCTGACGGCGAAAACCTGATGTGTGAAAGAGGCCTTAGCGGCCCAATAGTCAAAGGGGAATGACCTGTGTGGGAGAACATCGATATGGGAGGAAAAGTAGTTTGTAACCATAGTTGACAACTGCTGTCTCCTGTCACTTTCCATCGATGCAGTATTACCAGTTGTGTGAGCGGTACTTGAAAAATCAGTCCACAACATTATCATGAAACCCCTGTCTCCAACGCCACTTCTGCTGTGTGCACCACGAACACCTCTGCCAAGCTGACCCCGGCCCGTACGGCTCGTGTGAGAACCATCACCGCTGCTGTGTGCTGGGAATGCCTCAAGCAACCGATTTACCAGAGTTGCTTGTTTATTAGCCAATATTAGGTCAAGGTTCTCCTGTGGCATGTTTTGTAATTTGCCTTTATAGCGTGGATCCTGGATGCTGGCCAACCAGTAGTCGTCATCGTTCATCATTTTGGCAATGCGGGGGTCCCTTTTTAGGATCTGCAAGGCATAATCTGACATGTGGGCCAATGTTCCCGGTGTCAATGATGCACTGCGAGTGCTGGTTGGAGGAGCACTTTCTGGCAAATCCATATCCCTCCAGTCACGCACAAACCCTGTACCAGACCTTGCCACGCCAACATTTTCACTTGCCCCACGAGATGCATCCTCCTCCCCTAAGTAATCATCCCCATCATCCTCCTCCTCCTCTTCTTCCTCCACCTCGTCCAGGAGAGGTCCCTGAGCAGACAATGGCTGAATGTCATCAGGGATTCCCTCCTCCTCTTCCTCCTCATCAACATTGGCTGCAGAAGCCTGCTCCTTAAGGTGCGTCAAAGTTTGCATGAGCAGACGCATAAGTGGGATGCTCATGCTTAGGATGGCGTCGTCTGCACTTACCAGCCGTGTGCATTCCTCAAAACACTGAAGGACTTTACAGAGGTCTTTCAGCTTCGACCACTGCACAGCGGTCAACTCCATGTCTGCTCTCAAAGTGCCTGGCCGTGTATCCTCCCACAAATGCATTATGGCCTGCCTCTGCTCGCACAGCCGCTCCACCATGTGCAGGGTGGAGTTCCACCTTGTTGCAATGTCGATAATGAGGTGGTGGTTGGGAAGGTGGAGCAATCGCTGCAGCTTCTGCATACGAACGGAGTGTACAGGCGACCGGCGGATGTGCGCGCACAGTCTTCGCACCTTCTGGAGCAGGGCTGTTAACTCCGGATAATTTTTGAGGAAGCACTGCACCACCAGGTTCAAGGTGTGAGCCAAGCAAGGTATGTGTCTGAGTTTTGAAAGGGCTATGGCTGCCACAAAATTACGGCCGTTATCACTAACTACCTTGCTTGCCTCAAGATGTACACTGCCCAGCCATGACTCAGTTTGTCGCTGAAAGTACTCGGCCAGCACCTCGGCGGTGTGTCTGTCGCCCAAACACATCACCTGCAACACAGCCTGCTGACGCTTTCCACTAGCTGCTCGATAGGGGGACACCTCGTGTGCAACAGTGGCAGCTGCAGATGGAGTGCTCGTACGACTGCGCTCTGTGGACGAGCTTTCGCTTCTGGAGGAGGAGGAGGGTTGAACGCCTACAGTCAACTGTTTACTATACCGTGGGCTAGGCAGCACTGTCCCACCACCGCTGTCCCCTGTGGACCCTGCATCCACCACATTAACCCAGTGCGCAGTGATGGACACGTAACGGCCCAGGCCATGGCGACTGGACCATGCATCAGTTGTGAGGTGCACCTTTCCGCTCACTGACTGCTTGAGTGCATGGACAATGCGGTCTTTCACATGATGGTGGAGGGCTGGGATGGCTTTGCGAGAGAAGAAGTGGTGACTGGGTAGGTCATAGCGTGGTACTGCATTGGCCATGACTTCGCGGAAAGCTGTGCTTTCCACCAACCGAAAGGGCATCATCTCAAACGAGATTAGTTTGGCAATGTGGGCGTTCAAACCCAGTGTACGCGGATGAGAGACTGAGTACTTTCTTGACCTACTCATAGTGTCTGGGAGGGTGAGCTGGACTTGAGAGCTGCATATGGTGGAAGTAGCGGTGGACAGGGCGGACTGAGAGAGGGTTGATGATGGTGATGGAGTTGGTGTTCTTTCTGATGGCCTAGAATCAGTCTTTCGTTGATATAACAGTGGGATTCCCTGACTGCTGTGGCCTTGCAACGACACCTCAACATTTGCTGCTGTGCTAACCGGTGGGCTTACAGTGGGGGAAACAATGTAGCGTTGCTGACTACCTTCGTTGTGATCAGTTGCACATGTGGCACTTGAGGTTTGGTGTTGTGTCCACGCTTGCAAGTGCATGCTGGTTAAATGTCTAAGCATGCAACTGGTATTCAAATTTTTCAGATTTTTCCCTCGGCTAAAGGTCTTTGCGCACTTCTTACAGATAACCTTGGCCTGATCATGAGGATTTTGTTCAAAAAAGTGCCACACTGCACTCTTCCTACTTTGGCAGACATTTTGCGGCCTAGCACGCTGTGATCTTTTGACCCTCTGGACAAGCTGTCCAGCAACTCTTTTGATTTTTGGAACCTGTCTTTGGAGTGCTCCGGGCCTGCCGGTTAACAGCTGTTGCGATGTCGATGTCTGCTGTGGATGCTCCTCATCTGAGCTATTGGAAGCAGCACCCTCTTCCCCCAATGGATGCCAATCTGGGTCAACAACTGGGTCATCCATCACCTCCTCTTCAATGTCATGTGCACCTTCCTCTGTGTCACCGTGTATGGTGGTATAGTGTGCGGGAAGGGGCACCTGAGTCTCATCAGGGTCAGAATCTGGCTCTGTACAGTGCTCTGAGTGAATGTACCAGCAGAATCATCCATCAGCGGCTGTGCATCAGTGCACTCCATGTCAGATTCATCTTGGCCTGGGTAATTCACCATTTCACTTGATAATCCAGGCATGGTATGTGAAAACAGCTCCATGGAGTAATCAGTAGCATGGCCTGCGTCATCCTTCAATCTTGGTTGGGGTGAAGGACACAAGGAAAGGTGTGGTTCATGAACATGAGCCTCCAATGACGACTCAGTGCTTTTACTTTTTACAACTGAAGAAGAGGAGGCGATAGAGCTGGAGGCTGAGTCAGCAATGTAAGACAAAACTTTTTCCTGATGCTCTGGCTTTAAAAGCGGTTTGCCAACTCCTAGAAAACTAATCCTTCGAAGCCTTATGGAGCCAGACGATGACGCAGGCTCAACACCTCCTGCATTCGGTCCTATTTTGCTCTTGCCACTACCATCAGATCCACCACCAACACCATCATTACCAGCTGGCAACCCCTGCCCAATTCCACGGCCTCTTCCACCAGCCTTCCTCATTTTTGGTAAAAATGTAGACAAAATCCAACAAACTATATAGTAATGTAAAACAAGGTACAAGCTGTCTATAGGACAGGGGAGATTTTGAATTTCTTCTCACACTAGTGGACACTGGACACTTTTGGATTGTGTGAGGCCCAATGAATATCTGAGCGCTATGTGACAGGCTCGATGGCACTGCTGTGACCAAAGTGACTAGAGGATAAGTGAGATTTTGAATTTCTTCTCACACTAGTGGACACTGGACACTTTTGGATTGTGTGAGGCCCAATGAATATCTGAGCGCTATGTGACAGGCTCGATGGCACTGCTGTGACCAAAGTGACTAGAGGATAAGTGAGATTTTGAATTTCAGCAGACACTTGTGGACACTGGACACTTTTGGATTGTGTGAGGTCCAATGAATATCTGAGCGCTATGTGACAGGCTCGATGGCACTGCTGTGACCAAAGTGACTAGAGGATAAGTGAGATTTTGAATTTCTTCTCACACTTGTGGTCACTGGACACTTTTGGATTGTGTGAGGCCCAATGAATATCTGAGCGCTATGTGACAGGCTCGATGGCACTGCTGTGACCAAAGTGACTAGAGGATAAGTGAGATTTTGAACTTCTCACACTAGTGGACACTGGACACTTTTGGATTGTGTGAGGCCCATTGAATATCTGAGTGCTATGTGACAGGCTCGATGGCACTGCTGTGAGCAAAGTGACTAGAGGATAAGTGAGATTTTGAATTTCTTCTCACACTAGTGGACACTGGACACTTTTGGATTGTGTGAGGCCCAATGAATATCTGAGCGCTATGTGACAGGCTCGATGGCACAGCTGTGACCAAAGTGACTAGAGGATAAGTGAGATTTTGAATTTCTGCAGACACTTGTGGACACTGGACATTTTTGGATTGTGTGAGGCCCAATGAATATCTGAGCTCTATGTGACAGGCTCGATGGCACTGCTGTGACCAAAGTGACTAAAGGATAAGTGAGATTTTGAATTTCTTCTCACACTAGTGGACACTGGACACTTTTGGATTGTGTGAGGCCCAATGAATATCTGAGCGCTATGTGACAGGCTCGATGGCACAGCTGTAACCAAAGTGACTAGAGGATAAGTGAGATTTTGAATTTCAGCAGACACTTGTGGACACTGGACACTTTTGGATTGTGTGAGGCCCAATGAATATCTGAGCGCTATGTGACAGGCTCGATGGCACTGCTGTGACCAAAGTGACTAGAGGATAAGTGAGATTTTGAATTTCTTCTCACACTAGTGGACACTGGACACTTTTGGATTGTGTGAGGCCCAATGAATATCTGAGCGCTATGTGACAGGCTCGATGGCACTGCTGTGAGCAAAGTGACTAGAGGATAAGTGAGATTTTGAATTTCTTCTCACACTAGTGGACACTGGACACTTTTGGATTGTGTGAGGCCCAATGAATATCTGAGCGCTATGTGACAGGCTCGATGGCACAGCTGTGACCAAAGTGACTAGAGGATAAGGGAGATTTTGAATTTCTGCAGACACTTGTGGACACTGGACACTTTTGGATTGTGTGAGGCCCACTGATATCTGAGCGCTATGTCACAGGCTCGATGGCACAGCTGTGACAAAAGTGACTAGAGGATAAGGGAGACTGGATTGCTTTTAAAAAAGCAGTTTGCAGAGCAGTGGGTAAACAGCAATGCCAGCCTGTCAGGAAGCCTTAAAAGGCAGCCCAACAACCAACACCACTGATACACCACAATATAGCCTCCCCTTGCACTGCACACACAGTGACTGGTGTGTTGTGCAGGCCAAATCGCTAGCAGCAGAAGCAGTTTTTTTGTCTTCTTCCCTGCCTAACGCTCTCCCTACAGAATCAGCAGCAACCTCTCCCTATACTGAGATCGGCAGAAGTAAGATGGCGGTCGGCATGCACGCCCTTTTATACCCCCTGTGACGCCCACCAAAGCAAGCCAATCACTTGCATGCCCTTCTGAAAGATGGTGGTGACCCGTGCCTATGTCATCACGTTGCCCACAGTGTCCGTGGATCCTGATTGGCTGAAAAAGAGCGCAAAACAAACTTTTGAAACGCGACTTTGGCGCGTAAGTCGCCGACCTCGTGGCCGACCTCATCCTAGGGTCGGGTTTCGTTTCATGAAACCCGACTTTGCCAAAAGTCGGCAACTTTTGAAATTTTTCGACCCGTTTCGCTCAACTCTAATGGGTAGTGTTGAGCGATACCACCCGATATTGAAAAATATCGGATCGGATTGGATCGGCCGATAACAAAAAAATATCGGGTATCGCCGATTCCGATCCCGGAAGTCCCATTCAAGTCAATGGAACAGAAATATCGGAATGAAAAAAAACCCCTTTCTTTCCTTGTAGTTTAATTCTACATGAAGAAAAACAACTAAGAATAATGTAGAATGTATTGGGGGAGGTGGAGGAGACATCAAAGGCATAGAGGTTTAGCCCAATCAAATGGAATAGCAGGAATAATTTTTTTTTTTTTTACAGATGTTCGGAGTTACAAAGATATTGACTGTGTTAACCTTTTGTATATTTTGTTAGATTTGTATATTATGTTAGATATGTATGTTTCACTACTTCCATGCTCTTCACCTTCTTTTTTACTTCTCCAACACTTTCTCCATCATCCTCAGCAGCAGCATCTTTTTCATCAACTTCTTCTTCACCTTATTCATCTTCTTCACCTTCTTCCTATTATTCTTTTTTTTTACATTCTTCATCTTCTTCCTATTATTCTTTTTTTGTATATTCTTCTTATTCATCTTCCTATTCTTCTTCTTCATCACATTCTTATTTGTGACAGGCATTCCTGTAGTTGTTATCTATAAAAGTTTGAAGATTGCACCTTTCGTTCTGCCTGTCACAAAAGATTTACAACAGGATTTGTCCGCGTTCAGTTTGGCCTGCAGCAGCAGGCATTTTCCAGGGGCACCACGAGTAGGAACGGACTCACCCCCATACACTGCTTAGTCTTCTTATACTTATAATTTATATAATATCTTTTAGTCTTATGCTTAATGTTCTTCTGCTTTTGGTCCTTCTGCTTCTTGGTCTTCTGTCTCTTGTTCTGCATCTTGGAGGTTGTCTTCATGTTCTTGGTCATCTTCTTCAGGGTCATCTTTTTGGTCGTCTTCAGGGTCGTCGTCTTCAGGGTCGTCGTCTTCAGGGTCGTCGTCTTCAGGGTCGTCGTCTTCAGGGTCGTCGTCTTCAGGGTAAATACTAGACACACTGGAGACAGAGGCCTAATTGGAGCACGGTTAAAAATCAGTAGTAGTCTGAATGTGGAGGGAGCATTAGACTTTGATGTACACACAGCAGGGGAGCAGCTGGCGTTACTGCACCCCACTAACACTGGAGTATGTGTTTTTCTCTGTGTACACGGCACTTCTGAGCAACAACTGGCGATGTTGGAGCCCAGGATCAATCATGTAGCAGGCTGAGGCCTACTTGGAGCAAGTTGAAAATATGATTTAGTTTGAATGTGGAGGCAGCAGGAGATATTGTCGTCCACACAGCAGGAGAGCAGCTGGCATTACTGCATTACTGAACCCCACTAACACAGGAGCTAGTGTTTTTTTCTGTGTGGACGGCACTTCTGAGCAACAACTGGCGATGTTGGAGCCCAGGATCAATCATGGAGCAGGCTGAGGCCTACTTGGAGCGAGTAGAAAATAAGATGTAGTGTGATTTTGGAGGCAGCAGGAGACTTTGTCGTCCACACAGCAGGGGAGCAGCTGGCGTTACTGAACCCCACTAACACAGGAACTATTGATTTTTTCTCTGTGAAGATGGCACTTCTGAACACCAACTGGCGTTGTTGGAGCCAGGATCAAGCATGCAGCAGGCGGATGCCAACTTGCAGCAAGTTTTATATAGGTTGTAGACTACTACTGATTGTTACCGTGCTCCACTATGGCCTCTGGCTCCACTGTCTCTGGTATTTCCCCTGGCCTCCAACCCCACCAATTACTGCTCTGAAGTGGCATCTGCACAATCCACACTTGTTCCTGATTTACTGGGGCTCAGTCACGTCAGTTGATCCCCTGATGTGTGTCCGGCAAGGTCTCCTGCTCTGTCCACATTCCCACTACTAGTAATGGGAATGTGGACAGAGCAGGAGACCTTGCCGTACACACATGTGCTGTTATAAGAAAAGCACAACAGAGGATGTTCTTCCTGCGTCAGCTGAAAAGATATGGTTTGTCTAAGAATCTGCTGATCTTATTCTTTAATGCTGTCATCAGATCTGTGATTTGTTCCTCTCTGATAGTCTGGTATGGGGGAGCCACTGTGCATGACAAACTCCGCTTACAAAAGGACTTTCAGAACAGCAGAGAGAATTATAGGTTCCCCCCTGCCTAAAATCCAGGATCTTTATGATAAGAGTATTCGATCATAGTGCCGTCTTCACAGAGAGAAACACTAGCTCCTGTGTCAGTGGGGTTCAGTAACGCCAGTTGCTCCCCTGCTGTGTGGATGGCAAAGTCTCCTGCTGCCTACACAGTCACACTACTACTGATTTTTAACCGTGCTCCACTATGGCCTCTGGCTTCACTGTCTCTAGTAATTCCCCTGGCCTCCAACCCCACCAGTTGCTGCTCACAAGTGGCGTCTGCACAATCCACACTTGCTCCTGTGTTACTGGGGCTCAGTCACGTCAGGTGATCCCCTGATGTGTGTCCGGCAAGGTCTCCTGCTCTGTCCACATTCCCACTACTAGTAATGGGAAGCAGATGGCATTACTGAACCCCACTAACACAGGAGCTAGTGTTTTTCTCTGTGCAGACGGCACTTCTGAGCGACAACTGGCTGTGTTGAAGCCCAGGGATTACAGTTCAGGTGGTAGAAACATAAACACAACAGGAGACCTGGATACTGTTGCCAACCAATTATTTATTCTGGTAGAGGACTGGAAAATTCTGGCGAGATCCAGGCTGTGTTCATTTTCAGAAAAGTAAGCCGGTCAACGTTATCGGAGGATAGTCGCGTGCGACGGTCTGTTAGTACACCACCTGCGGCACTAAAGACGCGTTCCGATAATACACTAGCAGCAGGGCAAGCCAGCACCTCCAATGCATACTGGCTAAGCTCTGACCATGTATCCAGCTTTGAGACCCAAAAACTTGAAGGGGGAAGAGCCATCTGGGAGTACACTGACAGGGCATGTAGTCTGTCACCATCTGACGGAAACGTTGCCTCCTGCTGACTGGAGCCGTCTGTGATGGTGTAGACATTTGTGGCGGACACACAAAACTTTGCCACATTTGGGCCATAGTGGTCTTGCCTTGTGCCGAGGTGCTGCCTCTGCTCCCTCTATGTGCCGAGCTTCCTCCACTGCCTCGATGCACAGAGCTGCTTTGTAAAGCACTAGCAGCACTGCTGTCGGGTGGAATGGAGAGCATGATGGACTGCAACAGTGTGTCTTGGTACTCCCACAGTTTACGCTCCCGGTTCAACGGTGGTATGAGACTTTGTAAGTTGTCCCGGTAGCGAGGATCTGGAGGGTGCACACCCAATAATCAGTCGTGTTGAGAATGTGGGTGATGCGGCGGTCGTTTCTCAGGCACTGCAGCATGAAATCAACCATGTGCTGCAGACTCCCAACTGCCAAAGAAATGCTGTCCCCTGCTTGAGTCGTCATCTCTGCCTGCTCGGCATCACCCCACCCTCGCTGTACATACTGACTTGAGCATTGTGTACCTCCCTCCTCTGGAGAGATGTCTTCCTCCTCCATTGACTCCTCCTCATCCTGCTCACAAAGTGTCCCCTGCCTAGGCCTTTGTGAGGAACCACGCAGCGCAGACTGTCCAGAAGCAGATGGCATTTGTGACTCCTCATCCTCCACCTCTTCCAAAACCTCCTCCCTTAGTGCTTGCAGTGTTTTTTGAAGCAGGCATATAAGGGGGACAGTCATGCTGACTAGTGCATCATCTGCACTCGCCATCCGCGTGGAATCATCGAAGGCACGCAAAACGAGGCAGATGTCCTTCATAGAGGCCCACTCAGTGGTGCTGAAGTGTGACCGGCGCACAGTGCGACTTGTTTGCACCTGATGCAGCTGGTACTCCATGACTGCTGCCTGCTGCTCACACAACCGCTCCAACATATGTAATGTTGAATTCCACCTGGTGGGTAGGTCACATATGATGCGATGTTCCGGAAGGCGTAATCGGCGCTGCAGAGCAACAAGGCGCGATCTTGCCGTGCTGGAATGCCGCAAGTGAGCGCACTCTATGCGGACCTTGTGCAGCAGTGCATCAAGATCCGGATAGTCCCTCAGAAAAATCTGCACGACCAAGTTCAGCACATGTGCCACACATGGGATGTGAGTGACGTTGCCTAGGCCCAAAGCTGCCACCAAATTTCGGCCATTATCACACACTACCAAGCCCGGCTGGAGATTCACTGGCACAAACCACACGTCGCTCTCCTGCTTGATGGCATTCCAGAGCTCCTGCGCTGTGTGGCTTCGATTCCCCAAAGAAATTAATTTGAGTACAGCCTGTTGACGTTTGGCCACGGCTGTGCTCATATCGGTCGTAACAGGCTCCTGCAGCGCTGTTTCTGAGGAACTTGAGTAGGAGGAGGAGTCAATGTGTACAGACTGGATTCCTGCAATCCGTGGAGATGGCAGTACAGCGCCACTCTCCAGATCTGTACCTGGCTCCACAACATTGACCCAATGGGCAGTGAGGGAAAGGTATCGTCCCTGTCCATGGTTACTGGTCCATGCATCGGTGGTCAGGTGGACCTTGCTACTGACGGCGTTTAGTAGCGCATGTTTTATTTTTCCCTCCACATGTTTTTGCACTGCAGGGACGGCTTGCCTGCTGAAATAAAAGTGGCTGGGCACGGTGTATTGTGGGACTGCCAATGCCATGAAGTTACGGAAGGTGTCAGTCTCCACCAGCCTGAATGAGAGCATTTCAAGGGCCAGTAGTTTGGCAATGCCAGCATTCAGAGCCTGTGCTCGGGGATGGTTTGCCGAGTATCGCCGCTTTTTATCCCATGCCTGTGCTACCGATGGCTGTGGAGTGGCCTGGGAGTGTGAGGATGACTGGGAACGTGGTGCTGTTGGTGGAATGTCACTGGGTCTCCGGACAACAGTGCCAGAGGTTCTTCCTTGGCGATCCTGTGAGGAAGCCGAACCAGCTGTGTGAGAGCTGGAGGAAGAGGCCCCAACATGAGCTGAAGAGGTGGTAGGTGGTGCTGTATGTTGGCCTACGTCTTCAGTGTGTCTGTGTAACTCCACCTCGTGCTTGGTCCGCACATGTTTCCACATATTTGTGGTATTGAGGTTGCTGACATTTTTCCCTCTTTTGACTTTCTGATGACACAGCTTGCATTTGACAAAGCAAATGTCATCTGCAACTGTGTCAAAAAAGGACCACGCACTGCAAGTCTTGGGAGCGCCCGTTTTGGCTTTTGAAAGAGGAATGCTCCTAACAGGTGCCAACCAAGTCTGCCCCCTCCCTCTCCCTCCGGTTTTGGCCGTTCAGGGAATCTCTTCCTCAGAGCTGCTCCCACCACCTTCTTGCTCCTCACGCCATGATGGGTCAAGGACCTCATAATCTACACTCCGCTCTTCAAACACCTGCTTCTCCTGGGTTGTCTCGCCAGCACCGTACGCACCAGAAAGTGGCACCTGAATCTCATTATCATCTGATGCGTACTGAGGTGTGGTGACCATAGGCACTGGCCCACCCGCCTCTTCAGATTCAGAGGGACAAAGAAGTTGCGCATCACTGCATACTCCCTCTTCTTCACATTCTTGAATGCTGCTTGGCTGTCCCCCTCTTTCCAAGCCAACAGATTCAGAGAACAGAAGTAGAGACTGTGATGGCTCCTGTCTAGGGCTGTCTGACTGCCTGGGCACTTTGGCAAGTGGTGAAGAGACAGATGGTTGCTCTTCAGTGCTCTGGCCATGAGAGGACGTGGAAGTCATTGAAGTCGATGCGTTAGCTGCCATCCATCCGACAACGGCTTCAATTTGTTCCTCCCGCAGCAGTGGCGTACGGCGAGGTCCTACAAAGCTGCGCATAAAGGACTGTTGCCTGGTAAAACTGGGGGATGCTGACTCACTGGTGCCTGCAGCAGGCACAGAATCCCCACGTCCTCTCCCTGCAGATTCCCCACATCCTCTCCCTGCTGAAACTCCACGCCCACGCCCACGTGCCTTACTCCCTGCCTTCTTCATCTTGGTAGACTGATAAAGATAGGCAGAAAAGTACAAAGGGGGGCTTAGTGTGCTTATTCCTGAACAGCTGGTAACAGGTATAAGAAACACTAATTTTATGCAGTGTGTGTGGACTACACTTTAATAGGAGCTAATGTGGCCTACACAACTGTGAAATGGAGTGTTTGGTGAACTTAATTTTGTTTTGTTTTTTGAAAAAAACTAAAAGGATGTGACCAAAGATTTGAAAGCGATAGTATCACTCACTTTTTGGAGCTATTACAATGCAGGAAGGTAACCTACAATGCAAAAGATGAGGTTCCAAAAAATAGGGTAATACTAATCTGGCTGCAGCTGAAGGGCACAAGCCAGCAAAAAGGCTCCTCTATCTACTCCTATGTAGTGTTTGCAACCAACCAATGTAGATGGATACGGATGGATGCACACTAATAGGAGAATAAAAAATGAGCTGCAATAAAAGAAAAATATTTGTGAGGCAGTGACGCACGCTGAGCAGCCTACAACCAGACGTAGCTGAAGGACACACTACTCAGCGTGAGCTGCACTCACACACAGAGACCTCTCAGACAGCCTTGAACAGTGCAGAAAACTGGGCACTAGCACTGAAAGGCTGCAGAGAGGCTCCTCTGTCTACTCCTATAGTGTTTGCAACCAACGTATATGGATACAGATGGATGCACAGTGCACACTAATAGGAGAATGAAAACTGAGCGGCAAAAAAAGAAAAATATGTATGAGGCAGTGACATGCTGAGCGGCCTGCAACCAGACGTGGCTGCAGGACACACTACTCAGCGTGAGCTGCACTCACATAGGCCTTGCAGACAGCTGTGAACACTGCTGCAAGGCAAAAGAAAGCTACACTTATTGAGAATGTAGCCTGGGTAAAGCACACTATGATTGTGGAAATCGCTATCTCTAACTGTCCCTCACAGTCTTGAACAGCAGCCTGTCCCTAACTGAATTCACAGCAGAGTGAACCAGAAATGGCGGCGGCGGCTTATATAGTGCATCATGACATCATTTCAGCAGCCAATCACAGCCATGCCATTAGTTAACATGAATACATGCCTAACAGGATGTGCCCACACTTCTGAGGATTGTCATTAGCTGAATCAAATCAAACTGGCTCATAGCATTATGGGAACTTCCGATTCCGGTATTCGATATGCTAAAAGTATCGGAACGCAGTATCGGAATTCCGATACAGTGATTATCGGCCAATACCGATACTTGCGGTATCGGAATGCTCAACACTAATAACATAGTAACATAGTAACATAGTTATTAAGGTTGAAGGGAGACTTTAAGTACATCTAGTTCAACCCATATCCTATCCTAACTTGCCCTAACATGTTGATCCAGAGGAAGGCAAAAAAAACCCATGTGGTAAACAGTAAGCTTCACATTGGGGAAAAAAACTCCTTCCCGACTCCACATACGGCAATCAGACTAGCTCCCTGGATCAACGCAATATTAAGGAAACTAGTGTATATACCCTGTAATATTATAATTTTCAAGAAAGGCATCCTGTCCCTTCTTAAATTTTAGTAGGGAATCACTCATTACAACATCATATGGCAGAGAGTTCCATAGTCTCACTGCTCTTACAGTAAAGAATCCGCGTCTGTGAGTATGCTTAAACCTTCTTTCCTCCACACGTACAGGATGCCCCCTTGTCCCCGTCACAGGTCTAAGAGTAAAAAGATCATTAGAAAGGTCTCGGTAATGTCCCCGCATATATTTATACACTGTAATAAGATCACCCCTAAGCCTTCGATTCTCCAAACTAAATAACCCCAAGTGTAATAACCTGTCTTGGTATTGCAGACCCCCTAGTTCCCTAATAACCTTGGTCGCTCTTCTCTGCACCCGCTCCAGTTCAGCTATGTCTTTCTTATACACCGGAGACCAGAACTGTACACAGTATTCTAAGTGTGGTCGCACTAGTGACTTATATAGAGGTAAAATGATGTTCTCCTCATGAGCCTCTTTTAATGCATCCCATTATTTTATTTGCCTTGGCAGCAGCTGCCTGACACTGGTCGCTAAATGTGAGTTTGTCGTCCACCCATACTCCCAGGTCTTTTTCAGTGACTGTTTTATAGTGTTTAGTGTTTTACAAATAAGCACATAATTATACATCTTGTTCGTTCTACCCAAGTGCATGACCTTACATTTATCCCCATTAAAGCTCATTTGCCATTTATCAGCCCAAGCTTCTAGTTTACATAAATCCTCCTGTAATATAAAAATGTCCTCTTCTGTATTGATTACCCCGCAGAGTTTAGTGTCATCTGCAAATATAGAAATTCTACTCTCTATGCCCCCTACAAGGTCATTAATAAATATGTTAAAAAGAAGCAGGCCCAAAACTGACCCCTGTGGTACCCCACTGCTAACCGTGACCCAGTCCGAGTGTGCTCCATTAATAACCACCCTTTGTTTCCTATCCCTGAGCCAGCTCTTAACCCACCTACACATATTTTCCCCTATCCCCATTGTTTTCATTTTATGTATCAACCTTTTGTGTGGCACCGTATCAAAAGCTTTTGAAAAGTCCATGAACTTACCTCTTCATAAAAGCTTATCAGATTAGTCTGACAGGAACGGTCCCTTGTAAACCCATGTTGATATTGGGTCATAAGGTTATTCTTCTCCAGATACTCCAGTATAGTATCTCTTAGAAAACCCTCCAGGATTTTACCCACAGTTGAGGTTACATTTACTGGCCTATAATTTCCAAGTTCAGTTTTTGTCCCCTTTTTGAATATTGGCACCACATTTGCTATACGCCAGTCCTGTGGTACAGACCCTGTTATTATGGAATCTTTAAAGATTAAAAATAATGGTCTATCTATGACTGTGCTTAATTCCTGCAGTACGCGGAGGTGTATCCCATTCGGGCCCGGGGATTTGTCAATTTTAGTGATTTTTAGACGCCACCTTACTTCCTGCTGGGTTAAGCAGGTGACATGATGGGTATATGGGCATGGGCCTATGGGATGGTGGATATGTATGATGGGTATATGGGCACGGGACTATGGGATGGAGGATAATTATAATTTGTTACAACTAACCACAGTTACTATGCCCGGGCAGCGCCGGGCTCTTCAGCTAGTATATATATATCTAATATATAAAGCTCAAAGTGTGTATGTATGTATGTATGTATGTATGTCCGGGATTGGCATCTGCACCGTTGCAGCTACAGCCACAAAATTTGGCACAGTCACATGTCTGGACCCCGAGAGCGTCCTAGGCTATGTTGTGAGGCGAAATTTTAACCCCGTGCGCTCCAATTCACCAAACAATTTTGCCCCTATCTACATAAGGGGGAAAAGTGTGTGCGTGTCAAGCCCCGCCCCTCATTATGATGTCATAATGGTTGCCATGGCGACGCTGATGTCATCATAGGTTGCAAGCCCCGCCGCTCATTATGTCATAATAGTTTACTATGGGATGGAGGATGTGTGATGGGTATATGGGCACTGGACTATGGGATGGAGGATATGTATGACGGGAATATGGGCATGGGACTATGGGATGGCGAATATGTATGATGGGTATGTGGGCACGGGACTATGGGATGGAGGTTGTATGATGGGTATATGGGCACTGGACTATGGGAAGGAGGATATGTATGATGGGTATATAGGCATGGGACTATGGGATGGCGGGTATGTATGATGGGTATATGGGCATGGGACTATGGGATGAAGGATGTGTGATGGGTATATGGACATGGGACTAAGATGAAGGATGTGTGATGGGTATATGGGCACTCGACTATGGGATGTAGGATATGTATGATGGGTATATGGGCACGGGCCTATGGGATCGTGGATATGTATGATGGGTATATGGGCACGGGACTATGGGATGGAGGATAATTATACTTTGCTATCAGATTAGTCTGACGCCGGGCTCTTCAGCTAATATATATATATTTAATAGAGCGATACATAGTAGAATAGGTGATAATTCATTTGCTGTGTTTAGTAAAATTATACTGACAGCTCACAAAGCACTAGATATATACATATATATACACATATGTCACTGACACACACACACACACATATATATATATATATATATCTAATATATATTTACATTATAGATATATAATATATATACTGTATATGTAATGTATAAATATATATACATATAAATATCTGTAATATATATCTAATATATATGTAAATAATATATACGCATAAAATAATATATATATTTATATGCTATATATATATATATATAATAGATATATCTATAATATATATATATATATATATATATATATATATTATACCGTATTTTTCGGACTATAAGACGCACCGGACCATAAGACGCACCCCAATTTTCAGAATGAAAATAGGGAAAAAAAAATAATGTGTCAAATGGGGGTCCGTCTTACAGTCCGAATTCAGCTTACCTGGGAAGGGATCCAGCACAGGTGGAGAAGAAGTCAAAGGGGTCATTCAGTGGTCCAGGCTCGTGCGGTGGCGGCGGCTCTGTGCTGGGGCAGCTGCGCTGGTGCTGGGGCGGGTGGGCTGTGCTGGGGCAGCTGCGCTGGGGCAGGTGGGCTGTGCTGGGGCAGGTGGGCTGTGCTGGGGCAGGGGCAGCTGTGCTGGGGCAGCTGTGCTGGGGCAGGGGCAGCGGCAGCTGGGCTGGGGCAGGTGGGCTGGGGCAGGGGCAGCTGTGGCAGCTGTGCTGGGGCAGCTGGGGCAGGGGCAGCTGGGGCAGGGGCAGCTGGGGCAGGGGCAGCTGGGCTCTGCGGTGGTGGCAGCGGGCGGCGCTCTGCTGTGCGGTGGTGGCAGCGGGCTGTGCTTCAGTGCAGGGGCGGCGGCTCCGCCGGCGTTTCTTCGCAGCCCGGAGGCCCCCGCAGCACCCCTTGCTGGGCGCCGCCATGTTGCGGCACGAGATCTGAAGCCGCGCATGCGCCGTCCCCGGACCGGCGGCCATCTTGCCGGCGTCCATGCTCCCAGAGGCCACCGCAACATGGCGGCGCCCAGCAAGGGGTGCTGCGGGGGCCTCCGGGCTGCGAAGAAACGCCGGCGGAGCCGCCGCCCCTGCACCGGAGCACAGCCCGCTGCCACCAACGCACCGCAGAGCGACGCCCGCTGCCACCACCGCAGAGCCTCGCCCGCTGCCACCACCGCACCAGGTAAACCATGCATTGCGACCATAAGACACACCCCCCACTTTCCCCAAAAATTTTGGGGGAAAAAAGTGCGTCTTATGGTCCGAAAAATATGGTGTGTATATATATATATATATATATATATATATATATATATATATATATATATATATATACACACACACACACACACACACAGTTGTGGCCAAATGTATTGACACCCCTGCAATTCTGTCAGATAATACTCAGTTTCTTCCCGAAAATGATTGCAAACACAAATTCTTTGGTATTATTATCTTCATTTAATTTGTCTTAAAGGGAATCTGTCACCCCTTTTTTGAGATGTCATATAATGATATCATTCAATTGTGTGTCACATAAGGATTCTCTTAGTACTTTTGCTTCCCCTTGACCCCGCACCTTTCATGCATAAATATCTTTTTTTTATATCGGTTCAGATGTATGTAAACTGCCGCAGTCTGGTCCGCTGGGTGGGGTTTATTCAACTGCTCCCCCCCTCCCTGTCTTGCTCTACACAAGAAGAAATGCATAGAGCACGACAGGGAGGGGTGGAGCAGGTGATTAAGCTCCGCCCAGCAGACCGGACAGCGGCAGTTTACATACATCTGAACCGATATAAACAAGGTATTTATGCATGAAAGGTGCAGGGTCAGGTTGGGAAGCAAAAGTACTAAGAGAATCCTTATGTAACACCCAATTGAATGATATCATTATATGATATCTCAAAAAAGGGGTGACAGATTCTCTTTAAATGTAAAAACACAAAAGAGAATGAAGCAAAAAGCAAAACATTGATCATTTCACACAAAACTCCAAAAATGGGCCAGACAAAAGTATTGGCACCCTCAGCCTAATACTTGGTTGCACAACCTTTAGCCAAAATAACTGCGACCAACCGCTTCCGGTAACCATCAATGAGTTTCTTACAATGCTCTGCTGGAATTTTAGACCATTCTTCTTTGGCAAACTGCTCCAGGTCCCTGATATTTGAAGGGTGCCTTCTCCAAACTGCCATTTTTAGATCTCTCCACAGGTGTTCTATGGGATTCAGGTCTGGACTCATTGCTGGCCACCTTAGAAGTCTCCAGTGCTTTCTCTCAAACCATTTTCTAGTGCTTTTTGAAGTGTGTTTTGGGTCATTGTCCTGCTGGAAGACCCATGACCTCTGAGGGAGACCCAGCTTTCTCACACTGGGCCCTACATTATGCTGCAAAATTTGTTGGTAGTCTTCAGACTTCATAATGCCAAGCATATGGTCAAGCAATCCAGTGCCAGAGGTAACAAAGCAACCCCAAAACATCAGGGAACCTCCACCATGTTTGACTGTAGGGACCATGTTTTCTTTGAATGCCTCTTTTTTTCTCCTGTACACTCTATGTTGATGCCTTTGCCCAAAAACCTCTATTTTTGTCTCATCTGACCAGAGAACATTCTTCCAAAACGTCATAGGCTTTTTCAAGTATGTTTTGTCAAACTCCAGCCTGGCTTTTTTATGTCTCGGGGCAAGAAGAGGGGTCTTCCTGGGTCTCCTACCATACAGTCCCTTTTCATTCAGACGCCGACGGATAGTACGGGTTGACACTGTTGTACCCTCGGACTGCAGGGCAGCTTGAACTTGTTTGGATGTTAGTCGAGCTTCTTTATCCAACATCCGCACAATCTTGCGTTGAAATCTCTTGTCAATTTTTCTTTTCCGTCCACATCTAGGGAGGTTAGCCACAGTGCCATGGGCTTTAAACTTCTTGATGACACTGCGCACGGTAGACACAGGATCATTCAGGTCTTTGGAGATGGACTTGTAGCCTTGAGATTGCTCATGCTTCCTCACAATTTGGTTTCTCAAGTCCTCAGACAGTTCTTTGGTCTTCTTTCTTTTCTCCATGCTCAATGTGGTACACACAAGGACACAGGACAGAGGTTGAGTCAACTTTAATCCATGTCAACTGGCTGCAAGTGTGATTTAGTTATTGCCAACACCTGTTAGGTGCCACAGGTAAGTTACAGGTGCTGTTAATTACACAAATTAGAGAAGCATCACATGATTTTTCGAACAGTGTCAATACTTTTGTCCACCCTCTTTTTTATGTTTGGTGTGGAATTATATCCAATTTGGCTTTAGGACAATTCTTTTTGTGTTTTTTCATTTAAGACAAATTAAATGAAGATAATACCAAAGAATTTGTGTTTGCAATCATTTTCAGGAAGAAACTGATTATCTGACAGAATTGCAGGGGTGTCAATACTTTTGGCCACAACTGTGTGTATGTATATATATATATATATATACACATACACACACACACACACTAGCTGAAGAGCCTGGCGCTGCCGGGCATAGTATCTAACTGTGGTTAGTTATAGCAAATTATAATTATCCTCCATCCTATAGGCCCGTGCCCATACAGTGGGGAAAAAAAGTATTTAGTCAGTCAGCAATAGTGCAAGTTCCACCACTTAAAAAGATGAGAGGCGTCTGTAATTTACATCATAGGTAGACCTCAACTATGGGAGACAAACTGAGAAAAAAAATCCAGAAAAATCACATTGTCTGTTTTTTTTCATTTTATTTGCATATTATGGTGGAAAATAAGTATTTGGTCAGAAACAAAATTTCATCTCAATACTTTGTGATATATCCTTTGTTGGCAATGACAGAGGTCAAACGTTTTCTGTAAGTCTTCACAAGGTTGCCACACACTGTTGTTGGTATGTTGGCCCATTCCTCCATGCAGATCTCCTCTAGAGCAGTGATGTTTTTGGTTTTTCGCTTGGCAACACGGACTTTCAACTCCCTCCAAAGGTTTTCTATAGGGTTGAGATCTGGAGACTGGCTAGGCCACTCCAGGACCTTGAAATGCTTCTTATGAAGCCACTCCTTCGTTGCCCTGGCGGTGTGCTTTGGATCATTGTCATGTTGAAAGACCCAGCCACGTTTCATCTTCAATGCCCTTGCTGATGGAAGGAGGTTTGCACTCAAAATCTCACGATACATGGCCCCATTCATTCTTTCATGTACCCGGATCAGTCGTCCTGGCCCCTTTGCAGAGAAACAGCCCCAAAGCATGATGTTTCCACCACCATGCTTTACAGTAGGTATGGTGTTTGATGGATGCAACTCAGTATTCTTTTTCCTCCAAACACGACAAGTTGTGTTTCTACCAAACAGTTCCAGTTTGGTTTCATCAGACCATAGGACATTCTCCCAAAACTCCTCTGGATCATCCAAATGCTCTCTAGCAAACTTCAGACGGGCCTGGACATGTACAGGCTTCAGCAGTGGGACACGTCTGGCACTGCAGGATCTGAGTCCATGGTGGCGTAGTGTGTTACTTATGGTAGGCCTTGTTACATTGGTCCCAGCTATCTGCAGTTCATTCACTAGGTCCCCCCACGTGGTTCTGGGATTTTTGCTCACCGTTCTTGTGATCATTCTGACCCCACGGGGTGGGATTTTGCGTGGAGCACCAGATCGAGGGAGATTATCAGTGGTCTTGTATGTCTTCCATTTTCTAATTATTGCTCCCACAGTTGATTTCTTCACTCCAAGCTGGTTGGCTATTGCAGATTCAGTCTTCCCAGCCTGGTGCAGGGCTACAATTTTGTTTCTGGTGTCCTTTGACAGCTCTTTGGTCTTCACCATAGTGGAGTTTGGAGTCAGACTGTTTGAGGGTGTGCACAGGTGTCTTTTTATACTGATAACAAGTTTAAACAGGTGCCATTACTACAGGTAATGAGTGGAGGAAAGAGGAGACTCTTAAAGAAGAAGTTACAGGTCTGTGAGAGCCAGAAATCTTGATTGCTTGTTTCTGACCAAATACTTATTTTCCACCATAATATGCAAATAAAATGAAAAAAAAACAGACAATGTGATTTTCTGGATTTTTTTTTCTCAGTTTGTCTCCCATAGTTGAGGTCTACCTATGATGTAAATTACAGACGCCTCTCATCTTTTTAAGTGGTGGAACTTGCACTATTGCTGACTGACTAAATACTTTTTTTCCCCACTGTATACCCATCATACATATTCTCCATCCCATAGTCCCATCATACATATTCTCCATCCCATAGTCCCAAGCCTATATACCCATCATACGTATTCGCCATCCCATAGTCGAGTGCCCACATACCCATCACATATCCTTCATCTCATAGTCCCATGCCCATATACCCATCATACTTATCCTCCATCCCATAGTCCCGTCCCCATATACCCATCATACATATCTGCCATCCCATAGTCCCGTGCCCATATACCCATCATACATATCCGCCATCCCATAGTCAAATGCCCATATACCAATCACACATCCTCCATCCCATAGTCCCGTGCCCATATACATATCCGCCATCCCATTGTCCCATGTATTTGTGTGTGTGTGTCCGGGATTGGCATCCGCACCGTCGCAGCTACAGCCACAAAATTTGGCAAAGTCACATGTCTGGACCCCGAGAGCGTCCTAAGCTATGTTGTGAGGCGAAATATTAACCCCGCACGTTCCAATTCACCAAACAATTTTGCCCGTATCTACATAATGGGGAAAAAGTGTGTGCGTGTCAAGCCCCGCCCCTCATTATGATGTCATAATGCCCCTATCTACATACTGGGGAAACAGTGTGTGCGTATCAAGCCCCGCCCCTCGTTATGACGTCACAATGGTTGCCATGGTGACGCGGATGTCATCATAGGTTGCAAGCCCCGCCGCTCATTATGATGTCATAATGGTTGACTATAGAATGGAGGATGTGTGATGGGTATATGGGCACTGGACTATGGGATGGAGGATATGTATGACGGGTATATGGGCACAAGACTATGGGATGGAGGATGTGTGATGGGTATATGGGCATGGGACTATAGGATGGAGGATATGTATGACGGGTATATGGGCACAGGACTATGGGATGGCGAATATGTATGATGGGTATATGGGCATGGGATGGAGGATATGTATGATGGGTATATGGGCACGGGCCTATGGGATGGTGGATATGTATGATGGGTATATGGGCACGGGCCTATGGGATGGTGGATATGTATGATGGGTATATGGGCACGGGACTAAAGCAAAAATACTTTTCTTCCTCTTTTCTGCACAGATACCAAACGTTCATTCTTCCACACTTTTGTGTGCAGCAGTCCTGCTTATTAGGCTGCCTGCGTCCATACTTGGACTGAGAGCATCATTGACACCTCCTAAAATCTCTAGGGAACTTCCAATTCTCCCCAATACTATATACACACCTTGTACTTTGTCATACACCAGCCAATTTCAGCCTGTTAAATTGAGGTGTAATATATAGTGGGCCTGAGATAATAGTTCAGCCTCCTAAAATCTCTAGGGAGATTCAAATTCTCCACAATACTATATACACCTTGTACCTTGTTTTACAGTACCATATAGCTGGTGGTATTTTGGGTACATTTTTCCAAAAATGAGGAAGTATGGTGGAAGAGGCCGTGGAAGTGGGCGGGGGTTGCCAGCTGGTACTGATGGTGGTGGGGGTGGTGGTGCATCTGCTGGTAGTGGCAAAAGCACAATAGCACCTAAGGCAGGAGGTGTTGAGCCTGCGTCATCGTCTGGCTCCACAAGGCCTCGAAGGCTCCCTTTTCTGGGAGTAGGTAAACCGCTTTTAAAACCGGAGCTTCAGGAACAAGTTTTGGCTTACATTGCTGACACAGCCTCCAGCTCTATCGCCTCCTCTTCTGAAGTTTCAAAAAATAAAAGCACTGAGTCACCAGTGGAGGCTCCTGGTCAGGAACAACACCTTTCCTTGTGTCATTCACCCCTACCAAAAGTGAAGGATGCGGCAGGCCACACTACAGATTACTCCATGGAGCTCTTTTCACATACCATGCCTGGGTTATCAAGTCAAACCATGAATTCCCCAGTCCAAGATGAATCTGACATGGAATGCACTGATGCACAGCCACTGCTAGATTTTTCTGCTGGTACATTCACTCAGAGCACTACATTGTCCTCGCAGTGTATGGAGCCAGAATCTGACCCTGAGGAAACTCAGGTGCCCCTTCCCGCATACTATACCACCTTACACGGTGACACAGAGGAAGGTGCACATGAAATTGAAGAGGAGGTGATGGATGACCCAGTTGTTGACCCAGATTGGCATCCATTGGGAGAAGAGGGTGCCGCTGCCAATAGCTCAGAAGAGGAGGAGGAGGATCCGCAGCAGGCATCGACATCGCAACAGCTTTTATCTGGCAGGCCCGTAGCAGTCCAAAAACAGTTTACAAAAACCCAAAGAGTTGCAGGACAGCTTGGCCAGACGGTCAAATTATCACAGCGTGCAAGGCCTCAAAATGTCTTCCATAGTAGGAAGAGTGCAGTGTGGCACTTTTTTGAACAAAATCCTAATAATCAGGCAAAAGTTATCTGTAAAAAGTGCACAAAGACCTTTAGCCGAGGGAAAAATCTGAGAAATTTGAATACCAGTTGCATGATTAGACATTTCACCACCTTGCACTTGCAAGCGTGGATGGACTACCAAACCTCATGGACCACATGTGCACCTGCTCCGAATGAAGGAAGTCAGCAACGCTACATCATTTCCCCCACTGTAAGCCCACCGGTTAGCACACCACCAGCAGCAAATGTTGAGGTGTCATCGCAAGGCCAAAGCAGTCAGGGAATCACAATGTTATTGCTACGAAAGACTGAATCTAGGCCATCAGCAAGACCACCAGCACCATCACCAACCTTCTCTCAGTCCGACATGACCACCGCTAGTTCCACCATATGCAGCTCTCAAGTCCAGCTCACCCTACCAGAGACTATGAGTAGGACAATAAAGTACTCATCCTCTCATCCGCGTACACAGTGTTTGAACGCCCACATTGCCAAACTAATCTCGTTAGAGATGATGCCCTACCGGTTGGTTGAAAGCGAAGCTTTCTGTGAGCTCATGGCCTACGCAGTACCACGCTATGACCTACCCAGTCGGCACTTTCCTGGAAAAGCCATCCCAGCCCTGCACCTGCATGTGAAAGACTGCATTGTCCATGCACTCAAGCAATCAGTGAGCGGAAAGGTGCACCTCACAACAGATGCATGGTCCAGTAGGCATGGCCAGGGCCGTTATGTGACTTTAAGTCCATCTAGTTCAATCCATATCCTATCCTAACTTGCCCTAACATGTTGATCCAGAGGAAGGCAAAAAAAACCCATGTGGCAAACAGTAAGCTTCACATTGGGGAAAAAAATTCCTTCCCGACTCCACATACGGCAATCAGACTAGCTCCCTGGATCAACGCAATATTAAGGAAACTAGTGTATATACCCTGTAATATTATAATTTTCAAGAAAGGCATCCTGTCCCTTCTTAAATTTTAGTAGGGAATCACTCATTACAACATCATATGGCAGAGAGTTCCATAGTCTCACTGCTCTTACAGTAAAGAATCCGCGTCTGTGAGTATGCTTAAACCTTCTTTCCTCCACACGTACAGGATGCCCCCTTGTCCCCGTCACAGGTCTAAGAGTAAAAAGATCATTAGAAAGGTCTCGGTAATGTCCCCGCATATATTTATACACTGTAATAAGATCACCCCTAAGCCTTCGATTCTCCAAACTAAATAACCCCAAGTGTAATAACCTGTCTTGGTATTGCAAACCCCCTAGTTCCCTAATAACCTTGGTCGCTCTTCTCTGCACCCGCTCCAGTTCAGCTATGTCTTTCTTATACACCGGAGACCAGAACTGTACACAGTATTCTAAGTGTGGTCGCACTAGTGACTTATATAGAGGTAAAATGATGTTCTCCTCATGAGCCTCTTTTAATGCATCCCATTATTTTATTTGCCTTTGCAGCAGCTGCCTGACACTGGTCGCTAAATGTGAGTTTGTCGTCCACCCATACTCCCAGGTCTTTTTCAGTGACTGTTTTATAGTGTTTAGTGTTTAGTGTTTTACAAATAAGCACATAATTATACATCTTGTTCGTTCTACCCAAGTGCATGACCTTACATTTATCCCCATTAAAGCTCATTTGCCATTTATCAGCCCAAGCTTCTAGTTTACATAAATCCTCCTGTAATATAAAAATGTCCTCTTCTGTATTGATTACCCCGCAGAGTTTAGTGTCATCTGCAAATATAGAAATTCTACTCTCTATGCCCCCTACAAGGTCATTAATAAATATGTTAAAAAGAAGCAGGCCCAAAACTGACCCCTGTGGTACCCCACTGCTAACCGTGACCCAGTCCGAGTGTGCTCCATTAATAACCACCCTTTGTTTCCTATCCCTGAGCCAGCTCTTAACCCACCTACACATATTTTCCCCTTTCCCCATTGTTTTCATTTTATGTATCAACCTTTTGTGTGGCACCGTATCAAAAGCTTTTGAAAAGTCCATGAACTTACCTCTTCATAAAAGCTTATCAGATTAGTCTGACAGGAACGGTCCCTTGTAAACCCATGTTGATATTGGGTCATAACGTTATTCTTCTCCAGATACTCCAGTATAGTATCTCTTAGAAAACCCTCCAGGATTTTACCCACAGTTGAGGTTAAATTTACTGGCCTATAATTTCCAAGTTCAGTTTTTGTCCCCTTTTTGAATATTGGCACCACATTTGCTATACGCCAGTCCTGTGGTACAGACCCTGTTATTATGGAATCTTTAAAGATTAAAAATAATGGTCTATCTATGACTGTGCTTAATTCCTGCAGTACTCGGAGGTGTATCCCATTCGGGCCCGGGGATTTGTCAATTTTAGTGATTTTTAGACGCCACCGTACTTCCTGCTGGGTTAAGCAGGTGACATGATGGGTATATGGGCATGGGCCTATGGGATGGTGGATATGTATGATGGGTATATGGGCACGGGACTATGGGATGGAGGATAATTATAATTTGTTACAACTAACCACAGTTACTATGCCCGGGCAGTGCCGGGCTCTTCAGCTAGTATATATATATATCTAATATATAAAGCTCAAAGTGTGTATGTATGTATGTATGTATGTAGGTATGTGTGTATGTCCGGGATTGGCATCTGCACCGTTGCAGCTACAGCCACAAAATTTGGCACAGTCACATGTCTGGACCCCGAGAGCGTCCTAGGCTATGTTGTGAGGCGAAATTTTAACCCCGTGCGCTCCAATTCACCAAACAATTTTGCCCCTATCTACATAAGGGGGAAAAGTGTGTGCGTGTCAATCCCCGCCCCTCATTATGATGTCATAATGGTTGCCATGGCGACGCTGATGTCATCATAGGTTGCAAGCCCCGCCGCTCATTATGTCATAATAGTTTACTATGGGATGGAGGATGTGTGATGGGTATATGGGCACTGGACTATGGGATGGAGGATATGTATGACGGGTATATGGGCATGGGACTATGGGATGGCGAATATGTATGATGGGTATATGGGCACGGGACTATGGGATGGAGGTTGTATGATGGGTATATGGGCACTGGACTATGGGAAGGAGGATATGTATGATGGGTATATAGGCATGGGACTATGGGATGGCGGGTATGTATGATGGGTATATGGGCATGGGACTATGGGATGAAGGATGTGTGATGGGTATATGGGCATGGGACTAAGATGAAGGATGTGTGATGGGTATATGGGCACTCGACTATGGGATGTAGGATATGTATGATGGGTATATGGGCACGGGCCTATGGGATCGTGGATATGTATGATGGGTATATGGGCACGGGACTATGGGATGGAGGATAATTATACTTTGCTATCAGATTAGTCTGACGCCGGGCTCTTCAGCTAATATATATATATATTTAATAGAGCGATACATAGTAGAATAGGTGATAATTCATTTGCTGTGTTTAGTAAAATTATACTGACAGCTCACAAAGCACTAGATATATACATATATACACATATGTCACTGACACACACACACATATATATATATCTAATATATATTTACATTATAGATATATAATATATATACTGTATATGTAATGTATAAATATATATACATATAAATATCTGTAATATATATCTAATATATATGTAAATAATATATACGCATAAAATAATATATATATTTATATGCTATATATATATATAATAGATATATCTATAATATATATATATATATATATATATATATATATATATATATATATTATACCGTATTTTTCGGACTATAAGACGCACCGGACCATAAGACGCACCCCAATTTTCAGAATGAAAATAGGGAAAAAAAAAATAATGTGTCAAATGGGGGTCCGTCTTACAGTCCGAATTCAGCTTACCTGGGAAGGGATCCAGCACAGGTGGAGAAGAAGTCAAAGGGGTCATTCAGTGGTCCAGGCTCGTGCGGTGGCGGCGGCTCTGTGCTGGGGCAGCTGCGCTGGTGCTGGGGCGGGTGGGCTGTGCTGGGGCAGCTGCGCTGGGGCAGGTGGGCTGTGCTGGGGCAGGTGGGCTGTGCTGGGGCAGGGGCAGCTGTGCTGGGGCAGCTGTGCTGGGGCAGGGGCAGCTGGGGCAGGGGCAGCTGGGGCAGGGGCAGCTGGGCTGGGGCAGGTGGGCTGGGGCAGGGGCAGCTGTGGCAGATGTGCTGGGGCAGCTGTGGCAGGGGCAGCTGTGGCAGGGGCAGCTGTGCTGGGGCAGCTGGGGCAGGGGCAGCTGGGGCAGGGGCAGCTGGGCAGGGGCAGCTGGGCAGGGGCAGGGGCAGCTGGGCTCTGCGGTGGTGGCAGCGGGCGGCGCTCTGCTGTGCGGTGGTGGCAGCGGGCTGTGCTCCGGTGCAGGGGCGGCGGCTCCGCCGGCGTTTCTTCGCAGCCCGGAGGCCCCCGCAGCACCCCTTGCTGGGTGCCGCCATGTTGCGGCACGAGATCTGAAGCCGCGCATGCGCCGTCCCCGGACCGGCGGCCATCTTGCCGGCGTCCATGCTCCCGGAGGCCACCGCAACATGGTGGCGCCCAGCAAGGGGTGCTGCGGGGGCCTCCGGGCTGCGAAGAAACGCCGGCGGAGCCGGCGCCCCTGCACCGGAGCACAGCCCGCTGCCACCAACGCACTGCAGAGCGCCGCCCGCTGCCACCACCGCAGAGCCTCGCCCGCTGCCACCACCGCACCAGGTAAACCATGCATTGCGACCATAAGACACACCCCCCACTTTCCCCCAAAATTTTGGGGGAAAAAAGTGCGTCTTATGGTCCGAAAAATACGGTATATATATATATATATATACATACACACACACACACACACACACACAGTTGTGGCCAAATGTATTGACACCCCTGCAATTCTGTCAGATAATACGCAGTTTCTTCCCGAAAATGATTGCAAACACAAATTCTTTGGTATTATTATCTTCATTTAATTTGTCTTAAAGGGAATCTGTCACCCCTTTTTTGAGATGTCATATAATGATATCATTCAATTGTGTGTCACATAAGGATTCTCTTAGTACTTTTGCTTCCCCTTGACCCCGCACCTTTCATGCATAAATATCTTTTTTTATATCGGTTCAGATGTATGTAAACTGCCGCAGTCTGGTCCGCTGGGCGGGGTTTATTCAACTGCTCCCCCCCTCCCTGTCTTGCTCTACACAAGAAGAAATGCATAGAGCACGACAGGGAGGGGTGGAGCAGGTGATTAAGCTCCGCCCAGCAGACCGGACAGCGGCAGTTTACATACATCTGAACCGATATAAACAAGGTATTTATGCATGAAAGGTGCAGGGTCAGGTTGGGATGCAAAAGTACTAAGAGAATCCTTATGTAAAACCCAATTGAATGATATCATTATATGATATCTCAAAAAAGGGGTGACAGATTCTCTTTAAATGTAAAAACACAAAAGAGAATGAAGCAAAAAGCAAAACATTGATCATTTCACACAAAACTCCAAAAATGGGCCAGACAAAAGTATTGGCACCCTCAGCCTAATACTTGGTTGCACAACCTTTAGCCAAAATAACTGCGACCAACCGCTTCCGGTAACCATCAATGAGTTTCTTACAATGCTCTGCTGGAATTTTAGACCATTCTTCTTTGGCAAACTGCTCCAGGTCCCTGATATTTGAAGGGTGCCTTCTCCAAACTGCCATTTTTAGATCTCTCCACAGGTGTTCTATGGGATTCAGGTCTGGACTCATTGCTGGCCACCTTAGAAGTCTCCAGTGCTTTCTCTCAAACCATTTTCTAGTGCTTTTTGAAGTGTGTTTTGGGTCATTGTCCTGCTGGAAGACCCATGACCTCTGAGGGAGACCCAGCTTTCTCACACTGGGCCCTACATTATGCTGCAAAATTTGTTGGTAGTCTTCAGACTTCATAATGCCAAGCATATGGTCAAGCAATCCAGTGCCAGAGGCAACAAAGCAACCCCAAAACATCAGGGAACCTCCACCATGTTTGACTGTAGGGACCATGTTTTCTTTGAATGCCTCTTTTTTTCTCCTGTACACTCTATGTTGATGCCTTTGCCCAAAAACCTCTATTTTTGTCTCATCTGACCAGAGAACATTCTTCCAAAACGTCATAGGCTTTTTCAAGTATGTTTTGTCAAACTCCAGCCTGGCTTTTTTATGTCTCGGGGCAAGAAGAGGGGTCTTCCTGGGTCTCCTACCATACAGTCCCTTTTCATTCAGACGCCGACGGATAGTACGGGTTGACACTGTTGTACCCTCGGACTGCAGGGCAGCTTGAACTTGTTTGGATGTTAGTCGAGCTTCTTTATCCAACATCCGCACAATCTTGCGTTGAAATCTCTTGTCAATTTTTCTTTTCCGTCCACATCTAGGGAGGTTAGCCACAGTGCCATGGGCTTTAAACTTCTTGATGACACTGCGCACGGTAGACACAGGATCATTCAGGTCTTTGGAGATGGACTTGTAGCCTTGAGATTGCTCATGCTTCCTCACAATTTGGTTTCTCAAGTCCTCAGACAGTTCTTTGGTCTTCTTTCTTTTCTCCATGCTCAATGTGGTACACACAAGGACACAGGACAGAGGTTGAGTCAACTTTAATCCATGTCAACTGGCTGCAAGTGTGATTTAGTTATTGCCAACACCTGTTAGGTGCCACAGGTAAGTTACAGGTGCTGTTAATTACACAAATTAGAGAAGCATCACATGATTTTTCGAACAGTGTCAATACTTTTGTCCACCCTCTTTTTTATGTTTGGTGTGGAATTATATCCAATTTGGCTTTAGGACAATTCTTTTTGTGTTTTTTCATTTAAGACAAATTAAATGAAGATAATACCAAAGAATTTGTGTTTGCAATAATTTTCAGGAAGAAACTGATTATCTGACAGAATTGCAGGGGTGTCAATACTTTTGGCCACAACTGTGTGTGTATATATATATATATATATATATATATATATATATATATATATACATACACACACACACACACACTAGCTGAAGAGCCTGGCGCTGCCGGGCATAGTATCTAACTGTGGTTAGTTATAGCAAATTATAATTATCCTCCATCCTATAGGCCCGTGCCCATATACCCATCATACATATTCTCCATCCCATAGTCCCATCATACATATTCTCCATCCCATAGTCCCAAGCCTATATACCCATCATACGTATTCGCCATCCCATAGTCGAGTGCCCACATACCCATCACACATCCTTCATCTCATAGTCCCATGCCCATATACCCATCATACATATCCTCCATCCCATAGTCCCGTCCCCATATACCCATCATACATATCTGCCATCCCATAGTCCCGTGCCCATATACCCATCATACATATCCTCCATCCCATAGTCAAATGCCCATATACCAATCACACATCCTCCATCCCATAGTCCCGTGCCCATATACATATCCGCCATCCCATTGTCCCATGTATTTGTGAGTGTGTGTCCGGGATTGGCATCCGCACCGTCGCAGCTACAGCCACAAAATTTGGCACAGTCACACGTCTGGACCCCGAGAGCGTCCTAAGCTATGTTGTGAGGCGAAATATTAACCCCGCACGTTCCAATTCACCAAACAATTTTGCCCGTATCTACATAATGGGGAAAAAGTGTGTGCGTGTCAAGCCCCGCCCCTCATTATGATGTCATAATGCCCCTATCTACATACTGGGGAAACAGTGTGTGCGTATCAAGCCCCGCCCCTCGTTATGACGTCACAATGGTTGCCATGGTGACGCGGATGTCATCATAGGTTGCAAGCCCCGCCGC
Source organism: Dendrobates tinctorius (assembly GCF_039654945.1). NCBI lineage: Eukaryota > Metazoa > Chordata > Amphibia > Anura > Dendrobatidae > Dendrobates > Dendrobates tinctorius. The sequence goes on along the minus strand of NW_027361700.1, from coordinate 35,883,286 downwards.
TCATTATGATGTCATAATGGTTGACTATAGAATGGAGGATGTGTGATGGGTATATGGGCACTGGACTATGGGATGGAGGATATGTATGACGGGTATATGGGCACAGGACTATGGGATGGAGGATGTGTGATGGGTATATGGGCATGGGACTATAGGATGGAGGATATGTATGACGGGTATATGGGCACAGGACTATGGGATGGCGAATATGTATGATGGGTATATGGGCATGGGATGGAGGATATGTATGATGGGTATATGGGCACGGGCCTATGGGATGGTGGATATGTATGATGGGTATATGGGCACGGGCCTATGGGATGGTGGATATGTATGATGGGTATATGGGCACGGGACTAAAGCAAAAATACTTTTCTTCCTCTTTTCTGCACAGATACCAAACGTTCATTCTTCCACACTTTTGTGTGCAGCAGTCCTGCTTATTAGGCTGCCTGCGTCCATACTTGGACTGAGAGCATCATTGACACCTCCTAAAATCTCTAGGGAACTTCCAATTCTCCCCAATACTATATACACACCTTGTACTTTGTCATACACCAGCCAATTTCAGCCTGTTAAATTGAGGTGTAATATATAGTGGGCCTGAGATAATAGTTCAGCCTCCTAAAATCTCTAGGGAGATTCAAATTCTCCACAATACTATATACACCTTGTACCTTGTTTTACAGTACCATATAGCTGGTGGTATTTTGGGTACATTTTTCCAAAAATGAGGAAGTATGGTGGAAGAGGCCGTGGAAGTGGGCGGGGGTTGCCAGCTGGTACTGATGGTGGTGGGGGTGGTGGTGCATCTGCTGGTAGTGGCAAAAGCACAATAGCACCTAAGGCAGGAGGTGTTGAGCCTGCGTCATCGTCTGGCTCCACAAGGCCTCAAAGGCTCCCTTTTCTGGGAGTAGGTAAACCGCTTTTAAAACCGGAGCTTCACGAACAAGTTTTGGCTTACATTGCTGACACAGCCTCCAGCTCTATCGCCTCCTCTTCTGAAGTTTCAAAAAATAAAAGCACTGAGTCCTCAGTGGAGGCTCCTGGTCAGGAACAACACCTTTCCTTGTGTCATTCACCCCTACCAAAAGTGAAGGATGCGGCAGGCCACACTACAGATTACTCCATGGAGCTCTTTTCACATACCATGCCTGGGTTATCAAGTCAAACCATGAATTCCCCAGTCCAAGATGAATCTGACATGGAATGCACTGATGCACAGCCACTGCTAGATTTTTCTGCTGGTACATTCACTCAGAGCACTACATTGTCCTCGCAGTGTATGGAGCCAGAATCTGACCCTGAGGAAACTCAGGTGCCCCTTCCCGCATACTATACCACCTTACACGGTGACACAGAGGAAGGTGCACATGAAATTGAAGAGGAGGTGATGGATGACCCAGTTGTTGACCCAGATTGGCATCCATTGGGAGAAGAGGGTGCCGCTGCCAATAGCTCAGAAGAGGAGGAGGAGGATCCGCAGCAGGCATCGACATCGCAACAGCTTTTATCTGGCAGGCCCGTAGCAGTCCAAAAACAGTTTACAAAAACCCAAAGAGTTGCAGGACAGCTTGGCCAGACGGTCAAATTATCACAGCGTGCAAGGCCTCAAAATGTCTTCCATAGTAGGAAGAGTGCAGTGTGGCACTTTTTTGAACAAAATCCTAATAATCAGGCAAAAGTTATCTGTAAAAAGTGCACAAAGACCTTTAGCCGAGGGAAAAATCTGAGAAATTTGAATACCAGTTGCATGATTAGACATTTCACCACCTTGCACTTGCAAGCATGGATGGACTACCAAACCTCATGGACCACATGTGCACCTGCTCCGAATGAAGGAAGTCAGCAACGCTACATCGTTTCCCCCACTGTAAGCCCACCGGTTAGCACACCACCAGCAGCAAATGTTGAGGTGTCATCGCAAGGCCAAAGCAGTCAGGGAATCACAATGTTATTGCTACGAAAGACTGAATCTAGGCCATCAGCAAGACCACCAGCACCATCACCAACCTTCTCTCAGTCCGACATGACCACCGCTAGTTCCACCATATGCAGCTCTCAAGTCCAGCTCACCCTACCAGAGACTATGAGTAGGACAATAAAGTACTCATCCTCTCATCCACGTACACAGTGTTTGAACGCCCACATTGCCAAACTAATCTCGTTAGAGATGATGCCCTACCGGTTGGTTGAAAGCGAAGCTTTCTGTGAGCTCATGGCCTACGCAGTACCACGCTATGACCTACCCAGTCGGCACTTTCCTGGAAAAGCCATCCCAGCCCTGCACCTGCATGTGAAAGACTGCACTGTCCATGCACTCAAGCAATCAGTGAGCGGAAAGGTGCACCTCACAACAGATGCATGGTCCAGTAGGCATGGCCAGGGCCGTTATGTGTCCATCACTGCACACTGGGTTAATGCGGTGGATGCTGGGTCCACAGGGGACAGTGGTGGTGGGACAGTGCTGCCTAGCCCACGGTATAGGAAACAGTTGGCTGTAGGTGTTCAACCCTCCTCCTCCTTCATTTCCAGAAGCGAAAGCTCGTCGACAGAGCGCAGTCGCACGAGCTCTCCATCCGCAGCTGCCAGTGTTGCATACGAGGTGTCCCACGAACAGCTAAAGGTAAGCGTCAGCAGGCTGTGTTGAAGATGATGTGTTTGGGTGACAACAGACACACCGCGGAGGTACTGGCCGACTACTTGCAGCGACATACTGAGTCATGGCTGGGCAGTCTACATCTTGAGGCAGGCAAGGTAGTTAGTGATAACAGCCGGAATTTTGTGGCAGCCATAGCCCTTTCAAAACTCAGACACATACCTTGCCTGGCTCACACCTTGAACCTGGTGGTGCAGTGCTTCTTCAATAATTATCCGGAGTTAACAGCCCTGCTCCATAAGGTGCGAAGACTGTGCTCGCACATCCGCCGGTCGCCCGTACACTCCAGTCGTATGCAGAAGCTGTAGCGATTGCTCCACCTTCCCAAGCACCGCCTAATTATCGACGTTGCAACAAGGTGGAACTCGACCCTGCACATGGTTCAGAGGCTGTGCGAACAGAGGCAGGCTGTAATGCATTTGTGGGAGGATACATGGGCAGGCAGTTTGAGGGCAGACATGGAGTTGTCTTGTGTGCAGTGGTCGAAGTTGAAAGATCCCTGTAAAGTCCTTCAGTGTTTTGAGGAATGCACACGGCTGGTAAGCGCAGAAGATGCCATCATAAGCATGGGCATCCCACTTATGTGTCTGCTCATGCAAACTTTGATGCACATTAAGGAGCAGGCGTCTGCAGCCGAAGAGAAAGAGAAGGAGGGAAGCCTTGAAGACAGTCAGCCATTGTCTGCTCAGGGAACTCTCCTGGACGAGGTGGAGGAAGAAGAGGAAGGAGGAGGAGGAGCAGGATGATGGGGATGATTATTTAGGGGAGATGGATGCTTCTCAGGGGGCAAGAGAAAATGTTGGTGTGGCAAGGTCAGGTACAGGCTTTGTGCGTGACTGGAGGGATGTTGATTTGCCAGAAAGTGCTCCTCCACCCAGCACTCGCAGTGCATCATTGACACCTGGAACATTGGCCCACATGTCTGATAATGCCTTGCAGATCCTAAAAAGGGACCCCCGCATTGCAAAAATGATAAACGATGACAACTACTGGTTGGCCAGCATCCTGGATCCATGCTATAAAGGCAAATTCCAAAACATCATGCCACAGGAGAACCTAGAGCTAATATTGGCTAACAAACAAGCAACTCTGGTAAACCGTTTGAGGCATTCCCAGCACACAGCAGCGGTGATGGTTCTCCCACGAGCCATAGGGGGCAACATGGAAGAGGTGTTCGTGGTGCACACAGCCGAAGTGGCGTTGGACACAGGGGTTTCATGACCATGTTGTGGACTGATTTTTCAAGTACCGCTCACACGACTGGACTGGTAATACTGCATTGATTGAAAGTGACAGGAGACAGCAGTTGTCAACTATGGTTACAAACTACTTCTCCTCCTATATCGATGTTCTCCCTTACAGGTCATTCCCCTTTGACTATTGGGCCTGTAAACTGGACACCTGGCCTGAATTGGCACAATACGCCTTACAGGAGCTCGCTTGCCCTGCTGCTAGTGTGCTATACGAAAGAATCTTCAGTGCTGCTGGATTAATCCTGACTAGTGTTGAGCATTCCGATACCGCAAGTATCGGGTATCGGCTGATACTTGCTGTATCGGAATTCCGATACCGACTTCCGATATTTTTTCAATATCGGAATTCGGCATCGGAATCGGAAGTTCAAAGTTGATTGACAGCCTGACGTCATCATGATGCGCGGTGTGTGCGCATCATGATGCGCCGTCATTTCGGGCCTTCTGGGGGTCTCTGCCGGGGGGCTGTGTGGACTGCCCGGGGTCTGTACCGGCCTGCCGGGGGGCTGTGCTGGCCTGCCGGTGGTCTGTGCACCCTGTGGGGGTCTGTACCGGCCTGCCGGGGGGCTGTGCCGGCCTGCCGGTGGTCTGTGCACCCTGTGGGGGTCTGTACCGGCCTGCCGGGGGGCTGTGCCGGCCTGCCGGTGGTCTGTGCACCCTGTGGGGGTCTGTACCGGCCTGCCGGGGGGCTGTGCCGGCCTGCCGGTGGTCTGTGCACCCTGTGGGGGTCTGTACCGGCCTGCCGGGGGGCTGTGCCGGCCTGCCGGGGGGCTGTGCCGGCCTGCCGGGGGGCTGTGCTGATGTCCGGGGGTCTGTGCAAGCATCGTCCGATGGGACTACAAGTCCCATCTGGCGATGCCTGCTACCATGACAGTGATTGACACATTAGCCAATGATGGGACAGTAGTAGTCCCATCATCCGGCTAATGTGTTAAATGTTAAAAAAAAAAAAAAAAAAAATACTACATACATACTACATACATACTACATGCATGCTACATACATACTACATGCTACATACATACTACATGCATGCTACATACATACTACATGCTACATACATACTACATGCTACATACATACTACATATATACTACATACATACTACATACATGCTACATACATGCTACATACATACTACATACATACTACATGCTACATACATACTACATACATGCTACATACATACCACATATATACTACATACATGCTACATGCTACATACATACTACATACATACTACATACATGCTACATACATACTACATGCATGCTACATACATACTGCATGCTACATACATGCTACATACATACTACATGCATGCTACATACATACTACATACATGCTACATACATACCACATATATACTACATACATGCTACATACTACATACATACTACATACATGCTACATACATACTACATATATACTACATGCATGCTACATACATACTGCATGCTACATGCATGCTACATACATACTACATACATACTACATGCTACATACATACCACATATATACTACATACATACAATACATTCATACAATACATACATAGACATACAGTACATATAACATAGAGTAACATACTTACCAATACTTGTCACATTGTTCCCCGAAGCCATTGTCTTTTCCGGAATAAATATTAACATAACAAACCACAAAAATACTCACCCACGATCCGAAGCAGTCCACGAGTGTGTCCCACGACGATCTTGGGTAGAGAACTGCAGCATCAGATGGGAAATTCCCACACAGCAATGGCATAAAGTGAGACTAGGGACTTTTTTTTTTTTTAAGTGGTGGAGGAATACAGTGCGGAAGGATACCTACCTTCCGTCATTGGATTCCTACAGCCCGTAGAGAATGGCAGCATCAGCTGATGCTGCAGTTCTCTACCCAAGATCGTCGTGGGACACACTCGTGGACTGCTTCGGATCGTGGGTGAGTATTTTTGTGGTTTGTTATGTTAATATTTATTCCGGAAAAGACAATGGCTTCGGGGAACAATGTGACAAGTATTGGTATGTTACGCTATGTTATATGTACTGTATGTCTATGTATGTATTGTATGAATGTATTGTATGTATGTAGTATATATGTGGTATGTATGTAGCATGTAGTATGTATGTAGTATGTATGTAGCATGCATGTAGCATGCAGTATGTATGTAGCATGCATGTAGTATATATGTAGTATGTATGTGGTATGTATGTAGCATGTAGTATGTATGTAGCATGCATGTAGTATGTATGTAGTATGTATGTAGCATGCATGTAGTATATATGTAGTATGTATGTAGCATGTAGTATGTAGCATGCATGTAGTATATATGTAGTATGTATGTAGCATGTAGTATGTATGTAGCATGCATGTAATATATATGTAGTATGTATGTAGTATGTATGTAGCATGCATGTAGTATATATGTAGTATGTATGTAGCATGTAGTATGTATGTAGCATGCATGTAGTATATATGTAGTATGTATGTAGCATGTAGTATGTATGTAGCATGCATGTAGTATATATGTAGTATGTATGTAGCATGTAGTATGTATGTAGCATGCATGTAGTATATATGTAGTATGTATGTAGCATGTAGTATGTATGTAGCATGCATGTAGTATATATGTAGTATGTATGTAACATGTAGTATGTATGTAGCATGCATGTAGTATATATGTAGTATGTAGCATGTAGTATGTATGTAGCATGCATGTAGTATGTATGTAGCATGCATGTAGTATGTATGTGGTATGTATGTAGCATGTAGTATGTATGTAGCATGCATGTAGTATATATGTGTTATGTATGTAGCATGTAGCATGCATGTAGCATGCATGTAGTATGTATTTAGTATGTATGTAGCATGCATGTAGTATGTATGTAGTATGTATGTGGTATGTATGTAGCATGCATGTAGTATGTATGTAGTATATATGTATGTAGCATGCAGTATGTATGTAGCATGCAGTATGTATGTAGCATGCAGTATGTATGTAGCATGCAGTATGTATGTAGCATGCAGTATGTATGTAGCATGCATGTAGTATGTATGTAGTATATATGTTGTATGTATGTTGCATGTAGTATTAATGTAGTATGAATGTAGCATGTATGTAGTATGTAGTATGAATGTAGCATGTATGTAGTATGCATGTTGTATGTATGTAGCATGTATGTAGCATGTAATTTTTTTTTTTTTTTTTACATTCAACACATTAGCCGGATGATGGGACTACTACTGTCCCATCATTGGCTAATGTGTCAATCACTGTCATGGTAGCAGGCATCGCCCGATGGGACTTGTAGTCCCATCGGACGATGCCTGCACAGACCCCCGAAGCCTGCACAGACCACCGGCAGGCCGGCACAGCCCCCCGGCAGGCCGGCACAGCCCCCCGGAGCCTGCACAGCCCCCCGGCAGGCCGGCACAGCCCCCCGGCAGGCCGGCACAGCCCACCGGAGCCTGCACAGACCACCGGCAGGCCGGCACAGCCCCCCGGCAGGCCGGCACAGACCACCGGAGCCTGCACAGACCCCCTGGCAGGCCGGCACAGCCCCCCGAAAGGCCCGTACAGACCCCAGAGAGGTTGTACAAGGCAAAAACAGGGTTTTTCTTATTCCGATACTGGAAGTCCCATAGACTTGAATGGGACTTCCGGTATCGGAATCGGCGATACCGATACTTTTTTTAAAGATCGGCCGATCCATTCCGATCCGATACTTTGAAGTATCGGACGGTATCGCTCAACTCTAATCCTGACAGAAAAAAGGACCCATCTGTCGACCCAAAATGTTGATGATCTAACCTTCATTAAAATGAACCATGCATGGGTTTCAAATGATTTTGTCCCACCTTCCCCTGCTGACACGTAGGTTGCCAGAAAAATGGCTTGCTTTTGTCGTCCTCTTCCTCGGACTTCTCCAATTCCTCCATTTGCAGCTGCTGAATGTCCAACATCAACATATGCCATTTTTTCAACCTCCCTAACTGGGCTGTCTTCTCCCCCAGGGCCGGGGTCACCACCTGGCGCACGCACCCGTGTGAGTGCCGTTGCCCTGGACAGGTGGGTGGGCCCATTCTTGGGCGACGGCACTGGCACAGGGTCCCTCATAGTACAATCAAGTGTCTCTGACGGCAGGGGTGCACTCCCGCCGTCAGACACTCCGGCGCACTATGAGGGGCCCTGTGCCAGTACCGCCGCCCACGAGTGGGCCCCCCCTGCTTGCTCAGGGCCCCAGCACTTGCAATACTTACCTCTCCCTGCTCCACCGCTGTGTAGTCTGGGCTGTTAAATCCATCACTGGGACTGCCAATACAAATTTGGTGAACTGATAGATGATGGTTAAGACGTACCTATGCCCTGTCCTGCTGGGCTCTATCTTCAGATGATCAATAGCTTCCATTTGTTATGGACGTCGACTCACAATGAGATGCAGTGGTGGTTTATCATCAGCTTTCACGGTTTTCCTACTCACAGACGTGTGACATTCCTGCCCACATTTTTAATTGTGTCCTCTCATGCCAATCCAATAGAATCACCTACGGCCTGTGGCTTCTGTCTTTTGCACTCCAAAGTTACCGGACAGATCATGATAGGCAGTGAGGACAATGTCTACATCTCTCCCTGTGATCAAAATTTGATGGAGATGAGTAACGGTGATGGGATCCATGGTACTGCGATACAACAAACCTTTCTTAACAAAGAACTGTTTTCGCTGTCTCCACACACACAAAGTAATTGAGGGTCAGCATCGCCTCTGAGAATTCTCCCGGGAGTTTTTCCCGTGATTAGTAATTCCAAAATTTCTGCAATCACTCGACTTTCCGTCTGTACTTGTATCCATCTCGTTTCAACTTGCGGAGAGTCTGGAATGTCTTACTGAGACTGAAATATATATGAAGATTGAAAAATACCCCAACAGTGTATACTTGTGTACGCTTCGAATACCCTTTTTCTACATTTTAGATACTTGTCTAATCCATACTGAGGCTGTGAGTGTCTTTGTCGGACTCCAGAAATATACACGAAGATTTTTAATGTTTAAACTATGCTATATATACCTGGTATATTGCACCTGGATATTGTATCCTTTTCTCAACTTTCTACAATCTTGTCGAATCCATACTGGGCCTGAGACCGTCTGAGTCTGCAACCTGATTAGAGATGAGCGGTGTTCGAGTCGACCTGTTTGCCAAGTTCAAATTCGAGCTGTTTTGGGCGGTGTTCAAGCCGTTTGTCGAACTCGAACACTTTGCTTAAAATTCGGCAGTTCGAGGTGCCGTTCGAGAACGGTTCGTTCACCAAAAGCGTAACTTTATTTTCACATTAATAATGGTTTTAAATGTTAATAGACAGTTTCATGGCATAGTAGCGGTGTCTGGTAGCCAGCGGTGTAGTGCACCTGTCAAGGAGCTACACCATGTGTGTTTCTAATAATTTTTTACCGCATCTTGTCCAGAAAATCCTTTTGGGACTTGTAGCACTGTCTGCTACTCAGCAGAAGAGCCCACCCATGAACCTAGCTATGCCACCTATTTATGAAAGAACCAGTTTTTGACTGCATTTAGCCCAGTTAATACTTTGGGCCGAGTAACTGTGTCTGCTACTCAGCAGAGGAGCCCACCCGTGAACCAAGCTGTGCCGCCTGTTTATGTAAGAACCATTGTTTTAACATTGTTTATTGTTTAACTCCATTTAGCCCAGTCAATACTTTGGGCCTAGTATCTGTGTCTACTGCTCAGCAGAGGAGCCCACCCGTGAACCTAGCTATGCCGCCTGTTTATGTAATCACTGTCTGCTACTCAGCAGAGTTGCCCACCCTTGAACCAAGCTATGCCACCTGTTTATGTAAGAACTGCGTGCTACTCAGCAGAGGAGCCCAGCTGTTAAGCAAGCTACAGCACCTGTGGTTTGGACACTTAATTTTTTCACATTCTTTCTGGAATGCCGGTTAGGCCGAATTCCGGTTGACCTGCACTTACTGGGAAATCCTCGTTCGCGGGGAAGAATTGGAATCCCAGATCACCATCACTAACGGGGTTCAGCGGGTTATCTGCACCTGTAAGCGACACACGCTGGTCCTTTCAGTGTAGCGCGCATGCAGACCCGGACATGTAAGGGCATGACAGACCTGTTGTTGCTCAATCTCGCATGCCAGATCCTCGCGTGTTCCTCTAGTAAGCTGGACACGGACTGCGGGGGCATGCTGGAGTCTCGTTCGTTAATGGAATTAAGCTGACAAATTGCTAGCACAGCTAAAAACGGCCATGCACCACCACCCACAGAATCGAAAAAGCTTGCAATCTGTCCATCTTTTCCGTAGCTGGCATGGTTGAGGTTGCCCGTGTGGAGTCCAATTAAGCTGCAGGCTCCACTCCTGGTGGTGCCCTTCTGGACAAGTTTCAGCTTTGCAACCATACTGCCCCCGGAAACCAAACACTTTGCCTTCATGGACGCTGTTCGGAGGGTCGTGGGAATAATGCCGCCCGATCGGCAGTTGGTATAATTTATGGTGGGAAGTCAAACGGTATATGATCGTCTTCGATTTTAGAATTTTAGATTTTTTTTTTATTTTAGATTTTTAGTCCAGCCTTTCTTGACTTTATAAGGGCATGACATGCCTATATCTGTGTCTCCTGCTCCTCCTTTTACTCCTCCACCTCTTTTCTATATGTAGTTGCCCTTTTCCATATGTTATTTTTGTCTTCTGAGCATTGTGTCTGCTTTGTGTCACCTTTTAAGGTGTTTTGTAACTGTTTTCTCTGTGTTTGCCTGCCATTGTTTTCAATGGGGCTTGACGGTGTTCGTCAAATGTTCGACGAACATTCGATGAACTTGCCTCCTGTTCGACGAACCGAACTGAACTCTAGCGGGGTGGCTCAACACTACTCCTGATATATAGACATACATTTTTAATGTTTAAACTATGCTATATATACCTGGTATCTGGTGATACTGTACCTTTTCTGCCAGGAAGTCCACCTCCACCCACCACTCTAAGTGTATCATCGACACCTGGAACATTGGCCCACATGTGTGATTATTTCTTGTGGATCTTTTTATATTGTGGTGTGATCCATCCTGAGCGTGTGAGAGTCTGTGGGTTACTCCTGCAATTTATGTGTAGATTTAAAAATTACTCCAACACTGTATACAGCTCTACGATTGTGATACATTACCCATTTACTGATTTTTATATTCTGGTCTTATCCAAACTGGCCAAATGAGTCTGTTTATGACTGTGGAAATAAATACTGAGATTGACAATGACGCCTACACTGTGTACAGCTGAAAGCTTCAGATCCATTACCGTTTTACGGCTTTTTATTTTGTGGTGTAATCCATACTGAGCCTGAGAGCGTCTGTGTCTGCCTCCAGAAATATATACGGAGATTTAGAATGTTTAAACTATACTATTTATACCTGGTATCTGATGATACTGTACCCTTTTACTACTTTTTATATTCTTGTCTAATCCATACCGAGCCTGTGAGCGTCTCTGTGTGACTCATGAAATATATACGGAGATTGACAATTATCCTTTGACTGTATAGAGCTATACGCTTCTGATACAGTACCATATATCTGATGTTATTTTGGGTACATTTTCTCCAAAATTTGGAAGTATGGTGGAAGAGGCCGCGGACGTGGGCGTGGGGGGGCCTGCTGGTGCTGATGGTGGTGGTGCATCTGCTGGTAGTGGCAAAAGCACAATAGCAGCTAAGGCAGGAGGTGTTGAGCCTGCGTCATGGTCTGGCTCCGGAACGCCTGGAAGTCTACCTTTTCTGGGATTAGGTTAACCGCTTTTAAAGCCGGAGCATCAGGAACTGGTTATGGCTTACATTGCCGAAACAGACTCCAGCAAATACGCCCTCCTCTTCTGAGGTTTCAAAAAATGCAAGCACTGAGTCGTCAAGTGCTGGCTCCTGGTCAGGAAGAACCTCTTTCCTTGTGTCCTCACCCCCACCAAAAGTGAATGATGCAGCAGGCCACACTTCACATTTGTCCATGTAGCTCTTTCCCACATACCATGCCTGGGTTATCAAGTCAAATCGTGAATTCCCCTGTCCAAGATGAATCTGACATCGAGTGTGGGTGGCCAGCCAGGGCAGTGGGGTTAATCGGTACCGGGCCGGTGTCTCCGAGGGATGTGTCACGGTGGTGGTGACCCGGTCCGTGGGCATGGGTGTCCATGCAAAGGGGTGAATAACGTTTTTAGGTGAATTATACGTGACGCCACCTGTGGTTTCTGATCAGATTGACCAGCGCTGCATTGTCACTTCTCTGGGACAGATGTTGTGGTGCAGCTAAGATGTAGAAGCCCTGCACAAGTAGGGCCATAGTCGCAGGGCAGATGAAAGAGTTGGTAGATGGTGTGCAGTGCAGGATGTAGCAGAGCCGTGCGCCAGGCGCAGGAGAAATATGACAGACACAGTCGTGCCGTTCCTTTACCTGTACTTGGTAAGTGCCGTCCAGGACCCAGAGTACAGATGGAGAAGGAGTTGGTCAGCCTGGAAGCAAAATAGGAATTCTGTCTCTGCAGATAGGTAGTGTGGCCTCCGTTCTAGCGCTTATCTGAGGTACTCGCAGTACTGAGTTCACTGAAGTTCCCCCTGTTGACTCTCTTTTGAAACTTTCTCATATGGCAGGCAGCCATAGCCTTTTCCTTCTGGCTCACACAAGTCGCTGGGGCCTCCGAGCCTTAGTTGGGAACAGAGCATTTACAGCTGCTACTTCCTCCGGTTTCTGCTGCAGGACCGTCAGTGTCCCTACAAACTCGGAGACCGGAATCTGGACCATGCGCTCCAGCTAGGATTGAGCCTTAACTCTGCTCATCCTCCAGCTCCCCTTTTCACATCCACACACTTCCCCTTCCCTTCACAGACTGCCCTAACTTCCCTTCTCCCGACCACAGAGAGCAGCTCCTCAGCAGTCAGGTTCAGAGCTCTCCCTGCTGGTCTGGAGTGGGAACTGTGTTGTGTGTTGGTTTAACTGCGAGAGAGATCCTTCGTGGCTCCCAAGCATGACATAACACTCCCTAGGAGGAAGGTAATGCCACTGTGTCGACCGTACTCCTGGGGGCGCCACAAGTGCACTGATGCCCAGCCACTGCTAGATGATTCTGCTGGTACATTGACCCAGACCACTACATTCCCCTGGCACTCTACACAGCCAGAATCTGACCCTGATGAAACTTAGGTTCCCCTTCCCACATACTATACCACCTTACACGGTGACAAAGAAGAAGGTGCAGATGAAAGTGCAGGTTCCTTGAGCAGGTGGGGGGGCATACTCATGGGCGATGGTACTGGCACAGGGCCCCTCATAGTATGCAAAAGTGTCTCTGCCGGTGGGAGGGCCCACCCGCCGTCAGACACACCGCCGTACTATGAGGGGCCCTGTGCCAGTGCCATCGCCAACAAGTGGGCCCCACCTGCTTGCTCAGGATCACAGCACTTGCAAAGTTGAAATACTTACCTCTCCCCGCTCCACCGCCGTGACGTCTTCCGCGTTTCCTGACAGTGACATTCTGGTCAGAGAGCGTGAGGACATCACGTCTGTATGCCCTCTGCCTAAACAGTCCAAGTGAAGAGAGATGGAAGATGGGGACGACGAGGAGTCCAGACTAGTACAGGGATTCCCTAGCGAGGAGACTTATTTAATCAGAGGCGTAGCTAGGGGTTCAGCTTAGGGGGGGGCGAAAAAATCTGAGTGGGCCCCTAACCGGTAACCCTGATTACAACTCAGGCTGGCACACTCTAGTCGTGAATATAGGAGAACCTCAGCAGATGACCGCGCTGTAACTGAAACAAATCTCTATACAAAAAACAATACTGATATTGCCGCCATATGGTGACCTCATAGTGGTAGATACCAGTCCTGCAGCATATACAAGAGTTTACTATACAGTTACATATGATAACTTACAGGCCACGTTCTTTCTGATAATCATTCACTTTTACACCTTACTCAGACCGACATGTCTACTTCTCCAGCCAGGACTCATCTGCAGAGAATACAACAAAGACACATTTGACTTCTCACATTTCCAGCTTAGTACCCATCTATCTCCAACCTGCACAAACTACTCACCCAATACTGAGCCGCTGCTGCCGTATGTGTCCCTACTATTATACCTGATACCCCAATACTGAGCTGCTGCTGCCGTATGTGTCCCTATTACTGTACCTGATACCCCAATACTGAGCCGCTGCTGCCGTATGTGTCCCTATTACTGCACCTGATACAGCAGCAGCAGTGGCTCAGCATTGGTGTATCAGGTGCAGTAATAGTGACACATACGGCAGCAGCAGTGGCTCAGCATTGGTGTATGTGTCCCTATTACTGCACCTGATACCCCAATACTGAGCCTCTGCTGCCGTGTGTCCTTATTACTGCACCTGATACCCCAATACTGAGCCTCTGCCATATGTGTCCCAATTATTGTACCTGATACCCCAATACTGAGCCGCTGCTGCCGTATGTGTCCCTATTACTACACCTGATACCGCAATACTGAGCTGCTGCTCCCGTAAGTGTCCCTATTACTACACCTGATACCCCAATACTGAGCCGCTGCTGCCTTATGTGTCCCTATTACTGCACCTGCTGTGTGGTACAAGCGCAGGGATCCTCTAACTGCCTCACATAATAATGCCACCATTGTGCCCTTTACATAGCAGAATGTCTCTTGTGCCCTCACAGTAGCTCCCACACTGTATATAGACCCCCATACTGTATGATGGCCCCCACAGTAGCCTTTAAACTGTACTGTATAATGGCCCCCACATTAGCTCCCATACTGTATAATGGCCTCTGCATTAGCTCATCTGCTGTGTAATGACCCCTGCATTAGCTCCCATGCTGTATATTGACTCCCGCATTAGCTCATCTGCTGGATTATGACCCCCGAATTAGCTCTAACACTGTATAATGGCCCCCCGCTGTAGCTCCCATTCCTTTGATTCTGGTCTCTGTCGGTCCCTGTCTGTGAGCTACAACCTGCACAGTCCTGATATATATCAGAGACACCGCACTACACTTGCTCATAGAGCCAGTGCGCATGTCCTGAGTACAGAAGCAGTGCTAAACGAGGTACAGGAGGGATAAACAGACAGGTCAGACAAAGCCAAAGGTCATACAAAGGATCACAGTACAGTACCAGGGATGAGACAGAGCGGATAATCAGGGCCAAGCAGAGATCAAAACCAAACAGACATAGGAGGTACCAGGCAGAATCCAAAGCGATATCCAGAGAGTAGACCGAGTCATACACAGAGAATCAAGTAACCAGAACACAGCACAAACACACTCAGGGGTCACCACATAATGCCAAGGGCGAAAGTATAACTGACAGGGATGGGAGCGTCCTGAGGCTATAAGAAGCTATAAGAACTTATCTAGATGTGTGGTGAGCACTTTGAACCCTCAAGTGCTTCACAGAAGTTTATAACGTAGAGCCATGAAAACAAGAAATCCATTTTTTTTCCACAAAAATGATCTTTTCACCCCCAAATTTTTATTTTTACAAGGGTAACAGGAGAAATCATACCCCCACAGTTATTATGCGATTTGTCCTGAGTACGCAGATACCCCATATGTGGGGAGGAACCACTGTTTGGGCGCATGGGAGAGCTCGGAAGGGAAGGAGTGCCATTTTGGAATGCAGACTTTGATGGAATGGTCTGCGGGCATCATGTTGCGTTTGCAGAGCCCCTGATGGGCCTAAACAGTGGAAACTCCCAACAAGTGACTCCATTTTGGAAACTAGACCCATGAAGGAGCTTATCTAGATGTGTGGTGAGCACTTTGAACCTTCAAGTGCTTCACAGAAGTTTATAACGTAGAACCGTGAAAATAAGAAATCCATTTTTTTTCCACAAAAATGATCTTTTCGCGCCCAAATTTTTATTTTTACAAAGGTAACAGGAGAAATCATACCCCCACAGTTATTATGCGATTTGTCCTGAGTACACTGATACCCCATATGTGGGGGGGAACCACTGTTTGGGCGCATGGGAGAGATCGGAAGGGAAGGAGTGCCATTTTGGAATGCAGACTTTGATGGAATGGTCTGCGGGCATCATGTTGCGTTTGCAGAGCCCCTGATGGGCCTAAACAGTGGAAACCCCCCACAAGTGACCCCATTTTGGAAATTAGACCCCCTAAGGAACTTATCTAGATGTGTGGTGAGCACTTTGAACCCCCAAGCGCATCACAGAAGTTTATAAACGCAGATCCGTGAAAATAAAAAGTCTTTTTTATTTCCACAAAAGTGATTTTTTAGACCCCAATTTTTAGACCCCCAAAGTTGGTAAATAGTGGAAACCCCTCAATTCTTGCTCCAACCCTAACCCCAACACACCCCTAACCCTAATCCCAACCCTAATCCTAGTTCGCCCTAACCCTAGCCCAACCCTAGCCCTAACCCTAGCCCAACCCTAACCCTTAACCCTAGCCCAACCCTAACCCTTAACCCTAGCCCAACCCTAACCCTTAACCCTAGCCCAACCCTAACCCTTAACCCTAGCCCAACCCTAACCCTAGCCCAACCCTAACCCTTAACCCTAGCCCAACCCTAACCATAGCCCTAACCCTAGCCTAGCCCTAACCCTAGCCTAACCCTAACCCTAGCCTAACCCTAACCCTAGCCTAACCCTAACCCTAGCCTAACCCTAGCCTAACCCTAGCCTAACCCTAACCTAACCCTAGCCTAACCTGAGCCTAACCCTAGCCTAACCCTAGCCTAACCCTAGCCTAACCCTAGCCTAACCCTAACCCTAGCCTAACCCTAACCCTAGCCTAAACCTAACCCTAACCCTAGCCTAACCCTAACCCTAGCCTAACCCTAGCCTAACCCTAACCTAACCCTAACCCTAACCCTAACCCTAACCCTTATGGAAAACTGAAAAAAAAAATATTTTTTTTATTTCATTATGTGTGCCTATATAAGGGGGTGATAAACAGGGGGGGTTATGTACTATTTTTATTATTTTGATCACTATGATCGTTTATCATAGTGATCAAAATAATGAATGGAATCTGCCAGCCGGAGCCAGCAGATTCCCGGCGGGCGCACTGCGCATGCGCCCGCCATTTTCAAGATGGCGGCGCCCATCGGATGACGCCGGCGGGCGCGGGACCACCGGGAGGGGACGGAGGACAAGGGAGAGGTACCGGGAGGGGACCAGGGGGATCGGGGACCCTATTTCTCTATCCTCTGATGTGCGATCACATCAGAGGAAAGAGAAATTAAATGTAAAATCACGGCTTTTTTTTTTTTGCGGTCGCCGTTATAGGGTTAATAACGGCGATCGCAAAATCGGGGGTCGGTAAAAACCGACCGATTCATGTTCTCTGGGGTCTCGGCTACCCCTGGCAGCCGAGACCCCGGAGATAATCCGACACTGGGGGGCGCTATTCACTTAAATCACAGCGCCGTGAATTAACGGCGCTGTGGTTTAAGTACCCTTAATTACCGCTGTTAGGCTGGTTTCACATTTGCGTTTTATTGAGCTGGAAAAAAACGCATACCTGCGCATGCGTTTTTTCCCCTATATTTAACATGGGTGCGCATACCTGCGCGCTGGCATGCGCACGTATGCGATTTTCATGCGCTGCGTTTTTTTGGGGTGTGCGTTTGTATTTTCCAGACGCAGCATGTTGCATTTTTTAGCCCTGCAAAAAAGCGCATGCGCACGTATGCGCACGTTTTGCGCTAAAAATGGCCATTATAGCCTATGGATGCGCATACGTGCGCATTGGCATGCTTATGTATGCGCTTTTTTGCACATGCGTTTTTTTTTTTAACATTAGTTTAGACAATGGAATTTAGGGGTTTGGGTTAGAGTTAGGGTTAGTTAAGGGGTTTAGGGTTAGGGTTAGGGTCAGGGTCAGGGTTAGGGTTAGGATCAGGGTATGGTTTGGTTAAGGGTTAGGGTTAGGGTCAGGGTTAGGGTATGGTTTGGTTAAGGGTTAGGGTCAGGGTCAGGGTCGGTTAAGGGTTAGGGTTAGGGTTAGGGTCAGGGTCAGGGTCAGGGTTAGGGTTAGGGTATGGTTTGGTTAAGGGTTAGGGTTAGGGTCAGGGTTAGGGTATGGTTTGGTTAAGGGTTAGGGTTAGGGTTAGGGTCAGGGTATGGTTTGGTTAAGGGTTAGGGTTAGGGTCAGGGTTAGGGTTAGGGTCAGGGTTAGGGTTAGGGTCAGGGTTAGGGTATGGTTTGGTTAAGGGTTAGGGTTAGGGATCAGGGTATGGTTTGGTTAAGGGTTAGGGTCAGGGTTAGGGTTAGGGTCAGGGTCAGGGTCAGGGTCAGGGTTAGGTTTAGGGTATGGTTTGGTTAAGGGTTAGGGTATGGTTTGGTTAAGGGTTAGGGTTAGGGTCAGGGTTAGGGTTAGGGTATGGTTTGGTTAAGGGTTAGGGTATGGTTTGGTTAAGGGTTAGGGTTTGGGTTAGGGTCAGGGTTAGGGATAGAGTATGGTTTGGTTAAGGGTTAGGGTTAGGGTTAGTAAAGTCATGGTTTGGGTTAGTGTGAGGGGCCACCTAATGTTTGGAAAAACCGCAAACGTGGTAAAAACGCACTAAAAACGCTTACAAACGCATAAAAACGCTGCGTTTTTTTCATGCATGCTCATAAAAATGCTTGAAAAAACGCAGCAGTTGTATGCTTTTGTATGCGTTTTTTCAATGCGTTTTTTTGCGGGAAAAACGCGCTGCAAAAAAAAGCAAGTGTGAAACTAGCCTTAAAAGGCGTATCGGCGGTCGTTAAGGGGTTAAAGCTATAGTCTCCCTGCAACTACAGTGCAGCTTAGCTACATCAGTGAGCTGCGCACGCTGGCATAGTTAACAGTGGCAGAAGCTCTGGGTGGGCCCCTCAGATCAAGGGGCCCAGGGTGACTGCACCCTCTGCCCCCCTGCTAGCTACGCTACTGTATTTAATTGTTTTAAAGATTGGGAGCAATTTTTGGGGAGCACTATACTCTGGAGAATGATATATGGGGCCCACCATACACTGGAACATTCCAAAGGTGGTCATCAGACACTGGAGCAGCATTTACAGGGCCCATTATACACTGGAGCATTAGAAATGGGGCCCATTATGTTTGGAGCATTATTTGGGCCCATAAGACAGTGGAGCTTCATCCATGGGGACCAACATATACTGTAGCATT
This sequence comes from Dendrobates tinctorius, assembly GCF_039654945.1. Taxonomy (NCBI): domain Eukaryota; kingdom Metazoa; phylum Chordata; class Amphibia; order Anura; family Dendrobatidae; genus Dendrobates; species Dendrobates tinctorius. Next base: position 35,864,199 of record NW_027361700.1, on the reverse strand, counting down.
ATGTGGAGCTCATCATATACTGTATGGAACATTATATGGGAATAATGATTCTGTATGGAGAAATATATGGGCCTCATTACACTGTATGGTGCACTATGCGGTGGCCATAATACTGTATGGAGTAATATACTGTCCGTTTTTGGAGCTATTGGAGAATTTAAGATGGATATCAGTCATGTGATGTGAGAAGTGAAGCATTTTTCATTGTACTATACCGCTATTTCTCTGCCGCATCAGAGGATCATGAATTGTGGCATGTGTTAAAGGAGCCCAGTGACACTCTTTGGCCCAGGGCCCACGAAAATCTAGAGCCAGCACTACCCCCCCACAACTTTAGCCAAATAACCCCCAGTTTTCAATGCCTAACTATTATTATAAATTAAGTTAAGGTTGACAAGCTTAAGTAATAAGAATTTATGTTTTTGGCATTAAAATGGGCACTGTAGGTGTGTTTCCTGTCCTCCACTCACTGCCGACTTTTCTTCCCCGTTGACTTGCATTGGGTTTCGTGTTTCAGTCGGCCTCTGACTTTTCACGATAATCGGCCGATTGCGTTCGACCCGACTTTTGCAAATGTCGGGGTTCATGAAACCCAACTTGACCCGAAAAGAGGCAAAGTCGCTCATCTCTAGTATTGGCATCTGCACCATCGTAGCTACAGCCACAAAATTTTGCACAGTCACACGTCTGGCCCCCGAGAGCGTAATAGGCTATGTTATGAGGCAAAATTTTAACCCCGCACGTTCCAATTCACCAACAAATTTTGCCCCTATCTACATAATGGGGAAAAAGTGAAAGTAAAAGTGTTGGAGGCAAATTGACAGCTGCCAAATGTGAACAAGGGGGACTTAAAGAATGAGAGCGATGGCGCCAAAGAGTATATACCGTACAGTTGCTAAGGTGGGGCCCTGACATGGGATACTCACCACACACGGGGATATGAACACACACACAAAATGCGCCACACACTACCACGTGCTTCAACACATATACCACCCTCAGCATACATTTCACCACACATACAGTCATATGTAAAAGTTTGGGCACCCCTATTAATGTTAACCTTTTTTCTTTATAACAATTTTGGTTTTTGCAACAGCTATTTCAGTTTTATATATCTAATAACTGATGGACTCAGTTATATTTCTGGATTCAAATGAGGTTTATTGTACTAACAGAAAATGTGCAATCTGCATTTAAACAAAATTTGACCGGTGCAAAAGTATGGGCACCCTTATCATTTTCTTGATTTGAACACTCCTAACTACTTTTTACTGACTTCCTGAAGCACTAAATTGGTTTTGTAACCTCATTGAGCTTTGAACTTCATAGCCAGGTGTATCAAATCATGAGAAAAGGTATTTAAAGTGGCCACTTGCAAGTAGTTCTCCTATTTGATTCTCCTATGAAGAGTGGCATCATGGGCTCCTCAAAACAACTCTCAAATGATCTGAAAACAAAGATTATTCAACATAGCTTTTCAGGGGAAGGATACAAAAAGTTGTCTCAGAGATTTAACCTGTCAGTTTCCACTGTGAGGAACATAGTAAGGAAATGGAAGAACACCGGTACAGTTCTTGTTAAGCCCAGAAGTGGCAGGCCAAGAAAAATATCAGAAAGGCAGAGAAGAAGAATGGTGAGAACTGTCAAGGACAATCCACAGACCACCTCCAAAGACCTGCAGCATCATCTTGCTGCAGATGGTGTCACTGTGCATCGGTCAACAATACAGCGCATGCATAACGCCTTTTTGTATGACCAAACAACTCAATCTTTGTTTCATCAGTCCACAGGACCTTCTTCCAAAATGTAACTGGCTTGTCCAAATGTGCTTTTGTATACCTCAGGCGACTCTGTTTGTGGCGTGCTTGCAGAAACGGCTTCTTTCGCATCACTCTCCGATACAGCTTCTCCTTGTGCAAAGTGCGCTGTATTGTTGACCGATGCACAGTGACACCATCTGCAGCAAGATGATGCTGCAGGTCTTTGGAGGTGGTCTGTGGATTGTCCTTGACTGTCCTCACCATTCTTCTTCTCTGCCTTTCTGATATTTTTCTTGGCCTGCCACTTCTGGGCTTAACAAGAACTGTACCTGTGTTCTTCCATTTCCTTACTATGTTCCTCACAGTGGAAACTGACAGGTTAAATCTCTGAGAAAACTTTTTGTATCCTTCCCCTGAAAAGCTATGCTGAATAATCTTTGTTTTCAGATCATTTGAGAGTTGTTTTGAGGAGCCCATGATGCCACTCTTCATAGGAGAATCAAATATGAGAACTACTTGCAAGTGGCCACTTTAAATACCTTTTCTCATGATTTGATACACCTGGCTATGAAGATCAAAGCTCAATGAGGTTACAAAACCAATTTAGTGCTTCAGGAAGTCAGTAAAAAGTAGTTAGGAGTGTTCAAATCAAGAAAATGATAAGGGTGCCCATACTTTTGCACCGGTCAAATTTTGTTTAAATGCAGATTGCACATTTTCTGTTAGTACAATAAACCTCATTTGAATCCAGAAATATAACTGAGTCCATCAGTTATTAGATATATGAAACTGAAATACCTGTTGCAAAAACCAAAATTGTTATAAAGAAAAAAGGTTAACATTAATAGGGGTGCCCAAACTTTTACATATGACTGTACACCAACCTCGCCACATAAAAGTCGCCACTCAAAACTCGCCACGCTGTCCCAGAGCTGTTTAAAAGATGAAAAATGAGCTGCGATTGGTTGCTATCAGCAACAGTTTTCTATGTAGACAGTTATGGTAACTGAGGTCTATTATTCTTATCATTTCTATGGTGTTATCGGCCTTCTGTAAAGCTGGAAATAACACAATTTATTACCGTGCCAACACAGACCACACTCTGACACAGACTGCAGGGGGGAGCCCAGTATCACACAGGATAGGATTAGATACACGGCTCAGCAGTCCAGTCAGTATCACACAGGAGAGGATTAGACACATGGCTCAGCAGTCAGTATCACACAGGATAGGAATAGATACACGGCTCAGCAGACAGTATCACAAAGGATAGGATTAGATACGCAGCTCAGCAGTCAGTATCACACAGAGGAGGATTAGATACCTGGCTCAGCAGTCAGTATCACACAGAATAGGATTAGATACATGGCTCAGCAGTCAGTAACACACAGGATAGGATTAGATACGCAGCTCAGCACACAGTATCACACAGAGGAGGATTAGATACCTGGCTCAGCAGTCAGTATCACACAGAATAGGATTAGATACATGGCTCAGCAGTCAGTAACACACAGGATAGGATTAGATACGCAGCTCAGCACACAGTATCACACAGGATAGGAATAGATACACGGCTCAGCAGACAGTATCACACAGGATAGAATTAGATACACGGCTCAGCAGTCAGTATCACACAGGATAGGATTAGATGCATGTTTTTTATGTGCAATATAATCATTATAATTTGTTATAACTAACCACAGTTGGTTACTATGCCCAGGCAACGCCGGGCTCTTCAGCTAGTTTCACATAAAATTATACATTATTCATATACATGATTCATAAAGTGCGAAGTGCTGCACCATGCATGAAACTTTCCATATACACACATGGTTTTCAAGTATCTATATAACAAGTATAAAGTGAAATACAGTCCCATAAAATGCTAATTGCATTTTAAATTTAAAAATTCTCACAGGTGTGTAATCTTATTTCAGGAACATGTGCACTCACATTATAAAGCTCCTCCATGGCCACCACTACTTGTCAGCAAGTCCAATGCTTCACTGCACATGTCTGTGTCAAAAAAAGACTACATATCCCACAATCCTTTGCGTGCCCGCACATGTGCAGTAGCGCAATAAGGCTAGCAGTGCCATTTTACTCATGGTATATACAGGAAGTGGTCATATGATGCAGTTCTGTGATATCCAGTGGTGGAAATGCTCAGCCCAATAATCCAACCCGCTTATCCCAATATCCATATCTTGTAGAGTTGAACACTGTTGATCTGAGGTCATCAATACGGGACAGGAATATGTTCGTGTCATCAGAGGTTTGTTTCTTCCACCTGTTGTCGTTTATCTTCTCCTTCATCCGGTAATGGTGTGGGCATGGTTGAAAGTAAGTGCTGCGACCATTTGGTAGGACTTGAGTCTTAAATGAGGAAATCCTCTTGGGTCTCTTCATCTTTTCTATGCAGACATTGCCTATTATAACCCAGCCTAGGTCAAGGCGTTGAGCAAATGGAGCGTCGTGTGACCCGTTGATTTGCTGACGTACCTTGTGAAGTCGCAGAATGTCTCTGCCAAGCAGGATCAGGATGTTTGCACTGTTGTCGAGAGCTGGTATCTTGCCTGCCAAAGTCTTTAGATGAGGGTGCAGCCTCTGGAATTGGAATTTCTTCTCTGTTGGACGGTATTTGGTTGCATTCGACCAGAGGGGGTAAGGGTATCTCCACATTGTTCTCAAGAGAAGACACCATGAGTCCATTGGCTCTTCTCCCAGAGACCTCCGTAACACCGCTGCAGGTGCCTAGGGTGTAGGGGTGAGAGATTCCCTTTAAGTCAAACATATCAAAGAGTTCTGACCTTTCAAGTGACCGGTTGCTCTGATCGTCCAGGATAATATACACCCTTGCGGTTTTCTCTGGTCGACCCTTGGGATACACATTCTCCAGGCATATCTTCGCACACGACTTGTCCCAGAGGCCTTCTCCGCAGACTTCTGTGCATGAAGAAGATATTGAGATAGAACTCACTGTTTGAACAGCGTCCTCCCCACCTTGCCTCGTGGTGGGGGAAGGCGTAAGGCCTCTTTCACACATCAGGTTTTCGCCGTCAGGCGCGATCCGGCGCTTTTGACAGAAACCGGATCCGGCGAAATGCAATGCCGGATCCGGTTCCCCCCCATTGACTTGCATTTGCGCCGGATCGCGCCGGATGGCCATGTGTTTCATCCGGTTTTCGCCGGATCCGGCAATGTGTCGCAATGTGTCGCGATCCGGCGTCTGGAAAAAACGTCTACTGTAACGTTTTTTGTCTCCGGCGAAAAAGCCGTACCCGCCGGATCCGGCGCGTCCGGCTTTTTCACACAATGAAAGCCTATGAGCGCCGCAATGCGCCGGATCCGGCGAAAGCCGGATCCGGTGGCCGGATCCGGTTTTTTTGGTCTGAGCATGCTCAGTAGCTCTGCCCACAGGAGATATATAAAAGCAAGACAATGGGACCCTCAGCCACACCCAACATGCCACCCAAGCCAAGAACCAGGAGCAGGAGAAGGCAGCAGACATCTGCAGCAGCAGCACCATCAGCACCACCCCAAAAGGAGCAGCATGCTGAACGGGAGGGGAGTCCAGAAGCAGATGAGAGACGGTAATTATCAAATCCCCCATTCCTCCAAACTAGGGCCATGGAATATCAAGATATTCATTGGCCCTTTGTTTCTCTTTATTCAACAGCCGCCAAAGAGATGCAGCAGCAGCAGCAGCAGAAATGGCATCACTGGCAGCAGCAATACCCACAGCCATGGAGTCTGGCCATCAACAGGACAGCACATCTTCTTCTGGGAGCCCTCCCTCGCATCGTCAGCGTTTGACGGTAAGTTTTTATTTCCAAAATCCATCATCTCTGTAATATATGTCTATTCATTGCCTTTTATTTCAAAACAGGAATCACAAGATGAAGAGGAGCTCCCAGAAGAAGAAGGAAGGGGTGGACAGACGCTTGGAGTGGGCTCACAATTCGTAAGTTTTTTGCATCAAACGCAGAAACACAACATCACACTACACACAACACATAGAAAACAATGTTCTGCAGACCACACACAGCAAACAAATGCCTACATCCAAACACATAACATTTTTTGTTTTCTTCTCTAGTCTTCCCAATCTGGTGCTCGGCCAAGAGGTCCTCGCAGTGCCTCCCAGGGTCGTCGGCGACAGCAACGCGGCGGTCACCAGCGTGTAAGTATAAATATTTTTGCTTTGTTTTTTTGCACTTTTTATTTCATTTCTTTTGTGGAGGCTAATTATGTTATTTTTGTCTTTTTCTTTAGCAGCCTTCACAGCGTGCTCCCGACTCTGACGGTGAGGATGGAGGACTCGATGTGGACCGCCTCATCGATCTCGTCAGAGAAAGGGAGCCGCTCTGGAATATGGCTGACCGCTGCCACGCTGACCTTATCGTTACCCGACGACTCTGGGAGGAAATCTGTTCTCTCCTTGTGGGCCGCTGGGAGGACCTCGATGTTCGGGCCCAGATTAAAGAGCGTAAGTATATACAGTACCGGTTGCTTGATGTAAACCAGTGTTTCCCGAACTCCAGTCCTCGTGGTCCCCACGGATCATGTGTTCAGGATTTCTATTTACTATTGAAATCCTGAAAACATGACCCCTGGGGACCATGAGGACTGGAGTTTGTGAAACACTGATGTTGTATACTAACCACTCCTTTCTCGTTTCAGGGAACAGAATTGTGAATCGGTGGCGGTCTGTGAGGGATCGTTTCAAGAAGGAGTTCAATAAAGAGATGCGGGCCCCGAGTGGATCTGGAGGACGCAGGAGCAAGTACAAGTACGCACAAGCCCTGTCGTTCCTCCGGGAAACAATGCTCACCAGAAGGTAAATATTACACACCACATGTGAAAAAAATGTTAGATGTAACTTTTTTTTTTCAGCCAGGGCCATACCATGTCAGTATTTTAATTGTTTTTTTTTCTCTTTATTCCACAGCACGGTGAGCAGCACTCGGGAGCCTGCACGATTGGACCCTTCTGAGGCGATCCCTGAGGAGACCGGCACCGAGGGACACTTCGACCGCCCCGGTACATCTGCACCTTCCCTGCCTTCCCACACATTCGACCCATCTGTCCCATCCACCAGCACAGGAGCATCGTGGCCGCCTACATTACATGAAGCTGCTGGTGAGGAGATCGCTTTCCCTTTACCCCACCCTTCTGCCCCTGCCGCCTCTAGTACACCTGCGGGTACTGGGCGGCAGCGGCAGAGGGGTCAGGAAAAGAGTTATGCGCAAGAGTTATTGCGTCTGAATGCATCTTTCCAGAACTGTCTCAAAGTCTTGTCAGAGCAAATCTCCGCAGGCTTTCAGCAGATCAACTCCAGCATTCTGGAGGTGAAGACACTTCTGCAAACCATGCATTCAGAAGCAAGATCTTCGCCAAACCACACCTTTTTCAGGTCTGTTGTGGAGTGCATGGAAACACTATCTCCTACCCAGCAGATGCATGTAATGCATTCGTGCCACGGTGCTCTACAGCAGGTTACCTCCCAACCTCCACCTCCCACCACTGTAGTTCCTCCACCTGCACCCCCTCCAGCCACTTTCCATCCTCCCCCTCCTATTACATCTGCACCCCCTCCAGCCACTTTTCATCCTCCCCCTCCTACTACATACCAGCAACCTCCCCAGTACCAGCAACCTCCCCAGTACCAGTCATCTCCCCACTTCCAGCAACCTGCCCCGTACCAAACTCCTTCCCCGTACCAAACTCCTTCCCCGTACCAAACTCCTTCCCCGTACCAAACTCCTTCCCCATACAACTTTCCATCAACATCATCTGCTCCTACAGTCCCTGCCCAACCCTCCACTCCACCACCCACCACCTCTTCTGCTTCCCACATGTCCACCCATTCTGTAGTTTTTTCCACACCTTCACCTCTAACTGTTCCTTCCCCACCACGATCCCAGTCCTCTCTCCACACACCCAGTGTCGAAGTGTCCCGCAGCCCCTCCAGCAGTATTTCCACCCCACAGTACACAGAATTGTAAATGTGTGTTTTTTGTAATAAAAATGCCCATTGGGTTTAAAACCTTTATTAAAAAAGTTTTTTGCACTTTAAAAACATTTTACAAAAAAAAAAAAAAAAAATTTAAATAAAAAAGTTAAATTATCATTTCACAATGGTTGTCTGTCATTTCTTTCTGCGGCGAACTATGTTTTAAAAAAAGGTTAAATACAGGGTATTTCAAAGGTAAAAAGGTATTCAAAACCAGGTATAACTGTGGGTAAATTTTAGCTTTTTGCCACAGTTGTGTTCCTGGTTGTGTTTGAAGCAAAGTATTTCACCTAAAAAGTTGTGTTTATTGTTGGTGATTTCCTACCAATGTACACAACTTTTGTTAAAAGGTGAAATACTTTGCATAAAACACAACCAGGTACACACCTGTGGCCTAAAGGTAAAAATAGTAAGACCATGACAAGATAGCCAACTTTGGTTGGCAAAGGTACAGTATATACTGTTGGTCCAGAAGGTACACAAGTTTAGGGCAAAAATCTCTCACACTCTGTCATCCCAGTGTACTCTGCCTTGAGGTGACATAAAGTATAGTGGAAAATTGTCCCTGAAACCGTCACAGAACTTCTAGTGGTAATATTTCCAATGACAACATCCATCTTCGCCAGTAACTTGCTCTTCTCTCCAACCTGCACTTTCTTCTCTACAACCTGTCAAAGAAGGGCTGTAGGAACATGCTATATCTAGTTTTCCAGTAGCAAATGCCGTTTGGAAGGCCACAAGGGTCAATTTTAAAAACCGGATCCGGCATAATCCGTCGAAAAATGGATAGAAAAACGGATAGAAAAACGGATGAACCGGATGAGACGGATCCGGTTTTGTCTGTCAAGAACAAGACGGATCCGGCAGAAAACCGGATCCGGCACTTCAGGTTTTACAAAACATTTGCCGGATCCGGCATTCCGGCACGACGCCGGATCGCGCCTGACGCCGAAAACCTGATGTGTGAAAGTAGCCTAAGCTGTGCAGCGTTAGATTGGGATGGATGGAGCGCTTGCACATGCTCTTCACTGTCACACTCCAAACACTTAACATATCCCAAAGTTCTTCAGAAGCTCTTTGCGTTCCTGGAGTGGTTTCTTTCTGCAGCCGATGCACTTCTTTAAGGGATGAGGTTTCTTGTGAATGGGACACATACGATTAGGATTCTCAACCTTTTCTCCTTTGTCGCTCTTATCTTGTGATACTGAAGGTGTGGGAAGAACATCCATCTTGTTGACGGACATTGGAGCTCGGCGGTTCCTGTAGTTAAGATGTGGACTGTCGTGTTTAGGCGATGAAACAGGGTCGCTGTGTTCTCCATAGGAAAAACTTGGATCGGTCTTACACTCTGCAATATTTTCGATGAACTCGCAGAAGTAGGAAAATGGAGGGAAGGAGACTTGGTTTTCCCTTTTGTATTTTGATCCAAGCATGGCCCACTTATTTTGGATATTGGACGGCAGCTTGGAAACTATTGGGTTTATCCCATGAGTAGTGTCCAGGTAGCTGAGGCCAGACAGGTACGGGTCTGCTTTGGCCAGCTGAAGCTCTAACAGGAGGTTGCTGAGCTCTTGGAACCTTGTACTGTCCTTTGGAAAATCCACTAGTCGCTTGAACAGGGCCTTTTCTATGGCCTCAGGACTGCCATAGCTTCTTTCTAGCCTCTTCCATGCAGCGGTGAGACCCGCAATGGGATTACTGATGTGGACGGATTTAAGTCTCTTGACCCGATCCGTGGATTGTGGCCCAAGCCACCTGATTAGCAGGTCTAGCTCTTCAGCACCGGTGATGCCGAGGTCACTGATTGTGGTTTCAAAGGTGCACTTCCAACCCGTGTAGTTCTCCGGTTTATCATCAAACTTTGTAAGACCGGTCTTAGTTAGATCACGCCGAATCATGTACCTTGCAAGGCCGGTCACATCAGCATTCTCCGATTTTGGAAGAACCATTGCTGGCTGGATAGCATTGTTCCTACAGTCTGTGCTTTGACCTAGGAATGCAGGTACATATGGGGCAGCGTAGGCGTCTAGTCCATTAACTGGCTTAATGAGCTTAGTTTCTGCCACACATGGGACTGGAATTGTGTGACTGACTGGAGTGTGGTGACTTGCCTGCATATTGGCCTGCACGTATGTTTATGTGTGTAAGATTTGGTGAGGTGCAGGTTTCTGGTACATTTCGGTGCACAGAGGAGGATCAGGATGCAAGGTTGGCAGCGTATTGTACTGACCTTGGGTGCAGGATGTGGGTAAACACTCTGTGTCCTGTTGTCTCACGGGAGCATCTGTGCGGTCAGGAAGGATTGCAGGAGCAGGGGTAGCACTGCATTGGCTTTGTACATAGTCTCTAGTATGCTTAAGAGGGTTTTCAGTATAAAAATCACTTACACTGATGCTGTCTCTTTGGCGCCCACTGATGGCTTGTTCCAGCACCTTTAACCTTGCCATGGCTATGGCGTGTTCGCGTTCCTTCTCTAGGGCCTCTATTTTCATCTCAGTTTCCTTTTGAGCGAAGGCAGCTTGTATTTTAGTAGCCTCGGCTTCTGCACGTGCCTTTACGAGCTGTTTGCTGAGGGTTGAAGATTTTGAGGAGCGTGACTTAGATGATTGCTTTGACTGTCTGGCCAAGCCAGAAATACAAGATGACATCTCGGCTATTAGCACGATTATTGCCTCTGTCTTGGCTTTTATATCGTGCAACATGCTTTCTCTATGAGAAAGGTTTTTGGAAAGCTTGCAGCTCTTTGCAGGTAACTAATGGATTAAGTCTCAACACTGCGATATACTGATCTGTTATTTTTGAATAACATTGATAATCTGAACACATTTGTGCAAGGGTTCCCTCTGGTGGTCGTTGGAGAGAAGCAGGCTGAGACAGGCTGTCTATGTGACTCAGCAGTTTTTGCCATAGCTCTGCTGTAGCACGGAGAAGATCATGTTTACTGTATTCCATATTCTCCCTTACTTTCCATGTAGGCTTTGTGGGACGTCTAGCGTTCTCACTAAATGATGGATCTAGTTCTATGCACTCTTCTAACAATGGGTCTGGCAGAGACCGTGTAGTCATTCCTTCAGCCATCCTGATTCACAGGGAGAAGGGGAGCTGTATAGTCTCTTATATGCTGAGAGCGGATGCTCTGCAGGTAGTTCTGTAGCTTTTATAGAAGCTGTGGGTGGCTTTACAGATGAATCTGGTAAGTCTTTTTTACTATTCTGTCCCCGGGGCCTGTGGCTGCATATATGGCTCTGTGAGATGCTGGATCTCTTCACCTTACTTACAATTGGCGACGGTCACAGATAACTCAACTCAGCTGCCGGCACACATGTTATGAAGAATCCAGAAGAGACTTTGATTTCTTTAAGAATTCTTGTTGAATGCATACAAACAGCAGCAGGTAAAAAAGACTTTCTTCAGACAGGCTGAAAGAAGATGTGCTTCTAATGAAGCCAAGATGGAGAATGAGACAAAGGGGAAAGATGAAGGAAGTGACATCACACCCAGAAGAGGGAGACAGAGAGACAGGATGGACAAACTTGATGGAAAGGGAGGATTTCAGCTATGCAAAACATAGGAACACATAGCAGCTGTAAAACAATATGAGAGACTGCAATACAGCATGTAAAATGCACAGGACAGTCGGTAAAATGTCTCATTCATGGGACATAACACATGCCACTATACGTTTAGCTATTTATATACCAAATCACCTGCAGCTTTATTTCTTTGAAGATGCTCAAGTTGAAGATGTCTCCAAAACTTTAAGCATGACATCAACATTAATAGAATGGTTTTTCCTAAACCAAGGTGATGCAAACGCAAGGCAGTATTTGTATTGAGAGATTCCAGAGCATTATGTTTGGAATCAAACTTGAATTCCAAGACAACGAGGACTTAGAAGAATAATTGAACGCATGTATACTGTTGGTGTCAAAGATTAAGAAAGGTATTGTCTTCGACTGTTATTACTGCATGTCAAAGGAGCGATAAGTTATGGCAATTTAAAAACAGTTAACGGAGTGTTGCATGATACATATAAAGCTGCAGCTTTAGGTTTAGGACTTTTATTGGATGATACTGTGTGGACACTAACTTTAGAAGACGCAGTTACCCTACATATGCCTAAGCAACTTCGCGAATTGTTTGCCTACTTCTGCATATTTGGCCCGCCTACAAATCCTGCTCAACTTTGGACAAATTTCAGAGAACATATAATCGAAGATTACTGCTTACGTCTTCACAACAGAAGAGGAAATTGTCAAAATTGTGAATCTTATGCCATGCAAGATGTCCAAAATGTCTTACTACTACATGGTAAAACGTTTTCAGAATTTAATTTGCCCCAGCCTGCAATTCAAGTTACACATGTTCCAGAGTATGACGAAGCTTCAGAATTATTGTTGACAACAGAGAAAAGAAACTTATAAAATGCACAACATCGCATTGTGTTATGATTGAGTCACCGTAGGAGGCAAACACAAAAATAGTAGCTACGTCCAGAGAACCAGAGAAGTTGGCAACTATCAGATTGCAGACCCCTGAACCTATCAACACAACTAGCAGTAGCCGTGGGGGGTTCCTACGGTGCCCTAGACCCCTCGATCACAGCCGGAGAACTGAATAGCCTAAAGGCAGAAAAGGAAATCTAAACTGCCCCAGAGCAGACCCCAAAGCAAAGTCAGCCCCAACATATAATGACAGTGAAGCAAGATGAAAAGACAATACACAGACAGAAAGATAGGCTGAGCAAATGATGGGGCCCAATCTAACTAAATAGGAAAGGAAAGGAAGGTTGCTGTCTGCAATCTGAAAAAACCCTGAAAATGAAAAATGCCAACAGACTGATATGAAAAAGACCCTGAAGACGCTAGGCTTCAAAAAATACTATATCAGTACTCAGGTCTTTTCTGAAGACGGAGCAAAAAGGGATTCAGCTCACCCCAGCAGGGAGTGGCAGAAATCCAGAGAAAACAGGGCAAAACAAAAGCAAAACACAAATGCAAAAACAAAGCAGAAACTTAGCTTTAGAAGAGCAGGACTTCAGACTGGTCTCTAAGAATCCCTCAGAAAAATCACCAGCTAGGTAAAAGGGCGTTGGCAGCCTTATATCCAGTCAGTGACTCCACTCAGCCAGTCCTCATCATTAGGCTCAGGTGTTTGATAATCAGGCTCACTCCCTTCCTTAGCAAGAAGAGGGAGTTCACCAGACCTCATTGACAAAGGGGAAAATGAACTCACAACAGTACCTCCCCCTTGAGGAGGGGTCACCGAACCCTCAACCACGCCACCAGGGCGATCAGGGTAAGCCCAATGAAAGGCACGCACCAATCTTTTGGCATGAATATCAGAGGCAGAGACCCAGGAATTATCCTCCTGACCATAACCCTTCCACTTAACCAAATACTGGAGTCTCCGTCTAGCCAGACGGGAATCCAATATTTTCTCTACCTCATATTCCATGTTACCTTCGACCAATACAGGGTCAGGAGGGGCCACCACCGGAACAACTGGTTCAACAAACCTCTTTAACAAGGACTTATGGAACACATTATGGAATTTAAATGTGACAGAAAGAGCCAAACGAAAAGAGACCGGATTAATAATCTCCAAAATCTTGTAAGGTCCAATAAATCTAGGCTTAAACTTAGGAGAAGCCACCTTCATAGCAATATTTTTTGATGATAACCACACCATATCACCAACTTTAAACTGGGGACCAATGGTCCTATGGCGGTTGGAAAACCGCTGGGCCTTTTCCTGGGAAAGAGATAACTTATCCACTACTTGGTCCCAGATCTGATGCATTCTTTCCACCACAGTGTCAACACCTGGGCAGGCAGAAGGCTCCACCTGCCCTGAAGAAAATCGAGGATGAAACCCATAGTTACAAAAAAAAGGTGACATCAAAGTGGCAGAACTAGCCTGATTCTGCATTGAAGCATTACAATGAAACACTTCAAAGTGCCCTGGATGAATTTGCACCCCCTATAAATAGAACACCACAACACAGACGGCGACAACCCTGGCACACGGTGCAAACACGTTTCCTGCAGCGGTGCTCCAGGTGCGCCGAACGTCTGTGGAGAAAATCCAATCTACACGAAGATTTCATCCATTTTAAGTTTATGCTTAGAACATACAACACTGCCCTTCACCTCTCCAAACAAACCTATTTCAACACCCTCATCACCTCACTGTCCAATAACCCGAAACGTCTCTTTGACACTTTTCATTCTCTACTCAATCCAAGAGTACAGGCCCCAACCACGGAGCTCCGAGCTGACGATCTGGCCAATTACTTCAAAGAAAAAATTGACCAGATCCGACAGGAAATTATCTCCAAATCCCCTCATACCATGCACTGTCCTCCCTCCCCCACTGCATCTAACTCACTCTCTGATTTTGAACCAGTCACAGAAGAAGAAGTAAGCAGGCTCCTTGTATCTTCTCGCCCAACTACTTGCACCAGTGACCCATTTCCGTCACATCTCCTCCAGTCCCTTTCCCCTGCTGTCACCCCTCACCTAACTAAAATATTTAACCTCTCTCTCTCTTCTGGTATTTTTCCCTCCTCATTTAAGCATGCCATCATACATCCACTACTTAAAAAACCATCCCTCGACCAAAACTGTGCCGCTAACTAGACTTGTCTCTAATCTTCCCTTCATCTCTAAACTCCTGGAACGCCTGGTCCACTCCGGTCTTATCCGCTATCTCTCAGAAAACTCTGTTCTCGACCCTCTCCAATCCGGTTTCCGCTCTTTACACTCCACTGAAACTGCCCTCATTAAAGTCTCTAATGATCTGCTAACAGCTAAATCAAATGGTCATTACTCCATGCTAATTCTCTTGGATCTCTCTGCAGCATTCGACACTGTGGATCATCAGCTCCTCCTCACTATGCTCCATTCCATTGGCCTCAAGGACACCGTTCTCTCCTGGTTCTCCTACTATCTCTCCGACCGCTCCTTTAGTGTTTCTTTTGCCGGTTCCTCCTCCTCTCACCTTCCTCTTACTGTTGGGGTTCCTCAAGGATCGGTTCTAGGCCCCCTCCTCTTCTCCTTGTACACTGCCCCTATTGGTCAAACAATCAGTAGATTTGGTTTCCAGTACCATCTCTATGCTGATGACACCCAATTATACGCTTCTTCTCCTGACATCACGCCAGCCTTTCTAGAAAACACTGGCGATTGTCTAAACGCTGTGTCTAATATCATGTCCTCACTATATCTGAAACTGAACTTGTCAAAGACTGAACTCCTGGTGTTTCCTCCCGCTACTAATGTACCTACACCATTGCTATTTCTGTGTGTGGTTCCACTATTACTCCCCAGCAACATGCCCGCTGTCTTGGGGTCATACTTGATTCCGAGCTTTCCTTTGCCCCCCACATTCGATCACTGGCTCGCTCTTGTCATCTGCACCTCAAAAACATTTCTAGAATTCGACCTTTTCTTACTTTTGACTCTGCAAAAACTCTTACTGTTTCTCTTATTCATTCTCGTCTCGACTATTGTAACTCTCTTCTAATCGGTCTCCCTCTTACCAAACTCTCCCCTCTCCAATCTGTCTTGAATGCTGCAGCCAGGATCATATTCCTCACCAATCGTTACACCGATGCCTCTACCTTGTGCCAGTCATTACACTGGCTACCCATCCACTCCAGAATTCAGTATAAACTTATTACCCTCACCCACAAAGCACTCCATGGCTCAGCACCACCCTACATCTCCTCCCTTGTTTCAGTATACCACCCTACCTGCGCCCTCCGTTCTGCTGATGACCTGAGGTTAGTATCCTCAATAGTCAGAACCTCCAACTCCCGTCTCCAAGACTTTACACGTGCCGCGCCAATTCTTTGGAATGCACTTCCCAGGTCAATACGATTAGTCCCCAATCCCCACAATTTTAAGCGTGTCCTGAAAACTCATTTATTCAGACTGGCCTATCGCCTCAACACATTAACCTAACCTATCCCTGTGTGGCAGAGCCAAAAGTTTTACCATAACCAGGTTCCCAGCATCATGTTCCCACATGCTTTATGCATCCATTAGCCCTCTGTGTCTGTACTGTTACACACTTAACATTATGGCTGGTCCATACAATCAGAGCAACTGTTACCACCCACCTTTCGTGTCTACCTCTTTCCTCATAGACTGTAAGCTTGCGAGCAGGGCCCTCACTCCTCTTGTTATTTGTTATAATCTACTGTATGTGATTATTGTTATGCTGTAATGTCTATTGTCTGTACAAATCCCCTCTGAAATGTAAAGTGCTGCGGAATATGTCGGCGCTATAAAAATAAAATGTATTATTATTATTATTATTAACTAGCCCTATTATTTAAGGCAAATTCGGCCAAGGGCAAAAATGAAACCCAATCATCCTGATCAGCGGAAATAAAACATCTCAAATACGACTCCAACGTCTGGTTTGTTCTCTCTGTCTGCCCATTGGTCTGAGGGTGAAAAGCAGAGGAGAAGGACAACTGAATTCCCAGCTTGGAACAGAAAGTCCTCCAAAATCTAGACACAAACTGAACTCCTCTGTCAGATACAATCTTCTCAGGAATCCCGTGCAAGCGAACCACATGTTGCAAAAACAGGGGCACCAACTCAGAGGAAGATGGCAACTTAGGGAGTGGTACAAGATGAACCATCTTAGAGAACCTATCACAAATTACCCAAATAACAGTCATTCTCTGAGATACAGGCATATCAGAGATGAAATCCATTGAAATATGGGTCCATGGCCTCCTGGGAACCGGCAAAGGCATCAACAACCCACTAGAGCGAGAACAAGGTTTAGACCGGGAGCACGTCCCAAGTCGGGCGAGATGGCAGAAAGAACTACCCCTTCGCCTAAAATGGTAGCAGGTTTGGTCACCACGGGAGAATCAGCAAGGAAGCTCCTAGAGAGGGCGTCTGCCTTGACATTCTTAGTTCCAGGAAGAAAAGAGACCACAAAATCAAAATGTGTAAAAAACAAGGCCCACCTAGCCTGTCTGGGGTTCAAGCGTTTAGCCGACTCTAGGTAAATCAAATTCTTGTGGTCGGTGAGGACTACGACTTGATGTTTAGCTCCCTCCAACCAATGTCTCCACTCCTCAAATGCCCATTTCATGGCCAACAGTTCCCGATTCCCCACATCGTAGTTACGTTCCGATGGAGAGAACTTTCAGAAAAAGAAAGCACAGGGATTCATTTTAGATGTTACAGGATCCTTTTGGGACAAAACAGCTCCTGCACCAATCTCAGAAGCATCCACCTCTACCTGGAACGGAAGTGAGACATCTGGTTGCCGTAAAACTGGGGCGGAGGTGAATCTTCGCTTCAGCTCCAGAAAGGAAGAAACAGCCTCCGGAGACCAATTCAACACATCAGCACCCTTCTTAGTCAGATCAGTCAATGGCTTGGCAATACTAGAAAATTTTGCTATAAATTTCCGATAAAAATCAGCAAAACCCAAAAACTTCTGGAGGGCCTTCAAAGAAGTGGGCTGAACCCAATCATAAATGGCCTGAACCTTGGCAGGGTCCATTTCAATAGTTGACGGAGACAAAACAAATCCCAAAAAAGAAATCCTCTGTACTCCAGAAAGCCATTTCGATCCTTTGACATACAGGGAATTCTCCCTCAAGATCCGGAACACAGTCCGAATATGTTCCACATGAGAATCCCAATCCTTGGAGAAAATCAAAATATCATCCAAATAGATAATCAAAAATTTATCGACACGTCTCGGAAAATATCGTTCATGAAGCACTGGAAGACAGAAGGGGCATTAGTGAGCCCAAAAGGCATCACCAGGTACTCAAAATGTCCCTCCGGAGTATTAAACGCCGTCTTCCATTCATCTCCATGCTTAATGCGGATAAGATTATACGCCCCCCTGAGGTCAAGCTTGGTAAACCAGCAAGCACCTTTAACTCTAGAGAATAGATCCGAAATCAGGGGTAACGGATACTGATATTTAACAGTAATTTTGTTGAGGGCACGATAATCAATGCAAGGCCTTAATGATCCATCCTTTTTAGCCACAAAAAAAAAAAACCAGCACCCAAGGGTGAAGAGGATGGTCTAATATGACCCTTCTCCAACGCCTCCTTAATATAGGATCGCATAGCCTCATGCTCGGGTACAGATAAATTGAAGAGCCGACCCTTGGGAAATTTGCACCCCGGGCTCAATTCAATTGCACAGTCATAACTCCTATGAGGAGGCAAAGACTCATTCTCACTAAATACATCATAAAAGTCTGCCAAATAGTCAGGAACATCATGCGACTGAGGGGAGGTGGAAAACACCGGAGCTTCACTACAGGCACACCGACAACCCCAACTCACCACAGTGTAAAATATCAGTATTTCTATAATATGGATTAATTCTCTCATACAGAATCTATTTAACAGGCTCTGCTTACTTTAGAGAAGTGACTGACTTATTCTGAGTGCCTTGGCTCACACAGCTGTTTCTCTTGTCAAATGTATAGGTCACTTGTCAAAGCTGTCAAAATGTGACTATTTAGAGATAATGAATGGTTCTAAAGATCTCAGACTTTAGGCTTAAATATCTCAGACTAAGGTAATGCATAAATAACTGTATGCATATTGTTAAAATAACTAGGGTTCACTTAATATGGAAGAAGTTATGAACATAGTGGCAAGCCACCATATGTGGTTGTAGTTTATAGGTCAGAATAGTATATAAGCCGGCCTAACTCTTGTTCAGGAGATCTCATATCCCTTGAGACTCTCGAACACCCGGACAACACAACTGCTCAAGACTATATGTAAGAACAATGCTCGTTTTCTCTTCAAATAATTATTGCATGTCATGAACTTACTTTTCTTCATTTTTGTAATCACTTTTTGAATGAACAATTAAAAACAAGATTTATTTTATCCTCAACATTGCTTTTACTTTTTGATTCTCAACCGTGCAAGAAGATATATATATATATATTTTTCTACATTTTGGCGAGCCTGAGCCAGCTTGATCTTTTGTGCTGATTTTGGTTGGCATTCCTTCCTCGATTGTGCAAGGGGGGAGCACGAACTCTGCTAAAAAACCACCTGTTGTACAAGCCTCCTCAGGAATTCCACTATTTCACGGCACAAGGATCACACTGAACCTGGAGACAACGGGTGAGGATCGTAAAGAGCTGCATGCGTCTCATCCAGACGGAGATCTGAGGATTGCATAAGGACACTGAGGACCATCCATTGACGGGAAAGACTCTCAATAGGTGAGAAAAAAAAAATATAATGGATTTTATACATGATTATGCTAAGAAAAGTAACATAGATTTCAAGTTTGTTCATAATCATACGGATGCCCAATTATGGTCTAGTTTGTATAATCAATGTGAGGCAGAAAATGTTAAAATTGACAAAAGGTTTTTCTCAGTTAGAAAATTACAAAGGAAACTTCAGAATGTTATGCAGCTAGTCCATGTGTATAATAGCTTAGTCTTTGAGAAAACTGAACCTAACACCTATAAAACATGCATTGTCACACAAGACATTAATCACACTGACACACCAGGTGACACACAAGAGTCTGACGGGGATTACTTTGATTGTCCAAATTGTTTGATTTTGTCAGAGCATATAGAACAATTGGAAGATCAAATAGATACCAGGACAGAGTTATTGTCTAAATTACGACAAGATATAAAAAGGGTTTCTGCTAACACAAGATCAACAGGTAAACAGGAGGAGAGTGCTGCTGCGTCATCATTTGTACCAAATATGCAAGATCCAGATGCTTCAGTAGAGGAATTAGAGGCAGTAGAATTACAACGGAAAAAATTACATGACAGAGCAGCACGCATTAATCTGAAAATACACGATCAGCTAATGAAAATTGTAAAAGACATTCCAAATTACAATGATAAGATGGATGCCTTTTATAATGCGGACACTTTTGAATCAAACACAGACAAATACAATCTGAATGATGAGCAAAAGAATAAAATATTCAAAGTTTGGTTACCTTCACATATGGGAAAAAGATTACAGACCACACCCAGATTAAATGATGAGAATGAAATGGCACATAGTACAAAAGAAGACAGACTTAGACAATTAGTATTGTTTACAACTGGAGAAGACATGCCTACAGTTGATATTTTAGGGAGTTTACAAACAAATATTTCTGAAGACCCATTCTCTTTTTTGGTAAAGTTTGAACAGGCCTATAGGATGGTAATGGATCTCGGGCCTCACGAAGAGCCAGCATCCATGATCAAATTTTTTGTAAAGAAGTTCAAGTACTTAGATCCTGCCTCAGTGCAATTGGCTAACACTCAGCCATCATTGCAAGAAGCAACAGTTTTTATTGACAGAATAAGGAGATCCATGAAACAAAATCAGGTCAAGGCTAAAATAGCGGTAGTTCATGAGAAGGAAGATAGTCAACTGAAACCTAGAGCCACAGTATTCTCCAAGAGCAGGGATTACATTGAGCATAGAGGTAAAAATACTACACAAAGGAACAATATCCATTGTTATTTTTGTGGTATACCTGGACACTTGAAGTGGCAGTGCAGGAAATTTTTGAGAGCAGAATCAGAGATGGGTACACAAGGAACAGGTAAGCTTGGAAGGGAAAACGGACTCATGCCAAAATCATACACCACACCTTCCGCACCTGCATTACAATTATCTGCACCTGCTCATACTGCCAACAGACAAACACAGTCACCATATGCACCATTAATCAGACAGATCAGAGAAATAACAGTGAAGGAAACAGAGTCAAGGGATAGAATTCCAAGGTCTTTTAAAAAGGACACAGGTCTTCTCCCATCTCCTTCATCTTTCTGACAATCACAGACTATTCCTGTACCACATCCATTGGAATTTGTGACTCGAGTTACATTGGATGACTGTGGAAGACCATTTATCAAAGTAAGTTTAGCAGGCCAGAATGTTGTATTTCTTATTGACACAGGAGCTCAGTTAAGTGTTACAAACCTTGATTTGAAGCTAAACCCAGATTCACCAGTTTGTACAATTGTCGGTTTCAGTGGAAAAGGTGGAACTAAAGCAACCTTAGTTCCCAATGTGATTTTGGAAATACCTAGTTCTTTCAAAACAGAAATTGACATCTGGTATTGTCGTGATTCTGAAAATATACTTGGCACAGATTTTATGCAGAAATTCGGATGGGTAGTTGACCTAGGAAATCAAGTGATCTGGAAAGATTCCAATGGTTGTAAACCGGTAGTCATTGATCCTAATGATTATAGCCATGTTGGAAGTATTTGCTTGAATGATGTGGTGTCATCTGACCATTTGTGGCCTGACACTAATGATGACGAGGTATTGACAGAAATTGTACAGCTTTTTCCTTCTCTTTGGGCTCAGTTCAGGAATGAGGTTGGAACAATGAAGGACGTTATCGTGAATGTGGAGGGGCGTGATCCCCCGCCACAGCGTCAGTATAAATTGCCTCCAGAATCAATTGACTCTATGTCAAAGATCATACAGGAATTGTTAGATCAAGGTGTTATCCGAAAGGCTAATTCTGTAAGTAACAATCCTTTGTGGTGTGTTTTGAAATCTGATGGTTCTTATCGAATGATATTGGATTTACGGATGTTCAATAAGCATACACCCAATGTCGCGCCAATTGTGGCAGATACTCATGACATGATGGCAAGGTTAAATGCAAAGGCCAAATACTTCTCTGTACTGGACATTAGCAATGGTTTTTTCAGTATACCTCTTGAAAAGAGTTGTCAGTATAAGTTTGCATTTACTTTCTTGGACGAGCAATATCTGTTTTGCAGGTTACCTCAAGGAGCACATTTGTCACCTAGTGTTTTTCATCAGGCATTGGCAAAGGTATTATCCAGATTTTCGAGGCCTGATTGCATTCTGCAATATGTGGATGATATTTTATTGTCTACAGAGGATAAAGAGACACATGTTTCTCTTCTGACAGAATTGTTTGAGTTGCTGCATGATGCAGGGTTGAAATTGAACACCAAAAAGGTCAAATTAATGCAGACTGAGGTCAGATTTTTAGGGGTGCTGTTGAGTCCAGGAAAAAGGCAGCCACTGCAGGAAAGAATTGAGGCAATTGCTTCCCTACCAATTCCGACATCACACAAAGCATTGAGACATTTTTTAGGTCTTATGAATTATTCAAGGGATTTCATTGAGAATTTTGCAGATAAGGCCAGATCTTTATATGATCTTTTGAAAGGTGAAAACAGTGATTACTTTGGTCCTTGGGGTGATGAACAGCAAACCTCATTTGAACAATTGAAAATGAATTTACAAAATGCACCTGCTTTGTCCACAGTAGATCCTTCGGCTCCATTTGCTTTGCAAGTGCATACATCAGGAACATCTGTTTCTGCTGTATTACTGCAATTACAGGGAGAAGAGTGGAGAATTTTGGGCTATTTTTCAAAACTTCTCTCACCTGTTGAAAAAGGTTTTGAGACCTGTGCAAGACACTTGGTAGGTGTGTACTTTGCAGTCAAAGCAACCGAACATATTGTCGGGTTCAACAAAATCATTTTGCAAACTCCTCACTCTACACTAAAACTTCTCTTTGAGAATAATATCCCAGGTGTGTCACATCAGAGATTTGCTCATTGGTTATTGTCATTGTCTCCCAAACAAATTGAGGTAGATTACAAGGCCAAATATGTTCTTCCTCAGCTGATGCAATATGAAGGACAAACTCATGATTGTTTACAGTCTTTTCAGGATCCAAGTCCATCACTTTTCAGACGGAAAGCAGAGGTAACAGACGAACCAATTTTTGTAGATGGTTCCAGATTCTATTCAGATGGGCACTATTATTCAGGATATGCCATTTTTTATCCCAACAGAGGACAGGTTGTGAAGCACAAATTACCGAGTCATTTTTCAGCTCAAAGAGCAGAGCTAGAAGCAGTAAAAATGGTACTACAGCTGAATGAAGCAGATGATCAGTGTCCCATTACAATCTACAGTGATAGCTCTTATGTTGTAAGATCACTGACAGATTACTTGTCAGTTTGGGAAAAAAGAGGCTATGTAGATTCATCTAATAAGACTCTTGTTCACAGTGACACACTGAAGACAATTTTCAGGATAGCATCAAAAAACCCTAATGGTTTTGCTATTGTCAAGGTTCCGGCCCATAAAAAATCTGATGATGAATTATCTGTTGGAAATGCAACCGCAGATATGCTAGCCAAAGAGGCAGCCCTGACAGGAGAAGAGGTGTTTGAACCTGAACCTCTCGAGGTTTCAGCAGTTCAAAGAACAGACACGCATATCCCTTCTTTTGCGGAAGAACAAGAAAAAGACTCATCTCTTGTTGCTTCCCGGGTTGATCCAAAACCTCCCTTTGTTTGTGAAAACGGGGTTTTGTGTCATGACTTAAACGGGGAGTTGCGTCCTGTTGTCCCAAGACATCTACAGGTTGAGTTCACAAAATACAATCATGAAAGTTTGGGTCATTTGGGCCAACAAAAATTGTTAGGCATTCTCAGAGAGAAATTTTACTGGGAAAAGATGGAAAAGACAGTGCAAAGTGTTGTTCAATCATGTCTCATTTGTGCCCAAATTAATCCAAGACCAAAAGGACAGAAACCGCCACTACTCCGAATCGCACCTGCAGATGGTCCATGGTCTACGTTACAAATCGACTACATTGGACCGTTACCATCAGGTAAAAATGGTCTCAGGTATGCATTGGTTGCAGTAGATGTTTTTTCTAAGTGGGTTGAAATTTTACCTGTCAGGAAAGATGATGCTTTGTCTACAGCTAGAGCATTAGTTAATCATGTCTTTTGTACTTGGGGGATCCCAAGAATGATCACCTCTGATCGAGGAAGTCACTTTACAGGAAAAATCATGCAAGCCGTTTGTGCTATTCTAGGGGTACGACAGCAGTTTCATGTACCCTACCATCCACAGTCTGCTGGTATTGTGGAAAGGATGAATAGAACAATAAAATCCAGAATTGCCAAGATGTTATTGGACAAAGGCAATACTTGGGTTGATGCAGTACCTTTTGTACTGTTGAGTGTAAGAGGAACAACCTCTGCCACAACTCAGTTTACTCCTTTTGAACTGATGACAGGAAGAAAAATGCCATTGATTTTTCCTCATGAACCATTTTTGTCTACACCACAAAAAGATGCTGTTGCAAGGTCCAAATGGTTGCAATTGTTGCAGGAAAATTTGAAAACAATTCTTCCACATGCTGCATCAAGAATGCAGAGAATGGAGCCACCATACGTATCCAAATTCAAGAAAGGGGCTCTAGTGATGATTAAAACTTTCAGGAAGAATGGACCTTGGGAAAGTAATTGGGAAGGTCCCTTTGAAATTATCGAAACCATGGGACAAGTGATGATACTTGTGCAACGAGCATCTAAGGTGGTTAAAAATACCCGCAGACAACAAAAATTGTGGGTACATGTTGATCAATGCAAACTGTATATTGCAAAATAATGATACTGCATTTCTTTTAGGAAGAAATGGATTCCAATAAGAACTGGAATATGAAACTCCACGTCTTTGACGGAAGGGATTCAACACCAATCCTTCAGGAGAAAAAGACATTTCCCAGGAAAAGCTACTATCTGATGGGAATCACATTTCTGCTGTTTTGTACTGTTTCAACTGTGATCTACGCTGAAGATATTTCACACCATGGAACAAATACTAGTGAAGTGAAGGAACTTTTCAAAGGAACTTTACATCCAAGGAAACCAAGAGGAACGAATCTACAAAGCTTAATAGATGAGGACATACCGGACGATTCAGTAGATATTACTGGAAACATTTGCATGGGTTTTGGTGCAAAATGCTGTATTGAGCTACACTTCATACATGACACTGACATAATATTACATGCAGCCACAGGACCTAAGACGAAGTTCACACAGTTACAAGGAGATTATATACACAATAATAAGACAGGCACATGGGAATGTAGTCCTACAGATGTGTTATTCTGGAATATAGAGATAAGAGGTGAAGAGAGAGCTGTGTGGTCAGGAGATATTACAAATGATATGATCGCAAAAGGGAAAGTTGAAACATCCAAAACAGATGCTTGGTTAAGGACACAACTTTTTGGGAAAGTTTTAGATCCTGCATTTCTTTCTATTACAGAAGGAGACGAGGATTGGGTAAAAACATGGAATTTTCAGATAACCAGAGAACCAGTACAAGTACAGGTATCTGTAGTTTTTACAGTTTCAAATACTATAGCTCCAGAAGTAAGGGTTACACCACAAGCAGTATATAGTCAAGAAAATATGTCTCCTTTATTACTAAAATGCAGCACGAGGTTAGAGCTACCTTCAGAATCTTTGTTAATATGGACCAAAGATAAATCATTTTTGGGAAGTTTTTCAAATGGTCCAACAAATGTTATACACAGAGGTCAATCCGGTAACGTGAGATGGTTAAATAAGGATTTTATTTTTTCTGTAGATAATCCATCTCCTAAGGATTCTGGACTTTACCAATGTTGCATTTTAACGAAATATAACTACAAACAATGTAGAGATGTAAAGGTAAATATATGGTCAGCAGTAGATAATGTATGCACACAGACAAGATTTCAACCATCTACTCCTTTTCAGATCAATCAGTTCCAAACTAAACCTCTGTTACGAGATGGAGTGTTTCTGACCATGGTATGGACCTTTAACATGTCTAACTGGAAAATCTCTTCTAGATATCCCCAGTGTCAACCACATCTCACTAACATGGAGATGGGAATAGAACAATGGTTTGGGAAAAGAACTTCAACACAGGTTAGGAGTAAGAGGGGAGTGTTAGAAGGTATTTTGGGGGGATTAGGAACAGTAGGAAGTTTAATTAACACTATGGACATTCATACACTTAAATCAGATCTGGAAAATATTGGGTATATTGGAGGAAAAGGGGTAAAGATTCAGAAAAGCTTGAATCAAGTCCTTGAAAAGATGGTTTTGAACACTGCTACTGTATTGGGATCTTCTGTATCACATCTTCAAGATGCTACTTTAGCTTTAATGGAAAGTGAACAGGAATCTCAAGTGGCCAAAACATGTCTAGAAATTCAGATTGAATATTCCACCAATCTGAAAATGATTGCACAAGCCTTACAAAGTGGAATTACCCCTTTAGGGCTAATAAGAAATTTGCCCATAGAATATAACTTTGCGTTAAACCATACAGATTTGTGGGTAAATAAGTGGTTAGGATGTGAACAGAACATTTGTGTAGGAACATCACTGATTCCAGTGTCAGGAAGAGAAGAAACCCTGGTTCCTATAGGTGTTCTGGGAATTCCTGTCAGCCCTACACAATTGTTATATTATCAATTACAGTATACAGATTTTGCATTTGATGGTACAAACATTGAACAATTAGACATTTCGTCATGCTTAAATTTTGTTTCCAAGGTAATGTGTCTACCTGGACAGGATAAAGTCATTTATCATTCATGTTTCCATAATCATACTTCTTGTCATGCCAGAGTTGAGAATGTCCACACGATACATGACTTGGTGACACCAGTAAGCGCTAACAAAACTTGTTTCCAAGTCATGTCAGGAAAAGAAGCAGTTTCTGCATTCTTCTCATCTTGTGTACATGTCGAAAATCTGACAATGGGTTTATATTGTATTGAGGGAAATGTTAAAACTCTCACAAAGAAGGAAGGAAGTATTAATATTACGTCAATAAGCTCAAGACGTCTGAAAATCCTTCCGATCCAGTTCAATTTGTCACAAGTCAATAAATTTCCTTGGAATTTGTAGACAAATGAAATAAAAAAAGACAAGGGTTTATTAAATCTGCTGACAAAACAATTAAAAGAAGCTGAAATTGTATTTAGACATGAACAAGGTAATCTAAATGATATTGAACATGAATGGACGAGTATGTCAGGGTCATCTTGGTGGAGAAATTTAGGAAAATCTGTAACTAGTTGGTCACAGTCTTCAGCGAAAATGGCAGCAGGAAATGTATTGTCTAATCCGATTGTTATTTTATTTATCATAGTTTTGCTGTGTATAATATATCAAATAATTATTATGTGTAAAATTAGGAGAATTTATAAGAATATAAAGATAGAAATGAAAAAGGAAGATGATATTTTAAGAGAGATGTTAAAACGAAAAAATATAACTCTCTGATCTAATTTTTGTTTTTACAATAGGTTTGAAAATTCAGATGACATTCAGGGCAGATGGTGATACAAGGTTTTCAGAATAAAGAATGAATGTGATACGAATGGTGAGAGAATGAGTTAGGATTGATTATGATATTTCTCAAATCATAATCAGGGGGGACTGTAAAATATCAGTATTTCTATAATATGGATTAATTCTCTCATACAGAATCTATTTAACAGGCTCTGCTTACTTTAGAGAAGTGACTGACTTATTCTGAGTGCCTTGGCTCACACAGCTGTTTCTCTTGTCAAATGTATAGGTCACTTGTCAAAGCTGTCAAAATGTGACTATTTAGAGATAATGAATGGTTCTAAAGATCTCAGACTTTAGGCTTAAATATCTCAGACTAAGGTAATGCATAAATAACTGTATGCATATTGTTAAAATAACTAGGGTTCACTTAATATGGAAGAAGTTATGAACATAGTGGCAAGCCACCATATGTGGTTGTAGTTTATAGGTCAGAATAGTATATAAGCCGGCCTAACTCTTGTTCAGGAGATCTCATATCCCTTGAGACTCTCGAACACCCGGACAACACAACTGCTCAAGACTATATGTAAGAACAATGCTCGTTTTCTCTTCAAATAATTATTGCATGTCATGAACTTACTTTTCTTCATTTTTGTAATCACTTTTTGAATGAACAATTAAAAACAAGATTTATTTTATCCTCAACATTGCTTTTACTTTTTGATTCTCAACCGTGCAAGAAGATATATATATATATTTTTCTACACACAGACACAGATTTCCAATCCAAAACTGGATTATGAATTTGTAACCAGGGAAACCCCAGAACAATGGTATCATGCAGATTATGCAACACCAAAAATCTGCAATTTTCTTGATGGTCTGGGACGACCCGCATTACCACCTGGGTCCAAAACTGAGGTTTATTTTTTGCCAAAGGAGTAGCATCAATCCCCCTCAAAGGGATAGGCGTCTGCAGAGATGTCAACAGAAATCCACAACGTTTAGCAAAATCCAAGTCCATTAGGTTTAGGGCTGCTCCCGAATCCACAAAAGCCTTGGCGGAAAATGTGGACAGGGAGCAAATCAGAGAAATTGCCAGAAGAAACTTAGGCTGAACACCACCAACAGAAAACGTGTGTGCAAAGCGTTTCTCTCGTTTAGGACAGACAGAAATAACGTGTGAGGCATCTCCACAGAACAAGCACAGCTTATTACGCCTTCTGAACTCCTGACGCTGCTCCCTGGACAAAACTCTATCACATTGCATAGGTTCTGACACCTGTTTAACTGGTGGCAACACCTCTCGTGCAATCCTGCGTTCACGCAAACGCCGATCAACCTGAATGGCTAATGACATGGAATCGTCCAGACCAGAGCGAACAGGAAATCCCACCATAGTATCTTTCACGGCTTCTGACAAACCCTTCCGAAAGAGAGCAGCCAAGGCACTATCACTCCAGGTAGTAAGGACCGCCCACTTTCGGAATTTTTGACAGTACAACTCTGCAGAATCCTGACCCTGGCTCAATGCCAACAGGGTCTTTTCAGCCTGATCAATAGCATTAGGTTCGTCATACAACAATCCCAAGGCTTGAAAAAATGCGTTCACATTAGTCAGAATAGGATCATCTGGTTTCAAAGAAAACGCCCAATCCTGGGGATCGCCACGCAGCAAAGAGATGACAATTTTAACCTGCTGCGCGGAGCTCCCTGACGAATTAGGTTTCAAGGCAAAAAATAATTTACAATTATTTCTGAAATTCAAAAATTTAGATCGATCCCCAAAAAATACCTCAGGTGTAGGGATCTTTGGTTCAACAGCATGCGAATGAGCAAGGAAATTCCCCGCACTTCCACAGCGAGCTGCTCCACACGATCAGACAATTGCTTTATCTCCATTGAGAGAAAAAAAAATTCCCCCTACGGCCTCAGAGATATAGAGGAAAGAATATACACACCTTTTTTTTTTTTTTCTTTTTACAATTCTTTCCTGCTATTGAGTACCCTAGGATCTGCGGTGTAGACTGGTGATTCTGTTATGATTGAGTCACCGTAGGAGGCAAACACAAAAATAGTAGCTATGTCCAGAGAACCAGAGAAGTTGGCCACTATCAGATTGCAGACCCCTGAACCTATCAACACAACTAGCAGTAGCCGTGGGGGGTTCCTACGGTGCCCTAGACCCCTCGATCACAGCCGGAGAGCTAAATAGCCTAAAGGCAGAAACGGAAATCTAAACTGCCCCAGAGCAGACCCCAAAGCAAAGTCAGCCCCCAACATATAATGACGGTGAAGCAAGATGAAAAAACAATACACAGACAGAAAGATAGGCTGAGCAAATGATGGGGCCCAATCTAACTAAATAGGAAAGGAAAGGAAGGTTGCTGTCTGCAATCTGAAAAAACCCTGAAAATGAAAAATGCCAACAGACTGATATGAAAAAGACCCTGAAGACGCTAGGCTTCAAAAAATACTATATCAGTACTCAGGTCTTTTCTGAAGACGGAGCAAAAAGGGATTCAGCTTACCCCAGCAGGGAGTGGCAGAAATCCAGAGAAAACAGGGCAAAACAAAAGCAAAACACAAATGCAAAAACAAAGCAGAAACTTAGCTTTAGAAGAGCAGGACTTCAGACTGGTCTCTAAGAATCCCTCAGAAAAATCACCAGCTAGGTAAAAGGGCATTGGCAGCCTTATATCCAGTCAGTGACTCCACTCAGCCAGTCCTCATCATTAGGCTCAGGTGTTTGATAATCAGGCTCACTCCCTTCCTTAGCAAGAAGAGGGAGTTCACCAGACCTCATTGACAAAGGGGAAAATGAATTCACAACAGCATTGCAGTTGACACTATCGTGAGTGCTATAGAAAACAAAGCATATCCAAGGCCAAAATATTTCTTTATTGATGGTCCAGGAGGGAGTGGTAAAACATACCTCTATGAAGTTTTAATGCATCACATTAGAAGTTTGGGAAAAGTGGTATTGCTATCGGCTACAACAGATATTGCAGCAAACCTTTTACAAGGAGTTCGCACTATGCATTCACTCTTTGGGATACCAGTTCCAGTCAATGATATCTCTGTTTCCCGAATAAAACTGTCATGATCTCAGTGCGGGTTTGACTCGCACACGTGGGGTTAATGTCTGGAGCCAGTGCTGATGACTGGCATTTCTGGGGTTAAAGGTTGTGATCCCGGTGCAGGCTTACATGCACACCTGGGGCTATGATTGTGGCCTCTCCCTGGTTCTGGGAGAGGCTTCTTATAGCCTCAGGATGCTCCCATCCCTGTCAGTTATACTCTTGCCCTTGGCATAGTGTGGTGACCCCTGAGTATGTTTGTGCTGTGTTCTGGTTGCTTGATAATCTGTGTATGACTCGGTCTGTTCTCTGGATATTGCTTTGGATTCTGCTTGGTACCTTCTATGTCTGTTTGGTTTTGACTGCTGCTTGGCCCTGACTATCCGCTCTGTCTCATCCTTGGTACCTTACGGCTATCTCTGTGTATGAACCCCGTTTTGCCTGACTCTGAGTAATTCTGTTTAGTGTCTTTCCATCTCAATAAGCAGGATGCTAAGCCCTGCCCCCTTGCAGTCACATGACCGTAGGTCCCATGTCTGCTTGCTAAACTTCAGCATCCACAGGTCCTGTGCATCGGTACTTTCTGGCTGTACCTGACCCCGGTACCCCTACAGTGCAGGTGAGTCCCTGCTCAGCAGAGGCTGCACTCCGGCGCTGACAGGATCCTGACACTCAGGACACGCGCACTGGATCAGTGAGCAAGTACAGTACGGTGTTCCTGACAAAAGCAAGACACATTTGCAGGAAAACAGTTAAACAATGCTAATCTTTTGATACTTGACGAGTGCACCATGGCTCCAAAATACGCTTTGACCTTAATTGACAGACTTCTGCATGAAGTAATGACTACAAATGTTGTGGAAAAAAATGAAATTCTGTTTGGAGGTAAAGTTTTTGTCATTGGCAGAGATTTTAGACAATGCCTTCCAGTCATCCCAAATGGAACAAGAACAGATGTTATAGAGTGCAGCAAAAAAATGGCCGATCTTTGGAAACAGTTTACTAAACGTCAACTAATTAACAAAATGAGATCTTCTGTCCCAGAGTACAGCAACTGGCTTATTAA
Source organism: Dendrobates tinctorius (assembly GCF_039654945.1). Lineage (NCBI taxonomy): Eukaryota > Metazoa > Chordata > Amphibia > Anura > Dendrobatidae > Dendrobates > Dendrobates tinctorius. The sequence goes on along the minus strand of NW_027361700.1, from coordinate 35,833,113 downwards.
GCTTGGTAATGGTGAACTTAGTAATCAATACAACCTTGGCGAAGACAATATTGAAATACCAGAAGACATGTTGTGCACTGACTGCATCGTAAGTGATGCTTTTGGACAACATGTTCAAATTGATGTGGATGATCAAAGCAGTGTTGACAAGGCCTCTTCCTACGCAATTCTCTGTACCAAGCACGATGACATGGCTGTGCTAAATGACCTTGTAATGGATAGAATGCCTGGAGAGTATAAGTTGTACAAAAGTGATGATTTGGTGGATGTAGACAATGAAGATGAACAAGAGCATTATCCAGTTGAATTTTTAAATAGTCTTAGGTCTCTTTCACACTTCAGTTTTTTGCATCAGTCATAATCTGCCAAAAGGACGGATGGCGGATCCGTTGTAGTACTGATGACAAAAACGGATCCGACAAATGAAGAATTTTAAAGGAATCGCAGACCGGAAAAGGAGAGAGAGAGAGAAAGAGAGAAAGAGAGAGAGAGAGAGAGAGTGGAGGTGGAGCCACTGCAGGAGCAGGACACTGTAAAGATGAGCTCCTGATCAAATCCAAGTTTTATACCTTATAATGAGAAGATTGGAGGACATACCCCAGAAATTCACAGATATGAGGACATACTAAGCACACCGGAAAAAGATTTTAAGGATTTTAAGCCAAGACAAGAAAAATCAGGATACAAGATACAAGGATAAAAAGCAGGAACAGCTCAGCCACTGGAAATCAAGCAAGTAGAAAACCACCAATGCTCAGTGCATCCCCAAGGTAAGGGCTTCACGCCAATACACTGCTAAGAGAACAATAGACTGTATATTAAGCATTAGAAAATATTGGAAAATATAAAAGACTTTTAAATTGAAACAATATAGGAATTGCACTGTAAGCATGGAGAGAGACATGGAGCCAGGACCCAGCAGGGGGCCTGACACATTAGTGATAAGCTTCCCTGAGAATGCTAGATCCAAGGCAGCCAGTAAGGCAATAAAACTGGCCAACATCAAAAAAACTCCAGAGACAGTACTAATAGACGTTAATGAACAGGGAGAAAAAACAAATGTGTTATTCTACTCAGGGCACCATGAAGCCTGGGACCAGACTCTCAGAAACCATTACAAGAATGTCAAAACACGGGGCATTAGCAGGGGCAAACAAATTAGAGTACAGGATGAGGAGGACCCCGAGACTTTTAATCTCTCCATAAACATTTATAATAATGGAACTATCATGGTGCAAGGAACAAAACAAAAACTGGAGGAACTTTTACAACAATTCAGTCACATTAGGACCCAGGTACAAACCTTGAGAAGAGGCATAACCATTCCATCTCAGATTACAGCAGACACGGTCCCAAGCTGTGCACCCACCAAATCTACATCACAACCCCCATGAATATTCTCAGAGACTGCCTGTCCAGATTAGAAAGTGAGTTTACTCAATTCAAAGAGGATTTACAAAGAAGCCAAGGTGAGAAAAATGCAAATGAACAACTGAAGGACGAACTACTGAGGTTGAAAATAGACTTGTGTGAAATGCAAATGTCACTTAAAAAACTGCAGGAAGAAAACTCAACTCTCAAAGAAGAAATATCCCTGCTAAAATCATCAAATCTGCAACAAAACATGGACATAGCACCTCAAAGTATAATGAACACCCCAAAACCCACGCATGCAGCAACTACCCCGATGCCTGACATATCACAGACCGGCGACAGCCCCGACCAGACCGAAACAACCTCAGCAATAAAAATACAGCAGACTCCCATACAGCAAACCAGAGCAACCAACAATCCTACAGAGGAAAACTGTGCCCTCATTCCCTGCAACAAAAATACAGCCCCAACACCACAGCAGTCAAAGACAACCATCACCCAAGGACCAAACAATGCACAAACAGCAAATGACCCAAATAGAACACCGATCCCCGACATCGTCCTAATAATAGACTCTAATGGAAAATACCTGGACACTAAGAGACTGTTCCCAGGGGCACAAGTCACAAAAATCCGCTGTTCAACAATCCCACAAGCAGAGAAGGTGATCAGTAATCCATACTTCACAGAGCCCACACACCTCATACTACACACCGGCACAAACGATGTCCAACAAGAGACAGTCACTCAGGACCTAACAAAACTCGCAATAGCAGCCCAGCAAAAATTCCCCAGAACCAAAATAATCCTGTCTGCCCTGCTTCCAAGGAAAGAAATAAACCAAGAGGTAATCCAGCAAATCAACTCAGAGCTGGCTGCCAGTATCGCCTGAACACCAAATATACAGCTGGCAAGCCACCCCAGAATAACGCTCCGTCACCTATACGACGACAAATACCTCAATAAACAAGGGGTCAGCAATCTAGCAAAAGAGCTAAAGGACATGGTTCTAAACAGACCTCCGAGACTACAAGCAAGACGCCCACCAAACAGATGGCAAACCACAGCGATGCCTGGAGAGAATCCAGAGAGAGGGCAAAGGAGACAACATGCCCCACAATGGCAACACACAGCGATCCCCAATGAGAGTCCACAGACAGGGCACAGGAGACCACATGCCCCACAATGGCAACACAGAGCAACAGAGAACAGCAACATGGCTGAAATAAGGACATTGCTCAGCACACTATGCAGCCAACTCATGGGACACCCTTAAAATATGCCACCCAAACCCACCACAAGAACGTGTTACGTCCTATGAAAATCTTTCTTCATTATAAGGTATATCGACCAAATATGACATCCTTAGTTATCAGCAGCTGGAACATTCAAGGACTGAATGCCTCAGCCTTTGGGTCCAAGACAAATGACCCAGACTTCAAGCAAAAGCTAAAGAACATTGACATCCAGATCCTTCTGGAGACTTGGGCCCGGGCAGAGGAGGAATCCCTGACACCCATGGGATACAGGGAATTTTCTCTCTCTGCCCAGAAAAACAAGAACATCAAACAGGGCCGTTGTTCAGGGGGCGTTCTAATATGGTACAAGGAGGAAATCAAAGAGCACATCAAGGCAGTAAAAAGAGGAGAAAGCCATATCTGGATGAGGATAAGCAGCGCCATCCTCACCTCTCAGCAGGACATCTACCTCTGCGCAGCCTACATCCCTCCATCAGAATCCACATACTATAAGCCAGACATCTATGAGGTCATACAGAGAGAGGCAGCCCAATTCCAGTCCATGGGCAGAGTGCTCCTCTGCGGAGACCTCAATGCCAGGATGGGTACAGAGAAGGACTACATGTCACCTGACGGAAACACATATGTAATGGGAGATGGATCCTTCTATAATGACTCAGTACAGACCGCAAGAAACAGCTATGACAGAGTGGTGAATAAAAGCGGCAGAACCTTGCTGAACCTGTGCCGGAGCTTGGGGCTGTATATAGTGAATGGACGCATCAGGGGGGACTCACTAGGGAGATTTATACTAAACTCCCACTTGGGCAGCAGTGTGGTGGATTACGCAATAACGGACATAGACCCAGCAAACATAAATGCCTTCATAGTCACCCCTGAAACCCACCTGTCAGACCACAACCAGACACTGCTGTACATGAGATGCACGGACAAACAACCCATAGAAAAGCCACACCTGACCAGTCTACACAACCTGCCACCATCCTACAAGTGGCCCAAACAGTTATCCACTGAATACACCAACATGACTAACAGAACCGAGATCCAAGAGCTACTTGTAAATTTCAACACAAGTAGTTACGCATCAAACCAGCAAGGGGTCAACGGGGCAGTGAATGACTTTAACAACATCCTATACACCATGGCAGAGCTAGCAGGCATCAGAAGAACCAACCCCAAGAAACCAACAAATAAACAAGGCCAAAAATGGTTTGACAAAGAATGTAAGTCACTACGCAACTCCCTAAGGGTAGCCTCAAACCAAAAGCACAGAGATCCAAACAACAGGGACCTAAGAGCGGCCCATGACATCCTACAGAGGCAATACAAACGCACTCTCAGGGAGAAAAAACAGAGGCATATCCGCCAAGAACTACAGAAGCTTGAGGACTCCCTCCAGGACAACTCATTCTGGAGACCTGGAATCATATCGGCACAAAGCCCAAGCAGAGCACCCTCCACATCCAAAATGGCAACATCTGGCACAGCTACTTCAAAGGCCTCTACAAGAACATACCAGAAGAAGACCTAACCCTAGAACAGAAGCACCTAACCACTAAACTCAGAGACATGGAGGAGACAATCAAAGACTTCCAAAATCCTCTGGACATACCAATCAGTGTGCTGGAAATAAAAGACTGTATCAAATTTATGAAATGCAAGAAGGCCGCGGGCAGTGACGGCATCCTGCCAGAGATGATCAAATTCAGTTCCCCAGATATACATGCAGCACTGGCAAAACTATTCACCCACATCCTGAGTGCTGGCTACTTCCCAAAAAGCTGGAATCAAGGTCTCATAACGCCCATATACAAGAATGGAGACAGATATGATCCAGCAAACTACAGAGGAATATGTGTTAACAGCATTCTGGGAAAACTATTTAACAGCATTATTAACAAAAGGATCATCACCTTCCTCACCCAGCGGGACACCCTCAGCAGAAGCCAAGCTGGGTTCATGCCAAACCATCGCACCACGGATCACATCTACACCCTGCAAAGCCTCATCAAGACCCACATCCATAGAAAAAAACAGGGGAAAATATTTGCATGTTTTGTGGACTTCAAGAAGGCCTTTGACTCAGTGTGGCACCCAGGTCTGTTCCTGAAACTCCTGGAGAGCGGAATAGGTGGCAGAACCTACGACGTCATCAAGAGCTCATACACTGAGAATCGGTGCAGCGTGAAGGTGAATGGAAAGAGGACGGCCTTCTTCCGGCAGTGCCGTGGGGTAAGACAGGGCTGCAGCCTGAGCCCAACTCTATTTAACATCTACATAAATGGACTGTCAGCGGCCCTGGAATCCTCCTCTGCCCCAGGTCTCAGCTTGCACGACCGAGAGGTGAAGATCCTGCTGTATGCAGATGACCTCCTGCTGCTTTCCCCAACCGAGAGAGGCCTCCAAGATAGCTTGGCCATGCTGGAAACATTCAGCACCACATGGGCGCTGCCCATCAACCAAAAGAAGACCAAAGTCATGGTGTTTCAAAAGAGGAGTTCTAAAGAAACCTCCACTTCCTCCCTCACACTAAATGGTGCCATGCTAGAGAAGACAAGCAGCTATACCTACCTCAGTCTGGAGCTAAGCCAAACCGGGAGCCTCAAGCAAGCAGCAGAGACCCTGAAAGGGAAAGCATGCAGAACCTTCTATGCCATCAGAAGACAAATGTACCACCTTAAACCACCGGTGAGAGTCTGGCTCAAGATATTCGACTGCGTCATCACACCTATACTGCTATATGGCAGCGAGGTATGGGGTCCAGCAACCTATCCAGACCAGAAAAAGTGGGATTCCAGCCCAACCGAAGTCTTCCATCTGGAGTTCTGCAAATATCTCCTCCAGGTACATCGCAGCACCTCAAACATAGCCTGTCGGGTAGAGCTGGGCCGATTCCCCTTATGGCTCACTATACACAAGAGGGCGCTATCACACCAGGCGCACATACAGAACAGCAACCCCAGCTCCTACCATCATAAAGCCCTGCTGAGCCAGAGCCAAGAGCAAGCCAGGAACCTCGGCAGCCAGCTCAACCAAAGTCAGCAACACACCCTAACTAAAGCCCAAATAAAAGAGATCTCAGAGAGCAGCAAGATGCAATACATAGAGGGTTGGAAGAGTGAATTGGAGAACTCCCAGAAACTCACCATCTACCGGTCACTGCGGAGGGACTACACACTGGCTCCATACCTGGAAAGGCTACGCCACCCCAAAGACAGGCAGACCCTGAGTATATACAGATTAAGCGCCCACAACCTAGAGGTGGAAACAGGGCGGCACCGACAGACATACAAGCCACGAGAGAACAGACTGTGCCAGCACTGCCAGCAGGGGGCTCTGGAAGATGAGGTGCATTTCCTGCTGCACTGCAACAAATACTCAGCAGTGAGGGACTTCCACTTCCAGAAACTTACCACCCATACCCCAGACTTCCCATCCATGGACGAGGAGAGGAAACTCTGCATCCTACTGGGGGAAGAAGAATCAATGGTGGAGGTCGCCGCCCAATATGTCACCACATGTCATAAGATGAGAGCAACTAAAGACCTCCAAATGGACAATCACTCCCCAAATTTTGCCCCCAACACCCCATCCCCACTACCCTAATCCACTCCCCTGCCACACTTCTTTTCTTGCTTTGGCAACACTAATTGTATTTTGGTCCTGCCAATAAAGCCTATTTGAATTTGAGAGAGAGCGAGAGAGAGAGAGAGAGAGAGAGAATTTTTTTTTTGTCCGGCACCCAGAAAGAATTTTGGGTTAAAACAGTGTCTGGAGGATCCGCCAGAGAAAAAAACGTTACAAGCTCCGTTTTGAAATGTTTGAGGATGGTGATGGAGAGCAACTTTTGGCGGATCCACAAAAAAAACGGATGCAACGGACAGCAATCCGTCACAATCCGCAAATAATGAAAGTCAATGGGGAAAAAAACGGATCCTCAAAAAAAAATTGAGGATCCGTTTTTTTCAAAACCTGGCGGATTGTGACTGATTGTAAAAAACTAAAGTGTGAAAGAGGCCTTACTCCGTCAGGAATGCCATCCCACAGACTACAACTTAAAGTTGGAACAATCGTAATGTTGCTACAGAATCTAAATACAAAAAATGGTCTATGTAATGGAACTCGCCTTATTTTTACTGGACTCGAATCCCACGTAATTCAAGCAAAAGTTTTCACTGGATCAGCAAAAGGAGACAAAGTGTTCATTCCACGTATTGATTTATGTCCTTCGGACACTGGTCTTCCATTTAGGCTTCGGCGTCGACAGTTTCCAATCAAACCAGCATTTGCCATGACCATAAACAAGTCACAAGGTCAAACTCTACACCGTGTTGGCATATATCTACCAGAGCCCGTTTTTGGCCATGGACAACTCTACGTTGCATTTTCAAGAGTTTTTGACTTTTTTCCCACACTCATTAGTTCACCTCAGGTTAGCCAGTGACGACAATAAGGCTGCGAGGAGTCCCCTGACTGACCTGAGGTGAACTGATGAGCGTGGGAAAAAAGCAAAAACTTTCCCACACTTATTAGTTCATCTCTGGTCAGCTAGGGAGGCTGCGCAGAGCTGAACTAAGTCATTCTGAAGTAGTTTACAGTGGGGCTGGTCGCATTAGCACCGGTCCTTATTGTAAACTATTTAACCCCTTGTAAAGGATTACAATGTGGGACATGACTGAACGGCGGAGAGGTAAGGATTTTTTTTATGTTATTTTTTTTGCAGGTCATGGTTTATTTATGGATTACCAGAGCAATAAAATATGGTCAAAAACTTGTTGTCTTTATTTCATTAAAAGACTTCTTATTTAATGTCTGTGTGTGTGATTTTAATAGTTTAATAGTCTAGGGTTAATAATAGATCAGTGTCTTATTAACACCTCTCCATTATTAATCAGCTTAATGTCACCTTCCAAATGCATGGTTACATTAAACCAATATTATTAAATCATTCGCCACCACTACAGGGCAATGGGAATAGAGAGGCTAAGTGCCAGAAAAGGTGCATCTTATAGATGCGCCTTTTCTGGGGTGGCTGGGGGTAGATTTTTGGAGCCAGGGGGAGAAAAACAATGGTCCCTCTCAAGGCTATAAAAATCTGCCCTCACTCACCTGCTTTCCCTCTCTAGTTGCGATTATACCACGGGAGCCCACGCATTTTTTCAAATTAATTAACCCCTTAATTTAACACCTACATGTCCCATATTTGACACACAAACCATAATCTAATTATTAGTCAGGGACATATAAAAAAATACATGAAATGAAATGGTTTACTGTATGTAAACCATGTGTCATTTCATGTAGGGTTTTAGAATGATTTCACAAAAGCCGGCAATTGAAAATATATATATATATATATATACATACAGATCATATATATAAGATATATAATATATATGTATATAAACTATACATATAAAATATATATTGAATATATATATATATATATATATATAAATATAGTTGGGATTCGCTCTGGTAGGTAATGGCAGGGCTGCAGTAACAAGGCAACACACAGGCTTAAAGTCCAATTTCAGTGGTTTAATGTCACGTTGCAAACAGCAGGTTAACAGAAAACAAGGAAAAACATAAATATACTCCAGCTTGGAGAACCACTGGTCCCAGACTCACCCCTTGCACGGGACGGGCTTAACCCCTTAATGTCCAATGATGGACACAGTCCGTCATCAGACATATCCCCTGCTTTGATGAGGGCTCCGTCGCTGAGCCCGCATCAAAGCCGGGACATGTCAGCTGTTATGAACAGCTGACATGTGCCCGCAATAGGCGCGAGCGGAATCGCCGTCCGCCCGTGCCTATTAACTAGTTAAATGCCGCTGTCAAAGCTGACAGCGGGTATTTAAATAGCGTTTTCCGGCCGGAAATGACGTCAGCGCCGACCCCCGTCACGTGATCGGGGGTCGGCGTCATGTTGCCTGGACAACCAGAGGTCTCTATGAGACCTCTATGGTTGTTCCAGGCATATGACTTTCAGCGCCACCCGGTGGTCGGCGCTGAAAGCACAGCAGTAAATCTGCTACATATGGGCGATCTGCTCATCGCCCATATGTAGCAGAGCCGATTGGATTGCGCAAGCTTCTAGCCTCCTATGGAGGCTATTGAAGCATGCCAAAAGCAAAAAAAAAAAATGTTTAAAAATAAAAAAAATTAAAAAAACATAAAAGTTCAAATCACCCCCCTTTCGCCCCAATCAAAATAAAACAGTAAAAAAAAAATCCCACATACACATATTAGGTATTGCCGTGTTCAGAATCGCCCGATCTATCAATAAAAAAAAAGCATTAACCTGATCGCTAAACGGCGTAGCGAGAAAAAAATTCAAAACGCCAGAATTACGTTTTTTTGGTCACCAAGACATTGAATTAAAATGCAATGACGGGCGATCAAAAGAACGTATCTGCACAAACGTGGTATCATTAAAAACGTCAGTCCGGCACGGAAAAAATAAGCCCTCACCCGACCCCAGATCATGAAAAATGGAGACGCTACGGGTCTCGGAAAATTGCGCAAATTTTTTTTTTTTTTTTTTTTTTTTAGCAAACTTTGGAATTTTTTTCACCACTTAGATAAAAGAGGACATAGACATGTTTGGTGTCTATGAACTCGTAATGACCTGGAGAATCATAATGGCAGGTCAGATTTAGCATCTAGTGAACCTAACAAAAAAGCCAAGCAAAAAACAAGTGTGGGATTGCACTTTTTTTGCAATTTCACCGCACTTGGAATTTTTTTCCCGTTTTCGAGTACACGATATGGTAAAACTAATGATGTCATTTAAAAGTACAACTCGTCCCGCAAAAAATAAGCCCTCACATGGCCATATAAACGGAAAAATAAAAAAGTTATGGCTCTGGAAAGAAGGGGAGGGAAAAATGAAAATGTAAAACCAAAAATACCCCTGGTCGTTAAGGGGTTAACTAAGCGGCTGCAAGGTCCTGCGGCATCTGCCAGGTGCCATTCCCAGGGTTGTTGAGAGTCTTGCTGCTATAGTCCTGCAGCACGGGGATCCTATATACAAGTTCAGGCTAAGTCCAGCCAAGTTCCTGTAACTTCCAGACACACACTCACCATGTGCCAAATACTTACCTCCATTACATAGCCCATAACCCATCCCACAAGTGAGGTAGACATCACATGGGCTGATCATGTGACCATGACATCTTTGCAGGGTCTTGTCTTTAGGGAAAAACCAGGCCAAATATTAATCTGCTGGGAGAAATGTATCTCCCATCCAGGAAAGCCCCCTTTACTGTACCACATACCTCCCTCATATGTTTAACCCTAAAGGGGTGAACACATGACATACAGTGAACTCTGGACAGGGCATCTGCAATCCCCTGTAGTCTGCCTGCCCGATATTCTACTGAAAATTTAAAATTTTGCAGGGACAGGAACCACCTGATGACTTGGGCATTCCTCTCCTTAGCTTGACTCATCCACGTAAGAGGGGAATTATCTGTCACTAACCGAAATGTTCTCCCCAGCAAATAGCAGCGCAATGACTCCAGTGCCCACTTGATGGCCAGGCTGTTATGATTGGGTCACCGAGGAGGAAAGCAAGACCAAGCTAAGCCACAGAAAACCAGAGAGGTTGGTACCTAAGCAGATTGCAGACCCCTGATCCTATCCACACAACTAGCAGTAGCCATGGAGCGTACCTACGATGATCCTAGATGCCTCGACACAGCCGGAGAACAAAATAAGCCTAAAGCAAGAAAGGGGAAATCTAAACTGCCCCAGAGCAGACCCCAAAGGAATAGATAGGCCCTAAACATTTATTGTCGGTGAAAACACAAACGCAGGTAGGAAAATAGACTGAGCAAATGATGGGGCCCATACTAACTAGACAGGACAGGAAAGGAAATACTCTGTCTGCAATAATGCAAAAAACCCTGCAAAAAATGCCCAACACGTCTGACAGAAAAATACTGAAGTCACTAGACTTCACCTACTATATCATCACTCTGGTATATTCTGAAAGCAGAGCAAAAAGAGGCCAATCTAATAAGGGACAAAAACAAACTGACACAAGCAGTAACATAAGGATGGAAATTCAGCACAGCCCCAGCCGGAGCTGGCTGACCACACAAAACTGAAATAGACAAAACCAGATCAAATGTGAACAATAGCAAAAGATCACTTAGCTGAGCATGCAGGGACTGAGCTGAAAACTAAGACCTCAGGAGGCAGGAAAAAAATCACCAGCAGGGATAGAGGGAGTAGGCTGTCTTAAATCCAGTCAGAAACTCCAGATCTCCAGTCATCCCCCTCATTATCAGGTGGCAGGCCTCTGTTAATTAGATCAGCTCCATTACCTCCAGTAACCACCAGAGGGAGCCCGGAAAGAGAACTCGCGACTAGTGTTGAGCATTCTGATACCGCAAGTATCGGGTATCGGCCGATATTCACTGTATCAGAATTCCGATACTGAGTTCCGATACTTTTAGCATATCGAATACCGGAATCGGAAGTTCCCATAATGCTATGAGATTCAGCCAATGACAATCCTCAGAAGTGTGGGCACATCCTGTTAGGCATGTATTCATGTTAGCTAATGGCATGGCTGTGATTGACTGCTGAAATGATGTCATGATGCACTATAAAAGCTGCCGCAGCCGCCATTTCTGGTTCACTCTGCTGTGAATTCAGTTAGGGACAGGCTGCTGTTCAAGACTGTGAGGGACAGTTAGAGAGCGATTTTACAAATCACATTGTGCTTTACCCAGGCTACATTCTCAATAAGTGTAGCTTTCTTTTGCCTTGCAGCAGTGTTCACAGCTGTCTGTCCTGCAGCCACGTCTGGTTGTAGGATGCTCAGCGTGTCACTGCCTCATACATATTTTTCATTTTTTGCTGCTCATTTTTCATTCTCCTATTAGTGTGCACTGTGCATCCATCCGTATCCATATACGTTGGTTGCAATCAATATAGGAGTAGACAGTGGAGCCTCTCTGCAGCCTTTCAGTGCTAGAGCCCAGTTTGCTGCACTGTTCACGGCTGTCTGAGAGGTCTCTGACTGTGTGCGAGTGCAGCTCACGCTGACTAGTGTGTCCTTCAGCTACGTCTGATTGTAGGCCGCTCAGCATGCGTCACTGCCTCACACATATTTTTCTTTTATTGCAGCTCATTTTTTATTCTCCTATTAGTGTGCATCCATCCGTATCCATCTACATTGGTTGGTTGCAAACACTACATAGGAGTAGATAGAGGAGCCTTTTTGCTGGCTTGTGCCCTTCATCTGCAGCCAGATTAGTATTACCCTATTTTTTGGAGCCTCATCTTTTGCATTGTAGGTTACCTTCCTGCATTGTAATAGCTCCAATAAGTTAGTGATACTATCGCTTTCAAATCTTTGGTCACATCCTTTTAGTTTTCTTAAAAAACAAAAACAAAATAAAGTTCACCAAACACTCCATTTCACAGTTGTGTAGGCCACATTAGCTCCTATTAAAGTGTAGTCCACACACACACTTCATAAAATTAGTGTTTCTTATACCTGTTACCAGCTGTTCAGGAATAAGCACACTAAGCCCCCCCTTTGTACTTTTCTGCCTATCTTTATCAGTCTACCAAGATGAAGAAGGCAGGGAGTAAGGCACGTGGGCGTGGGTGTGGATTTTCAGCAGGGAGAGGATGTGGGGATTCTGCAGGGAGAGGACGTGGGGATTCTGCAGGGAGAGGACGTGGGGATTCTGTGCCTGCTGCTGGCACCAGTGAGTCAGCATCCCCCAGTTTTACCAGACAACAGTCCTTTATGCGCAGTTTTGTAGGACCTCGCCGTACCCCACTGCTGTGGGAGGAACAAATTGAAGCTGTTGTCGGATGGATGGCAGCTAACGCATCGACTTCAATGACTTCCACGTTCTCTCAGGGCCAGAGTACTGAAGAGCAACCATCTGTCTCTTCACCACCTGCCAAAGTGCCCAGGCAGTCAGAGAGCCCTGGACAGGAGCCATCACAGTCTCTACTTCTGTTCTCTGAATCTGTTGGCTTGGAAAGAGGGGGCCAGCCAAGCAGCATTCAAGAATGTGAAGAAGAGGGAATATGCAGTGATGCGCAACTTCCTTGTCCCTCTGAATCTGAAGAGGCGGGTGGGTCAGTGCCTATGGTCAGCACACCTCAGTACGCATCAGATGATGACAAGACTCAGGTGCCACTTTCTGGTGAGTACGATGCTGGCGAGACAACCCAGGAGAAGCAGGTGTTTGAAGAGAGGAGTGTAGATGATGAGGTCCTTGACCTATCATGGCATGAGGAACAGGAAGGTGGTGGGAGCAGCTCTGAGGAAGAGATTCCCCGAACGGCCAAAACAGGAGGGAGAGGGAGGGGGCAGACTTGGTTGGCTGTAGCCTCCACTTCGGCACTCGTTAGGAGCATTCCTCTTTCAAAAGCCAAAACGGGTGCTCCCAAGACTTGCAGTGCGTGGTCCTTTTTTGACACAGTTGCAGATGACATTTGCTTTGTCAAATGCAAGCTGTGTCATCAGAAAGTCAAAAGAGGGAAAAATGTCAGCAACCTCAATACCACAAATATGTGGAAACATGTGCGGACCAAGCATGAGGTGGAGTTACACAGACACACTAAAGACGTAGGCCAACGTACAGCACCACCTACCACCTTTTCAGCTCATGTTGGGGCCTCTTCCTCCAGCTCACACACAGCTGGTTTGGCTTCCTCACAGGATCGCCAAGGAAGAACCTCTGGCTCTGTTGTCCGGAGACCCAGTGACATTCCACCCACAGCACCACGTTCCCAGTCATCCTCACACTCCCAGGCCACTCTACAGCCATCGGTAGCACAGGCATGGGATAAAAGGCGGCCATACTAGGCAAACCATCCCCGAGCACAGGCTCTGAATGCTGGCATTGCCAAACTACTGGCCCTTGAAATGCTCTCATTCAGGCTGGGGGAGACTGACACCTTCCAGAACTTCATGGCATTGGCAGTCCCACAATACACCGTGCCCAGCCGCTTTTATTTCAGCAGGCAAGCCATCCCTGCCCTGCAAAATCATGTGGAGGGAAAAATAAAACATGCGCTACTAAACGCCGTTAGTAGCAAGGTCCACCTGACCACCGATGCGTGGACCAGTAACCATGGACAGGGACGATACCTTTCCCTCACTGTCCATTGGGTCAATGTTATGGAGCCAGGTACAGATCTGGAGAGTGGCGCTGTACATGTTCTGCCAACTCCACGGATTGCAGGAATGCAGTCTCTACACATTGACTCCTCCTCCTCCTCAAGTTCCTGAGCCTGTTACGACCGATATGGGCACAGCCATGGCCAAACGTCAACAGGCCGTACTTAAATTAATTTGTTTGGGGAATCGAAGCCACACAGCGCAGGAGCTCTGGAATGCCATCAAGCAGGAGAGCGACGTGTGGTTTGTGCCAGCGAATCTCCAGCCAGGCTTGGTAGTGTGTGACAGTGGCCGAAATCTGGTGGCAGCTCTTGGCCTAGGCAACCTCACTCACATCCCATGTCTGGCACATGTGCTGAACTTGGTCATGCAGAGCTTTCTGAGGGACTATCCGGATCTTGATGCACTGCTGCACAAGGTCCGCATAGAGTGCGCTCACTTGCGGCGTTTCAGCATGGCAAGATCACGCCTTGCTGCTCTGATCACGCCTTCCGGAACATCGCATCATATGTGACCTACCCACCAGGTGGAATTCAACGCTACATATGTTGGAGCGGTTGTGTGAGCAGCAGGCAGCAGCAGAGGCGTATCTAGGCTTTCTGGCACCCGGGGCAAGAATTTGGTTCGGCGCCCCCCCCCCAAGAAAAAAAAAGTACATATGTGACTTACACACTTAGCCATGTACCCACGAGCTGCTCTCCCTAATGCTCTCAATGTTCAGTAAAAAACCAAAAGCAGGAAGAGAAGCTCGTTGTCACAAGACCACATCTATGAAAATCGCATATGAGTGAAGTGTCCGTGTGATGACACTGGAACCTGCAGAGCTGAATCCTGACATTGGAGCTTCTGAATTCTCACAATGAATGCACTGCACACTTTTAGGATTCTCCCTTGCCGATGTACAGTCATGTCAGCACAAGTATGTGATTTATATACTTCTGGCCACATTCCGACTAGACGTGCCCGGCCTCGCTCTGTTCATTTTCATTGAGTGAGGCCACACATGTCTAGTCAGCATGTGACCGCATGTATGTAAATTACCGGCATGAGAGAATCCTGACAGCGTTCAGTGAGCACTGTGAGAATTCAGACGTCTGCAGTCACATAGAATGTCTGCAGACTCAGCACAAACCTGGACAACCCCTTTAATGTTCCTAACAAATAAAAACATGAGAATAAGTCAGTATCACAAATAACATTTACATCCAGGTACCTTATAGATGACGTCGTCTCTGAAGTCGTTCTCCTTTTCTTCTTCTTGTCCAGACCCCATGATGAGTTTTCTCATCCACATCTCGTCTCAGCAGACTTCCATCTTCTCCGGTCTTCTGCAGCAAATCTCCACACGATGCCCTTAAAGATAGAAGTGTCATTATAATGCTCCTAAATAAAAATATCTGCAATATACTGTGGCCTCTCACTATACCCCTCCCTCCTCATACTGTCTCCTCTAACATCCCACCTGTTCACCATACTCTCTCCTCATATATTTACCCCCTCACTCTCTATACTGTCTGCTCACACATATCCTCGACTCCCCATACTGTGTCTGCACACATCCCAGCACCCTCACTCCCCATACTGTGTCCACATAAATTCATCCGTTCGCACCCCTTACTGTCTGCACCCATCCCCCATACTGCTTCCTCATATATGCCCTCATACATACTCTTCATTTTGTGTCCTCAAATCTCCCCACACACGTTAAATACCATCCCCACTCCAAATCCACCACACACATTAAGTACCCCCCATCCCCACTCCAAATCCCCCCACACATTAAGTATCCCCCATCCCCACTCAATAATCCCTTGTCCCTACTCCCAAATCCCCCCACACATTAAGTATCCCCCACCCCCACTCCCAAATCCCCCCACACATTATGTACCCCCACCCCCACTAATTAACCCCATCTCCACTCATTAAACCCCATACATTAACCCCCCTACACATTAACCCCCCCACTAATTAACTCCCATCCCCACATTAACCCCCATAGCCACTCATTAACCCCCACACTCATTAACGCCCCACTCATTAACCCCCATACTTTAACCCCCACACATTAACCCCCCCACTCATTAACCCCATCCCCACATTAACCCCCACACTTTATCCCCCATCTCTACATTAACCCCCATCTCCACTCATTAACCCCCCACTCATTAACCCCCATCTTCACTCATTAACCCCCCCACTCATTAACCCCCATCCCCACATTAACCCCCTCACTTTAACCCCCATCCCCACATTAACCCCCATCTCCACTCAATAACCCCCCACTCATTAACCCCCATCCCCACATTAACCCCCTCACTTTAACCCCCATCCCCACATTAAACCCCATCTCCACTCAATAACCCCCCACTCATTAACCCCCATCCCCACATTAACCCCCTCACTTTAACCCCCATCCCCACATTAAACCCCATCTCCACTCATTAACCCCCCCACTCATTAACCCCCACTCATTAACCCCCGACTCATTAACCCCCCACTCATTAACCCCCCACTCATTAACCCCCATCCCCACATTAACCCCCTCACTTTAACCCCCATCCCCACATTAACCCCCTCACTTTAACCCCCATCCCCACATTAACCCCCATCTCCACTCATTAACCCCCCGACTCATTAACCCCCATCCCCACTCAATAACACCCCCCCATCTCCCATCTTCAGTGGTTCTTCAGCTCCACAGAGGAGCACACTTACCACCAGCGTTTGCTCTGGGCGCCGGGGAGTGACGTCAGCAGCGTGATCACATGACATGATCACGCTGCTGACGTCGCTCTGACCCGGCGGTCAGAGCTAATTGTACAGGCGTCTGTATAGACGCAAGTACAATTGCTGCCTGGGAGCCGGCGCGGCCTCCTTCTCTGCGGCGGCTGTCAGCTTGACAGCCGTCACAGAGAACAGCCGACTCACAGGATGGTGGGCGGCAGAGCGCAGCCGCCGGGGGGGAGACACTGCGGACCGCTGCATTAGGCGGCCCGACTGCGCCCCCCTGCTGGCTGTTCCCGGGGCAACTGCCCCGGCTGCCCCCCCCTGGATATGCCACTGGGCAGCAGTCATGGAGTACCAGCTGCATCAAGCGCAAACAAGTCGCACTGTGCGCCGGTCACACTTCAGCACCACTGAGTGGGCCTCTATGAAGGACATCTGCCTGGTTTTGCGTGCCTTCGATGATTCCACGCAGATGGCGAGTGCAGATGATGCACTAGTCAGCATGACTGTCCCCCTTATCTGCCTGCTTCAAAAAACACTGCAAGCACTAAGGGAGGAGGTTTTGGAAGAGGTGGAGGATGAGGAGTCACAAATGCCATCTGCTTCTGGACAGTCTGCGCTGCGTGGTTCCTCACAAAGGCCTAGGCAGGGGACACTTTGTGAGTAGGATGAGGAGGAGTCAATGGAGGAGGAAGACATCTCTGCAGAGGAGGGAGGCACACAATGCTCTAGTCAGTATGTACAGCGAGGGTGGGGTGATGCAGAGCAGGCAGAGATGACGACTCAAGCAGGGGACAGCGTTTCTTTGGCAGTTGGGAGTCTGCAGCACATGGTTGATTTCATGCTGCAGTGCCTAAGAAATGACCGCCGCATCGCCCACATTCTCAACACGACTGATTATTGGGTGTACACCCTCCTAGATCCTCGCTACTGGGACAATTAAAAAGCCTCATACCACCGTTGAAGCGGGAGCGTAAACTGTGGGAGTACCAAGACACACTGGTGCAGTCCATCATGTTCTCCATTCCAACCGACAGCAGTGCTGCTAGTGCTTTACAAAGCAGCTCTGTGCGTCGAGGCAGTGGAGGAAGCTCGGCACAAAGAGGGAGCAGAGGCAGCGCCTCAGCACAAGGCAAGACCACTATGGCCCAAATGTGGCAAAGTTTTGTGTGTCCGCCACAATTGTCTACACCATCACTGACGGCTCCAGTCAGCAGGAGGCAACGTTTCCGTCAGATGGTGACAGACTACATGTCTTGCCCTGTGACTGTACTCCCAGATGGCTCTTCCCCCTTCAAGTTTTGGGTCTCTAAGCTGGATACATGGCCAGAGCTTAGCCAGTATGCATCGGAGGTGCTGGCTTGCCCTGCTGCCTGTGTATTATCGGAACGCGTCTTTAGTGCCGCAGGTGGTGTACTAACAGACCGTCGCACGCGACTATCCTTCGATAATGTTGACCAACTTACTTTTCTGAAAATGAACAAGGCCTTGATCTCACCAGAATTTGTCAGTCCTCTACCAGAATAAATAATTGGTTGGCAACAGTATCCAGGTCTCCTGTTGTGTTCATGTTTCTACCACCTGAACTGTAATCCCTGGGCTTCAACACAGCCAGTTGTCACTCAGAAGTGCCGTCTGGACAGAGAAAAACACTAGCTCCTGTGTTAGTGGGGTTCAGTAACGCCATCTGCTCCCCTGCTGTGTGGACGGCAAAGTCTCCTGCTCCCTCCACAATCGAACTACTACTGATTTTTAACCGTGCTCCACTTAGACCTCTGGCTCCACTGTCTCTAGTATTTCCCCTGGCCTCCAACCCAGCCAGTTGCTGCTCTGAAGTGGCGTCTGCACAATTCACACTTGTTCCTGTGTTCCTAGGGCTCAGTCACGTCAGTTGATCCCCTGATGTGTGTCCGGCAATGTCTCCTGCTCTGTCCACATTCCCATTACTAGTAGTGGGAATGTGGACAGAGCAGGAGACCTTGCCGGACTCACATCAGGGGATCAACTGACGTGACTGAGCCCCAGTAACTCAGGAACAAGTGGGGATTGTGCAGACGCCACTTCAGAGCAGTAACTGGCGGGGTTGGAGGCCAGGGGAAATACTAGAGACAGTGGAGCCAGAGGCCATAGTGGAGCATGGTTACAATCAGTAGTAGTCTACAACCTATATAAAACTTGCTGCAAGTTGGCCTCTGTCTGCTGCATGATTGATCCTGGGCTTCAACACAGCCAGTTGTCGCTCGGAAGTGCTGTCCGCACAGAGAAAAACACTAGCTCCTGTGTTAGTGGGGTTCAGTAACGTCTGCTGTTCCCCTGCTGTGTGGACGACAATGTCTCCTGCTGCCTCCATATTCACAAACCATCAGGCCTCAGCCTGCTCGATGCTTGATCCTGGGCTCCAACAACGCTAGTTGGTGTTAAAAAGTGCCGTCTTCACATAGAAAAATACACTAGCTCCTGTGTTAGTGGGGTTCAGTAACGTCAGCTATTCCCCTGCTGTGTGGACGACAAAGTCTCCTGCTGCCTCCACATTCACAAACCATCAGGCCTCAGCCTGCTCCATGCTTGATCCTGGGCTCCAACAACGCCAGTTGGTGTTCAGAAGTGCCATCTTCACAGAGAAAAACACACTAGCTCCTGTGTTAGTGGGGTTCAGTAACGTCAGCTGTTCCCCTGCTGTGTGGACGACAAAGTCTCCTGCTGCCTCCAAAATCACACTACATCTTACTTTCTACTCGCTCCAAGTAGGCCTCAGCCTGCTGCATAATTGATCCTGGGCTTCAACACAGCCAGTTGTTGCTTGGAAGTGCCGTCCGCACAGAGAGAAACACTAGCTCCTGTGTCAGTGGGGTTCAGTAACGCCAGCTGCTCCCGTGCTGTGTGGACGGCAAAGTCTCCTGCTGCCTACACTTTCACACTACTACTGATTTTTCACCGCGCTCCACTTAGGCCTCTGGCTCCACTGTCTCTAGTATTTCCCCTGGCCTCCAACCCCTCCAGTTGCTGCTCACAAGTGGCGTCTGCACAATCCACACTTGTTCCTGTGTTACTGGGGCTCAGTCACGTCAGTTGATTCCCTGATGTGTGTCCGGCAATGTCTCCTGCTCTGTCCACATTCCAATTACTAGTAGTGGGAATGTGGACAGAGCAGGAGACATTGCCGGACACACATCAGAGGATCAACTGACGTGACTGAGCCCCTGTAACCCAGGAACAAGTGTGGATTGTGCAGACGCCACTTGTGAGCAGCAACTGGCGGGGTTGGAGGCCAGGGGAAATACTAGACACAGTGGAGCCAGAGGCCTAAGTGGAGCACGGTTACAATCAGTAGTAGTGTACAACCGATATAAAACTTGCTTCAAGTAGGACTCAGCCTGCTCCATGATTGATCCTGGGCTTCAACACAGCCAGTTGTTGCTCGGAAGTGCCGTCTGCACAGAGAAAAACACATGCTCTAGTGTTAGTGGGGTTCAGTAACACCAGCTGCTCCCCTGCTGTGTGGACGACAAAGTCTCCTGCTGCCTCCAAAATCACACTACATCTTACTTTCTACTCGCTCCAAGTAGGCCTCAGCCTGCTGCATGATTGACCATGGGCTCCAACATCTCCAGTTGCTGCTCAGAAGTGTCTTTGGCACAGGTACTCCCTCCTGCCCAGCCTGGTTCCAGCACGCCTGCTGTTTCCGGGGATTGTCAACGTCACTTTGCCACCAATACATAGTCCTGTCATGTTGCGGTCGGGTTAGCTGAGTCTATGGTGCCTGCAGTTTAGGTGCTTCCTATGTGGGCTGCGGGTTCTGGTAATAAAGGCTGGTTTCGTAGTGCCAATAGGACAAGCACCCCCAGTAGGACTGTGGGTTTCGGTAACTGCGGCCGGCTCGCAGCCTTGCAACGTTGTTTTTCAGGGGTAGCTTCTGCCACCCATCCGGGTTCCTGCACCGTCAATTGGTTCTCAGCAGTGCCTTTGGCCTAGGTTCCTCCTTCTCGGTATCCGAGTTCCATCAACGTCTGCTGGTCCTTGGTAGTGCTTTGCAGCACAGGTAACTCCTGCTTAGTAACCGTGTTCCAGCACCATCAGCTGGTCCACGGTTGTGCCATTTGCTCTTGTTTCTTCTGCTGCCACTCTGGGTACCAGGACCATCAGCTGGTTCTCAGTAGTTCCATTGACTCTTGTAGCTTCTGCTACCCATTCGGGTTCCAGCACCGTCAGCTGGTCCACGGTTGTGCCATTGGCTCTTGTTCCTTCTGCTGCCACTCTGGGTACCAGCACCGTCAGCTGGTTCTCGGTAGTTCCATTGACTCTTGTAGCTTCTTCTACCCATCCGGGTTCCAGCACCGTCAGCTGGTCCTCGGCAGTGTCTTTGGCACGGGTACTCCCTCCTGCCCAACCTAGTTTCAGCACGTCTGCTGTTTCCGGATAGTGTCAACGTCACTTTGTCACCAATACATAGTCCTGTCGTGTTGCGGTCGGGTTAGCCGAGTCTATGGTGCCTGCAGTTTAGGTGATTCCTATGTGGGCTGCGGGTTCTGGTAATAAAGGTTGGTTTCATAGTGCCAATAGGACATGCACCCCCTGTAGGACTGTGGGTTTCGGTAACTGCGGCCGGCTCGCGGCCTTGCAACGTTGTTTTTCAGGGGTAGCTTCTGCTACCCATTCGGGTTCCAGCACCGTCAGCTGGTCCACGGTTGTGCCATTGGCTCTTGTTCCTTCTGCTGCCACTCTGGGTACCAGCACCGTCAGCTGGTTCTCGGTAGTTCCATTGACTCTTGTAGCTTCTGCTACCCATCCGGGTTCCAGCACCGTCAGCTGGTTCTCGGCAGTGCCTTTGGCCTAGGTGCCTCCTTCTCGGTATCCGAGTTCCATCAACGTCTGCTGGTCCTTGGTAGTGCTTTGTAGCACAGGTACCTCCTGCTTAGTAACCGTGTTCCAGCACTGTTAGCTGGTCCACGGTTGTGCCATTGGCTCTTGTTCCTTCTGCTGCCACTCTGGGTACCAGCACCGTCAGCTGGTTCTCTGTAGTTCCATTGACTCTTGTAGCTTCTGCTACCCATCCGGGGTCCAGCACCGTCAGCTGGTTCTCGGCAGTGCCTTTGGCCTAGGTGCCTCCTTCTCGGTATCCGAGTTCCAGCAACGTCTGCTGGTCCTTGGTAGTGCTTTGTAGCACAGGTACCTCCTGCTTAGTAACCGTGTTCCAGCACCGACAGCTGGTCCACGGTTGTGCCATTGGCTCTTGTTCCTTCTGCTGCCCTTCCAGGATCCAGTACCATCAGCTGGTTCTCGGCAGTTCCTCTGCCTTCTTGTACCTTCTGCTACTTTTCAAAGTTCACTCTTGTGGAAATGGTTTTTGGTTCTCACTCTGTGTCTCCCTGACGACGACCCTGAAGACGATGACCCTGAAGACCACACCGAAGAAGACCAAAAAGATGACCCTGAAGAATATGACCAAGATGACAAAGTACATGAAGACAACCACCAAGATGCAGAACAACAAGCGACAGAAGACCAAGAAGCAGAAGAGCAAAAAGCAGAAGGACCAAAAGCAGAAGAACATTAAGCATAAGACTAAAAATCAGAGCAAAAGATATTATCTAAATTCTAAGCAGAAGAAGAAGACTAAGCAGTGTATGGGGGCGAGTCCGTTCCTCCTCGTGGTGCCCCTGGAAAATGCCTGCTGTTGCAGGCCAAACTGAACGCAGACAAATCCTGTTGTAAATCTTTTGTGACAGGCAGAACGGAAGGTGTAATCTTCAAACTTTTATAGATAACAACTACAGGAATGCCTGTCACAAATAAGAATATGATGATGAAGAAGAAGAATAGGAACAAGATGAAGAAGTAGAATATGAAGAAGAATAATAGTTGAATAAGGAGAATATGAAGAATGTAAAAGAAAAGAATAATAGGAAGAAGGTGAAGAAGAAGATGAATAAGGTGAAGAAGAAGTTGATGAAAAAGATGCTGCTGCTGAGGTTGATGAAGGAGAAAGTGTTGAAGTAAAAAAGAAGGTGAAGAGCATGGAAGTAGTGAAACATACATAACTAACAAAATATACAAAAGGTTAACATAGTCAATATCTTTGTAACTCCGAACATCTTTAAAAAAAAAAATTATTACTGCTATTCCATTTGATTGGGCTAAACCTCTATGCCTTTAATGTCTCCTCCACCTCCCACAATACATTCTACATTATTCTTAGTTGTTTTTCTTCATGTAGAATTAAACTACAAGGAAAGAAAGGGTTTTTTTTAATTCCGATATTTCTGTTCCATTGACTTGAATGGGACTTCTGGGATCGGAATCGGCGATACCCAATACTTTTTTCATATGGGCCGATCCAATCCGATCCGATATTTTTCAATATCGGGTGGTATCGCTCAACACTACTCGCAACCCCTCTGTCAATATAACAAGCTCCACTACCTTCACTAGTAACCAGAGGTAGGCCAAAAAGTGAATTCACAACACCAGGCACTCTCCACAATACTGTACCTGGTTTCAGCTGGGGTAAGCTTCCGGCTTAGGAAACTATCGGGATGCTCTTCCCCCGTTAACCTCCTGCGACAGCACTGCACCAAGCCCTATCTCAGATGCATCGGTCTGCACAATGAATGCTCTTTTGAAATTTGGAGTGATCAGGACTGGTGTACCACACAGTACCTCTTTTAACTTTGTAAAGGCCTCCTCTAACTGATCACTACAGTGGACCATCACAGATTTCTTTCCATTTAAGCAGTCTGTTAGAGGCGAGGACAGGATTGAAAAGTTGGGAATGAACCGCCTGTAATATCCCACCAAACCTAAGAAGGCTTTTACCTGTTTTGTTGTGAGAGGACGGGGCCAGTTCTGAGTAGCCTCCACTTTGTTTACTTGAGGCTTGAGAACTCCTCTCCCAATGATGTAACCCAAGTACCGAGCTTCCTCCAACCCTATGGAACACTTCTTTGGGTTGGCAGTTAGCCCTGCTTGTCGCAGAGTCTATCACTGCCTGTACTTTCCTAGTCGGTGCTGTACACAATAATATCGTCTAGATAGGCTGAGGCATAGCGGCGATGGGGACGGAGAACAATATCCATTAACCGCTGAAACGTTGCTGGTGCGCCATGCAACCCAAAGGGTAACACTTTATACCTGAACAGCCCCTCGGGCGTTACAAAAGCCGTTTTTTCCTTTGCCACCTCTGTTAGGGGTACCTGCCAATAACTTTATGGAAGGTCCAGAGTTGTAAAATACCGTGCCTGCCCATACCACCGCTCTATCAACTCGTCAACCCGGGGCATGGGGTAGGCGTCAAACTTTGAAATGTCATTAAGCTTTCTAAAATCATTACAGAATCTTAGAGACCCATCAGGCTTGGATATTAGGACTATTGGGCTTGCCCATTCACTTTGGGACTCTTCTATGACCCCTAACTGTAGCATAGTTTTTACCTTTTCTGAGATGGCTTGTTGCCGGGTCTCAGGCACCCGATATGGCTTTAGTCGGACTTTGGGCTGTGGCTCCGTGACAATGTCATGTTGGATTAGGGAGGTGCATCCGGGGAGCTCCGAAAAGACATCTGTATTTCAGCTAATGAACTCCCGGACCTCCTGAACCTGTCTAGGAGACAAAGTATCTGCAAATTTGACTGCATGTTGGGCTACTCTTACCTTGCCCCGAGGTAATGGAGCCTTCTCCATCTGAAATGCAGGCAATGGACTATCCCCACCAAGGTGCTCTCTATCTTTCCAGGGTTTAAGCAAATTAACATGGTAAACCTGTTCTGGCTTTCTCTGTCCTGGCTGGTGTACCTTGTAGTCTACGGGCCCCACCTTCTCCTTGGTCTCATAGGGTCCCTGCCACCTTGCAAGAAATTTGCTATCTATGGTAGGCACAAGTTCCAACACCCGATCCCTAGGGATAAAGGTTCTTACCCGAGCCTCCCGGTTATAGACCTGACTCTGTGCCTGTTGTGCTGCCTCCATATGTTCCCGGACTAAGGGTATGACTGTCTCCATTCTTTCTTGCGTTTTTGCAACATGTTCTATCACACTTTTGTGGGGGGTAGGTTGGTTCTCCCAGGCCTCTTTGGCTATATCGAGTAAGCCCCGTGGATGTCTACCGTACAGTAGTTCAAAGGCGCAACTGTTTAACATTTAGCAAATGACAGAGTTCCTTCATAATTTTTTACATAAAGAGGGTTCCCTGGTCTATTAAAATGTCTTGAGGAATTCCCACCTGCGAAAATATGCCCATGAGTTCCTTAGCTATAAGCTTAGCTGATGTGTGGCACAGAGGAATGGCCTCAGGATATCGGGTAGCATAATCTAGAACTGTTAGTGTCGCCTTGCTGACTTATTCAGAGGCCCCACCAGATCCATTGCCACTCTCTCGAAGGGTACTTCTATAATTGGCAAAGGCACCAAAGTACTCAGAAAATGAGGCTGGGGACTGGTTACCTGGCACACTGGACAGGAACTACAGTACCGTTTAACTTCTTCATGGACCCCTAGCCAGTAGAACCACTGCAGAATTCTGTCTAGGGTTTTCTTTTGGCCCAAATGCCCACCAAGTACATGCGCATGCGCTAAGTCCATTACCAGCCTACGATATGTCTGAGGTACGAGTAACTCTCCTACCAGTTCCCCACGTATTTTCTCCACACGGTACAACAAATCTTGGTGTAGCTCAAAGTGTGGCAGCACTGTAGCTGCCCCAGGTTGTTGGGGTTCCTCATTGACATTTTCTCTGGCCTGGGCCAAAGTAGGGTCTCGGAGTTGCGCCATACTAAAATTGTCACCTGTCACATTCAAGTCTGACAACTCAGGTCCCAGCGGCAAGGCTTCCAGCTTTCCAGTCAATACTTCTATGTGAGAACTCTTCCCCTCGTCCACCGGAGGGAAGGTTACCCCTACCGCCAACACTTCTTCCTCTGGGCCACCAGGTTCATGCCCCACATCTGGAGAATGCAATCAGGTTGCCTCTGGTGCCGGCAGTGACTCCGTGGGGGGGGGACAACCGATGGCCACAGCACAGAAAACAAAGGAAAGTCTCTTCCAATTATCACCTCATAATGCAAATTAGTCACAACCCCCACCTCGTGGCACCGCCTCCCCGCTGGCATGCTGATCACCACTAGTGCGGTGGGATAGTCTTTTAAGTCCCCATGTATACACAACACCCCAATTTTCCGACCTGTATACTCGCTGGTTTGTATCCAGCTGGCTCGTACCAGGGTTACAAGACTCCCTGAGTCCAATAGGGCCACAGCCGGGGTGCCCCCCACTTCAGCCCAACACAAATCTTACATATTGGGACATTTCGGGGTGCCCATTGCACACATCGGTTTGGCATAGTGCAACTGGCGGTACCCAAAGTTTGTGTCCATGGGCTCAGCCAGGTGGGGGCAATCAGCTCTCATATGACCTGGTTCCTGGCACCGCCAGCAGATTATGAGGCTCCTTACTTCCCCAGATAAGTCCTGAGCGGCCTTCCTGGGCTCCGCTCGCCGAACCAGGGGTGGAGACTTAGGGAACCTTCCTGTTACCTTTCGGGGAGTCCCTTCCTGTAGCTCTTTGGTAGCTCCATACCTTTCTATGAGGTCTATCATCTGCATGGCATTAGTAGGGGATGCCTGTCTGACCCATGTCTGGAGGGAGTGGGGCAAAGCCCTCCAAAACTAATCAGTCACTATGCGGTCCAGCATGGCCATGGGGGACAACACCTCAGGCTGCAACCACTTTTGTAAGAGGTGCATCAGGTTGTAATACTGGGACCGAGCTGGCTTGGAGGGGGTAAACTCCCACTGGTGTACCCGCTGGGCCCGAACTAACACATTTACCCAAAGACGTGCCAGTATCTCATCCTTGACGATCATGTTGTCCGCCCTTTGCTCAGTGAGTAGGTCCTGATATGCTTTCAAAGGTCCTGGGGCCAGAAACGGAAATAAGAATTCTGCCCAATGGTCCTGGGGTAGCTTCATTCACATAACCTGCATTTATTTGTGAAAAAAATGGAAATTTGGAGGAAATCTTGAAAATTTCGCAATTTTCTAACTTTGAATTTTTATGCCCTTAAATCATAGAGATATGGCACACAAAAAACTTAATAAGTAACATTTCCCACATGTTTACCTTACATCAGCATAATTTTGGAACCAAAATTTTATTTTTTTTAGAAAGTTATAAGGGTTAAAAGTTGACCAGTGATTTCTCATTTTTACAACACCATCTTTTTTAGGGACCACATCACATTTGAAGTCACTTTGAGGGGTCTATATGATAGAAAATAGCCAAAAGTGACACCATTCTAAAAAATGCACCCCACAAGGTGCTCAAAACCACATTCAAGAAGTTTATTAACCCTTGAAGTGCTTCACAGGAATTTTTTGAATGTTTAAAGAAAATGAACGTTTAACTTTTTTTCACAAAAAATTACTTCAGGTCCAATTTTTTTATTTTACTAAGGGTAACAGGACAAATTGGACTGCAAAAGTTATTGTGCAATTTGTCCTGAGTACGCTGATACCTGATATTTTGGGGGGGAACCACTGTTTCGGCGCATGGCAGAGCTCAGAAGGGATGGAGCGCTGTTTGACTTTTTCAACGCAAAATTGGCTGAAATTGAGATCGGACACCATGTCACGTTTGGAGATCCCCTGATATGCCTAAACTGTGGAAATCCCCCAAAAGTCACCCCATTTTGCAAACTAGACCCCCCAAGGGACTTATCTAGATATGTGGTGAAAACTTTGAACCCCCAAGGGCTTCACAGAAGTTTATAACGTAAAGCCGTAAAACTAAAAATCATATTTTTCCAAAAAAATGATCCTTTCACCCCCAATTTTTGTATTTTCCCAAGGGTAACAGGAGAAATTGGACACCAAAAGTTGTTGTCCAATTTGTCATGTGTACACTGATATCCTATATGTGGGAGAAAACTACTGTATGGGCACACGTCGGAGCTCGGAAGAGAAGTAGTGACATTTTGGAATGCAGAATTTGATGGAATGGTCTGCGGGTGTCATGTTGCCTTTGGAGAGCCCCTGATGTGCCTAAACTGTGGAAAACCCCCACAAGTGACCCCATTTTGGAAACTAGATCCCCCAAGGAACTTATCTAGATGTGTGGTGAGCACTTTGAACCCCCAAGTGCTTCACTGAAGTTTATAATGCCCGGGCATGAAAATAAAAAAAATCATATTTTTTCATTGCTATTGTAAGGTGACATTAAGACCGGTTAATAATGGAGAGGCGTCAATAAGACGCCTATCCATTATTAATCTTATGTTAATAAAAGGTTAAAAAAAGACACAGCCAGAAAAAATAATTTTAATGAAATATAACATGACACGGTTTTTCCTAATTTTTATTGTACGTCCAGATCCTAGCTAAGCCATCGATCACCTGCAAAAAATTAAAAACAAACAAACCAATCTATACATACCTTTTCGATGCAGTCCCACAACGATCTCCCCTATAGAGCAGTCACATCAGCAGATGTGACCTCTCTCCAGGGCCTCAAATGACACACTGACCCGAGATAACCCTTCCGCAGTGTATCATTGGAGTAAAATTCCCATGCTGTAGTGCTGCCGTAAATCACAGGTGAACTCCTGTGACCTCCTGGCGGAGTGATACAACGTGGAGGGTTATCTCCGTCACTGTATCGCTGGAGACCCTGGAGAGCGGTCGCCCCTCGTTATTAATGGATTACGGCGGAAAGGTGAGTATAGGTTGATTATTTTAATATTATTTGCAGGAGACGAAGGCTTCGGTTAATTAGGTGTGTGCGGCGAGTATGTACTCTGTTATGTGTTGTATGTTATGTGTATGTACTGTATGTTATATGTTGTATTTTCTGCATGTCTTTTTTTTTTACATTCACCACATTAGCCAGATGATGGGAATACTACTTATCCGCTAATGCTGTTACTGTAGCGGGCATAGCTGGATGGGACAAGTAGTCCCATGGGACTATGCCAACACGGCCTGCATAGCCCCGCACAGACTCCCGCACAGCCCCACATACTCCAGAATAGACTCCTGCACAGCTCCGCATAGCCCCGCACAGCTCCACACAGACTCCTGTACAGCCCCACACAGACTCCCGCACAGCCCTGCACAGACCAGCACACCTCCGCACAGACTCCCGCCCAGCCTCGCATACCCCCGCACAGACTTCTGCACAGCCCGCATACCTCTGCACAGCCCCGCACAGCCCTGCACAGACTCCCGCACAGCCGCACATACCCCCGCATACCCCTGCAGACTCCTGCACCGCCCCGCATACCCCAGCACAGACTCCCGCTCAGCCCTGCATACCCCCACACAGACTCCCGCACAGCCCCGCATATCCCCGCACTGACTCCTGCACAGCTCTGCATACCCCCACACAGACTCCCTCACAGCCCTGCATACCCCTAAACAGACTCCCACACAGCCCCGCACAGCCCCATACAGACTCCCGAACAGCCCCGCACAGCCTCGCACAGACTCCAGCCCAGTCTCGCATACCCCCGCACAGCCCTGCATACCCCCGCACAACCCCGCATACACCCACACAGACTCCCGCACAGCCCCGCATACCTCTGCACAGCCCCGCACAGACCCCCACACAGCCCCATACAGACTCCCGCACAGCCCCACATACCCCCACACAGACTCCAGCATACCCCCGCACAGACTCCCACACAGCCCCGCATACCCCCGCAGAGCCCCATGTACCCCTGCACAGGCCCCCGCACAGACCCGCATACCCCCTCAAAATCTGTTTTGCCTTTGTTTTGGTATGTTTTTTGGTGCACTGGTAAAAATGGCATGAAACTCTGACAACATTGTTTAAAGCTGTGAACAAGGAGTCAGAAATGCTTCCAGAGATCCCCATGATGTCCCCATGTCATTTAAGCAGTGTTTCCATAATTTTCTGCTGTTTTTAGACCTTAAAAGGACCCACGGTGGGATGGCAGTAAAAATGCTCTGGTCTCCCATAGACATACATTGGGTTCGTTGCTCAGGTCGAGTACCCAAATATTCCAATTTGCTCGGCCCAAGCAACGAGCACCCGAGCATTTTAGTGCTTGCTCATCACTATTTATCACCAATCTCCCTCCTTCCAGGGGTAATACTGTGATATGGGTGGTGGTGGACAGGTTTTCTAAACAAGCCCATTTTGTAACCTTACTTGCACTACCCTCAGCTGAAACCTTGTCTAAGTTTTGTTATATGTGGTTCGCTTGCATGGGGTTCCCTTGAATGTTGTGTTTGACAAAGGTGGGCAGTTCATGGCCAAGTTTTGGAGAGCATTCTATAAGAAACTGGGTATTTCTTTGTCTTTCTCTTCTGCGTACCATCCTGAAAGTAATGGTCAGACGGAACTCACCAATCAGTCCCTAGAACAGATTCTTAGGTGTATGGCCTCAGTTAGGTAGGATGACTGGTCTGATGCATTGCCTTTGGCAGACTTCGCCTTTAACAATTGTGTGAGTAGGTCTACCGGTATGTCCCCATTTCTGGTCAACTATGGGTTTAGTCCACATTTTGGGGAATTCTTCCACCTGGATTCTGGTTGCCCTGGGGCAGAGGGGTCTGTACAGTGTTTAAAAAATCTGTGGGCTCAGGTCCGTCGTAATATCTCCAAGGCTCAGGGGAGGTATAAGTTCTTTGCTGACAGGAAAACATACGTTTCGGGTTGGGGAGAAGGTTTGGCTTTCCACACGGAATATCAACCTTAAGCTTCCATTGTCCAAGTTGGGTCCTAAGTTTATTGGGCCATAATAAATTGTGGAGGAGGTCAATCCTGTAGCGTATAGGTTACATCTTCCAGCCTCTTTTAAGATTACTAATGTATTCCATAAATCTCTTTAGTGTTTGTTGAGGGTCATATGGAGTATGAGGTTGGACACATTGTGGATTCTTGTCTGGTACGTCGCGCCTTGCAATATCTGGTTCATTGGAAGGGGTATGGTCCAGAGGATCGGTCGGGGGTTGCTGCTCACTCTGTACAAGCTGACCGTCTGGTACGGGCATTTCATGCCAGACAACCTGAGTGTCCAGTGGCCCCCCCGTTGAGAGGGGGGTACTGTCACAGTTTTTTGGGGAGTTTTGGCTGGTACCTCAGGAGTTAAGGCTTTTTGGCCTCAATCTTACCAAAAAATACAATAAGGGGTGAGGGGACGCTAAGCTACACATGTCTTGGACCGGGTAACATGTCTTTATTTCACTCATATATTTATATTATTATTTAGCCTCTTCACTGGGTGGCGCTAATTATAGTGGCTATACTTGGGTAACATAGTAACATAGTTTTAAAAGCAGAAGGAAGACCTTATGTCCATCTAGTTCAGCCTATTTTTTAGTGTAGCTGTTCTGCATTGTTGATCCTGGGGAAGGCAAAAAACCCACAGAGTAGAAGCCAATTTTCTCCATAGGGAAAAAAATTCCTTCCCGACTCCTAAGCTGGGTCAACCATCTACCTATAATATTATGTTATTCGTAACCTTCTATACTGTTACTCACAAAAAAAGCATCCATTCCTTTCTTAAATTCATTCAGTGAGTTGGCCATCACCACTTCCTCAGGAAGAGAATTCCAGAGCCTCACTGCTCTTACCATGAAGAACCCTCTTCTATGCTGGTGCAGAAATTGTCTTTCCTCCAAACGAAGAGAATGCCCCCTTGCTCTTGTCACAGTCCTTGGTACAAACAGTTCATTGGAGAGATCTCTGTATTGCCCTCTGATATACTTGTACATACAGTATATATTAGGTCTCCCCTAAGTCTTCTCTTTTCTAGAGTAAATAGACCTAATTTTGATAACCTTTCTGGCTATTGTAGTGAACCAACTCCATTTATCATTTTAGTAGCCCGCCTTTGAACCCTTTCAAGTTCAGTAATGTCTTTCTTGAGCACCGGCGTCCAAAATTGCACACAATACTCCAAGTGTGGTCTGACGAGTGATTACTGGCTGAGAGCATATAATTGAGCTGGCTGCTCTTGGTGGTTGCTGGCTATTTCCTCCATGTGCATTTGGAGTTCTTTTGTCCCCTGCCTGATTTGCATGGTTCAGTTAAGTGATTCTTTTGCTAATCCTTTACATCTAATCTGGTTGTGCCTTTTTTTTGCTTTCTGCTTTGTTGCTAGCGTTCAGCATACTCCCTGCTGGGGGCAGCGCTGGGACCGGCTCCATATGTTACAGCTTGTCTCAGTTTGTTCAGTCCCCTGTTATGTTAGTATCTTTTGCTTTGCTTCCAGTTTTTACCAGAGTGCTGATCTAGCAGGGGAGAGGTCATGTGGCCTCAGACTTTTTGTATATCAGAAGTGTTGGATTTTTTTAGGGTTTTGTGTATGATTGCAGACAGTATCTTTTCTGTCCTGTCCTGTCTAGACAGCTTGGGCCCCACTGTTTGCTCAGTCTGTTTTCTGCCTGTGTTCATGTTTCATCTTGCCTCACCGACAATATATGTTTGGGGGCTGTCTATTCCTTTGGGGATCTGCTCCGGGGCAGTTTAGATTTCACCTTTCTGGCTTTAGGCTTAGTTAGTTCTCCGGCTGTGAAGAAGCATCTAGGGCATCGTAGGAACTCTCCACGGCTACTGCTAGTTGTGTTGATAGGATCAGGGGTTACCAACCTCTCTGGTTTTCTGGTGGCTTAGCCTGTTCCTGCCATCCTCTACGGTGACCCATTCATAACAGTCCACTGTTGGAGATTTTCCTCATCTGTCCAGCCGTGGTAACAGCTTTTGTCTATTTATTCGGTACTGCTCATTCGTTTGCCTGGTTTCTGACTTCTGCTCCATCCTGACTGCCCATTTTGCCTGTCCGCCCTGGTACTTCTGCTGTCCTCTATGGTTTCTGACATGTGACTTGTATTTGGCTCCTCTTTTGTACCTTGCTCTTGTACCTCGCTGTCCTCTCTGTATTGACCTGGGCTCTCCTGACCTATTCCTCTTTTGTCAGCATCTGCCGCTTTCCGCTATCTTCCCCAGGTTCCACCCCCTGTGGTCATGTGCCACAGGTTTTGCACGTCAGCGGTCGCACCCCATCACGGTAAGCTTTCTGTGTGCTGCCCAGCTCCGCTCATCTGGGACATAGCGGTGTTAAGGATAAGAAATCAGTTTATAGTTATGAAGATATTCAAAATATATATATATATATATATATATATATATATCAATGCATAGATGCTATATTTGAGTCATGGACCCTTTAAGTATATAGTGAAATTAGCTCTTGAAAACCATTTCTGCTAACATGTTATGAGTCAGTAATTCTTGGTGTTTTGTTTGCTACAATTGCCAATAGCTTGACATGTAATAGATATTTGGATAACCTATCTGCACTTGTCGGGAACAATAGAAGAACTAGTTAAGAGAAGTTCTTGTGACGAAAAGCCATTGTTCCTGTATCGATAATCTATGAGGTAATGACTTGGCAACTTGGCAAGCACCTCACTTTTTACCTTTAAAAACTTGCTGTAATTGCTACAATAATGGAATGAGGAATTCATTTTAGACACAACAGGTTGTCTTGCGTGTCTTCTTCATTGCATGCCTATGCCTCCATATAATTTGGCCACGGACAATTAAGAAGGGTCTCACCCTAGTGGGACATCCAACCACAACAGCGAGACACGTGTACTGAGAGAGGTCTATCAGTCACAGTGTTCCTGACAGGTCCAGCCAACAATGTGTATTTCCTTTCTGGGTATTGTGATCGATACAATTCAATGGGAATGTCGGCTTCCAGAGGATAAGTTGACAGCACTAAAGGTAGAAGTAGATAAGGCATTGAGGCTTAAAAAATCGAGGCTACGGGAGGTTCAGTCCTTGCTAGGCAGCTTAAACTTTGCATGTCGAGTCATGCCTTTGGGCAGAGATTTTTCAAGGAGATTAGCAAGTGCAACGGCAGGTGTGAACTCCTCATCGTTATGTCTGGTTATCAGCTGAAAATAAAGAAAAGGGGGATACTTGGTGATGGAGGGATTTGTCATGATACCAGTGCTGGGTGACCGGCACTGCTGGGGTTCATGTTCTGACCTCAGTGCAGACTCTCACCTGCACATCTGGGACCTATTATGGTGGCCTCTCATTGGTTCTGGGGAGGCTTCTTATAGCCTCAGGAAGCTCCCATCCCCCGTCAGTTATACTTTCGCCCTTGGCATTGTGTGGTGACCCCTGAGTGTGTTTGTGCTGTGTTCTGGTTGCATGTTTCTCTGTGTATGACTCGGTCTGTTCTCTGGATTCTGTTTTGGATTCTGCCTGGTACCTTCTACGTCTGTTTGGTTTTGATCTCTGCTTGGCTCTGACTATCCGTTCTGTCTCATCCCTGGTACTTTACTGAGATCTTGTGTATGACCTTTGGCTTTGTCTGACCTCCCGTCTGTTTATCCCTCCTGTACCTCGCTTGCCTGTATTGTGCATGACCCCCGCTTTGCCCGACTTTGAGTTTTCTACCTTCTTTGAAAGCAGGACGCTAAGCCCCGCCCCCTTGTAGTCACATGACCGTAGGTCCTGTGCCTGCTTTCTAAACTTCTACATTCAGGTCCCGTGCATCTTTAATTTCCGGCTGTTCTTGTCCCCAGGAGTCCCTACGGTGCAGGAGAGTCCCTGCTTAGCGGAGGCTGTACGCCGGCGCTGTCAGGACCCTGACAGGAGTATGTTGTAATTTGGACATTGATTTATACACAGACGCAGCAGGCAGTTTTGGTTTTGGAGCTTACTTTCAGGGACAATGATGTGCGGACAAATGGCCGGATGAATGGGTTCGGTCTGGGCTGGTCAGGAACATAGCGTTACTGGAGATTTTCCCTATCTTAGTAGCAGGGACATTATGGAAGGAATGGCTAGAAAACAAAAAGTTTTGCTTCAAATGTGATAACATGGGCAAGGTGATGGCCATAAATGATATCACCACATCCTCCCCGCCAGTAGTTAAAGTGTTGCATCAGTTGGTATTAGAATGCTTGTCATCAATGCTCATTTTACTGCATCACATATCCTGAGTGAAAATAACTCAATAGCTGAAGCACTTTCTCATTTCCAATGGGAGTCGTTCCGGGCATTAGCTGCACAGGCTGAATAAGAGGGCATAATGTCAGGAACACCGCACTGCACTTGCTCACAGAGCCAGTGCACGTGTCCTGATGACAAAAACTGTGCGCAAAGATACCTATGTAGAGGGGCAGCAGTGGTGAAGATGCGTACTTCAGACTAACAGGACCTGAAGCACGTGACTGATGTGGGCGTGGCCTAAGCTCCATAAAGCTAGGAGCTGAAGGAAAACTCCTAGAAGGGTAACTACGGGACAAGGTTACCAAGGGGCATAGACAGGGATGTAAACCAGATCAGGCCGGGGTCAAAGCACAAGATAGCATGACAGTACCAAAGAATAAGACAGAACGGATAGTCAGGATGTAGCGAGAGATCAGTAAACCAGAACGGGCAATAGATGGTACAATAGGGGCAAACTGTAACGGAGTAACAATAGCCAAGCCAGGAGGTCAGAACCGGAGAAGACAATAGTACCAAAATGTGAGACAGAGAACAGAGTGAACGGACAGACCGGGTTATACACAAGAAGAAAACAAGCAATGCAGTACACACACACACCAGGGGGTCAGACACACACTCAGAATAACAGTATAGCTGACAGGGAATCCTAGTCTGGAGTGAGTATACAGTTAGGTCCATATATACTGTATTTCGACAGAGACAACATTTTTCTAATTTTGGTTCTAGACATTACCACAATGAATTTTAAACAAAACAATTCAGATGCAGTTGAAGTTTAGACTTTCAGCTTTCATTTGAGGGTATCCACATTAAAATTGGATGAAGGATTTAGGAGTTTCAGCTCCTTAAAATGCGCCACCCTGTTTTTAAAGGGTTTGTGCTGTGTTCTGGTTGCCTGATACTTTGTGTACGACTCAGTCTGTTCTCTGGATATTGCTTGTTGGATTCTGCTTGGTACCTTCTATGTCTGTTTGGTTTTGACCCCTGCTTGGCCCCGACTATCCGTTCTGTCTTAACCCTGGTACTTTACTGCTATCTCTGTGTATGACCTCCATTTTGTCTGACTCTGAGCATTCCTGTAGTTGTGTCCTGCCGATCTCTGGAAGCAGGACGCAAAGCCCTGCCCATTGCAGTCACATGACCATAGGTCCTTCACTGCTTGCTAAACTTCAGCGTCCCCAGGTCCTGTTTGTCTGTACTTTCCAGCCGTACCTGACCCTGGGCCCCCCTACAGTGCGGGTGAGTCCCTGCTCAGCGGAGGCTGCACGCCGGTACTGACAGGACCCTGACATTATAACTGACCATTAAGTTTTTGGGGCTTTTTGTGCAGAGAATTATGGATTCCATACAGTCTCTGGCTGAACAGATGAAAAATCTGAGTCAGATGTTTCAAGTTTTATCTCTGGAGCAGCAAGCTCTTGCTCGTTCTCAGCAGCAGGTTTCTGAGGCTGTGCGTGGGGTTTTATCTGCTTGGTCTCTGGGGGCCGGGGCGAGTGATGTTGTTCTGGTGTCCCCAGAACCACTTGTTAAACTGCCTGACTTCTTTTCTGGGAACAAAAAGGAGTTCAGGATCTTCATGGAGGGTTGCAAACTTTTTTTTCAGTTTGAGACCACATTCCTCTGGGGACGAAAACCAGAAGGTAGGGGTCATTATGTCCTTATTAAGAGGGTCCCCACAAGCTTGGGCTTTCTCCATTCCTCCCACTGCCCGAGAGAGTGTCTATCAATGCATTCTTTGAGGCCCTTGGGGACATATATGATGAGCCTGACCGAGTGCGTTTGGCAGAGGACATGGTGATGAGCGTCTGTCAGAGGAAACACTCGGCTGAGTGGTTTTGTACTGAATTCTGCTGCTGGGCTGCAGAGATCTCTTGGGGTGATGCCACGCTTCGAGGTTTCTTTCGCAGAGGCTTGTCCGAGCAGCGTTACATCCGCCACCTAACTCTCTCGAGGACGCCATGACCCAGGCCGTCCGGATGGACCGCAGGCTGCGGGCCAGAGGGGTGATGCAGGTGGAGACTCCATTGTTCCCCAGTGGAAAAGAGACTGCCCTGAGCTCAAGGAAGTAGGCGCCCTCTCACTGAAGGATACGGAGAGAAAATTCCGGAAGGACAAGCAGTTATGCTTTTACAGCAGTAAAATGGGACATTGGAAAAGGGAGTGTCCTGATTGCCCGTCTTCGACCCGGTCGGCGGGAAATGACTAGGTCTGGGTAGTCAGCAGGGAGACTACTCAGACCCTCAGGTACCCTTTTCCTCATTTTCTAAAGTTTTAGTTCATGTGGAACTGTTTGTGGACAGTAGTTCTTTTCCCTCTACAGCCTTTGTGGACTGCGGATCATCCATTAATCTCATTGACTCCCAATTGGTCACACGCTGCAAGATAGGGACAGTTAGGTTCAAGGTTCCAATCAAGGTGGTGGCCATTGACTCCTCCCCCCTCACTAAAGAGGGAATTCTTTTCATGTCTGATTTATTTGCGCTCAGAGTGGGCGCTACTCATGTGGAAAACCTAAGTTGTTTGGTTCTGGACAATCTACCTGCAGGGTTGGTGTTGGGCATGCCCTGGTTACAACGCCATAACCCAGTTATTAACTGGAAAATGGGGGAGATTGTTAAATGGGGGTTTATTGATTTTAAGTTGTGTGATAAATCTGCACTGCTGGTTGAACCTGTTAAATCTGTGTATCATCTGTCGAGCTGGAAGGTATTCCTGAATACCTGAAGGACTTCGAAGATGTATTCTTTGAAAGCGAGGCCGAGACGTTACCAGCACATAGACCCTTTGACTGCGCTATCGAGCTGGTCCCGGGGGCTAAATTACCTAAAGCCTGTCTGTTTAATTTATCCGGCCCTGAGCGCTTAGCTATGAAGGAGTACATTGCTGAAAGTCTGCGCAAGGGACACATATGTCCTTCAGTCTCACCTGTGGCGGCAAGTTTCTTTTTTGTAAAAAAAAAATGATGGCGGGTTACGTCCCTGTCTTGACTTTCGTGAGCTTAATCAGATTACTGTACGGAATACGTACCCCCTTCCGTTGATTCACGATTTGTGTAACCAATTATCAGGGGCAAAATGGTTCTCTAAACTGGATATTCGGGGGCATATAATTTGATAAGGGTCCGAGAGGGGGATGAACCGAAAACTGCGTTCCTCACGTCCAAGGGACTGTTTGAAAATTTAGTCATGCCATTTGGTCTTACCAATGCCCCCCGCCATATTTCAGAATTTCATCAACATGGTATTCTTGGATCTCATTGGTCGTTTTGTTTTTATCTATTTAGATGATATTTTGATATACTCCTCCGACAGGCATTCTCTTCTGGAACATGTACGAACTGTTCTCCAAAGACTGAGGGAAAATCATCTGTTTGCCAAATTGGAGAAATGTGTATTTTGTGTTCAGGAATTGTCTTTTTTGTGCTTAATTGTGTCCTGTGAGGGTTTTTGCATGGACCCCAGGAAGGTGCAGGCCATTGCGGATTGGGTGCAACCCCAAGATCTTAAGGGTCTTCAGCACTTCTTGGGGTTCACCAACTACTACCGCAAATTTATCCTGGGGTTTTCGCAGGTGGTCAAACCACTCACAGATCTAACATGCAAAGGTGCGGATGTGAGAAATTGGTCCTTGCTCGCAAAAGAGGCCTTTGCGACTCTGAAAAAATATTTTATGTCTGCTCCTGTGTTGGTACAGCCAGATCCGTCCAAACCATTTGTGGTGGAGGTGGATGCCTCCGAGGTGGGGGTGGGGGCAGTGTTGTCCCAAGGGCCTGCCAATCTTACCAACCTCAGGCCATGTGCTTTCTTTTCCAGAAAGTTCTATGCTGCTGAAAGAAATTATGATGTAGGCAATAGAGAGCTTCTTGCGGTCAAGTTGGCATTTGAGGAGTGGAGGCACTTTTTGGAGGGGGCCAGTCACACGGTTACTGTGATCACTGATCACAAAAATTTGTCATACATTGAGTCTGCTAAAAGACTAACACCCAGACAGGCCCGTTGGTCGCTTTTTTTTTCTCATTTCCAGTTTACTATTACATTCCGTCCAGGGTCAAAGAATGTCAAGGCTGACACCTTATCTCGCAGTTTTCTTCCTGTGTCTTCCCTGAGCCACCGTCCTCCATTCTGCACACTGGGGTTGTGTTAGCAGGAATCTTGTCTGAATTGGAATGGGAAATTAAGGGGGCCCAGTCGCTGGCTCCTGCGGCCAAGCCAGGGGGCAAGTTGTTTGTCCCAGAGTAATTTCACCTTAAACTCTTGCAGGAGTTCCATGAATCCAAGCTGTGTGCTCACCCTGGTATATCAGCCATGCGTCTGGTGGTGGCTAGGATCTTCTTGTGGCCTACCCTTGGTTCTGATATAAAGAAATTCATTTCTGGTTGTGGGGTCTGCTCTCATTCTCAAAGCTCTCATAGCCGGCCGGCGGGGGAGCTGATGTCCTTGGCAGTTCCCGAAAGACCATGGACCCACCTGTCCATGGATTTTATTACCAATCTTCCCTCTTCCAAGGGTAATATGGTGGTATGGGTAGTGGTGGACAGATTTTCAAAGCAGGCTCATTTTGTACCCCTGTCCTCATTACCGTCAGCTGAGACCTTATCCAGATTGTTTGTGCAGCATGTGGTCCGCTTGCATGGGGTACCCCTGAATGTGGTGTCTGATCGTGGTGTGCAGTTTGTGGCTAAGTTTTGGCGTGCTTTCTGCAAAAAATTAGGGATGTCTCTGTCCTTTTCGTCTGCATACCATCCCGAGAGTAATCGTCAGACGGAACGCACTAATCAGTCTCTGGAACAGATCCTCAGATGTCTGACTTCTGCTAGACAGAATGACTGGTGTGATATACTGCCGTTGGCTGAATTTGCCTTCAATAGTCGGGTGAGTCAATCCACTGGTATGTCTCCTTTCTTGATTAACTATGGGTTCAGTTCTCATTTTGGTGAGTTTCCTCGTCTGGATTCAAGGCAGGTATAAGCTTTTCGCGGACAGGAAACGAACACCTGGTGCCATGTTTCAGGTTGGAGAGAAAGTTTGGCTCTCCACGTGAAACATTAAGTTAAAGATTCCGTCAGCCAAGTTGGGCCCCAAATTCATTGGCCCGTACAAGATTGTGGAAAAAATCAATCCAGTGGCGTACAGGCTGTGCCTTCCACCCTCTTTCAAGATCCCTAACGTCTTCAATAAATCTCTACTGAAGCCTTTTGAAGCAGTCCGGGGAGAATCTGAGTCCGCTGCTCCTCCGGTTTCGGTTGAGGTACATGTGGAATATGAGATTGGTCATATCATAGATTCCAGGTTGGAATGGCGGTCAGTACAGTACCTGGTTCATTGGAAGGGGTATGGGCCAGAGGACAGGTCCTGGGTGCCGGCCCGGTTGATGCATGCGGATCACCTGGTTTGGGCTTCCCATGCTAGGTACCCGGGCAAGCCTGGGGGTCCAGAGGCCTCCCGTTGAGAGGGGGGTACTGTCATGATACCAGTGCTGGTGGACCTGTACTTCTGGGGTTAATATTTTGATCTGAGTGCAGACTCTTACCTGCACACCTGGGGCTTATTATGGTGGCCTCTCATTGGTTCTGGGAAAGCTTCTTATAGCCTCAGGAAGCTCCCATCCCAGTCAGTTATACTTTCACCCTTGGCAAAGTTGTGTTGACCCCTGAGTGTGTTTGTGCTGTGTTCTGGTTGCCTGATACTTTGTGTACGACTCAGTCTGTTCTCTGGATATTGCTTGTTTGATTCTGCTTGGTACCTTCTATGTCTGTTTGGTTTTGACCCCTGCTTGGCCCCGACTGTCCGTTCTGTCTTATCCATGGTACTTTACTGCTATCTCTGTGTATGACCTCCATTTTGCCTGACTGAGCATTCCTGTAGTTGTGTCCTGACGATCTCTGGAAGCAGGACGCTAAGCCCCGCCCCTTGCAGTCACATGACCGTAGGTCCTTCACTGCTTGCTAAACTTCAGCATCCCCAGGTCCTGTTTGTCTGTACTTTCTGGCTGTACCTGACCCCGGGCCCCACTACAGTGCGGGAGAGTCCCTGCTCAGTGGAGGCTACACGCCGGCGCTGACAGGACCCTGACAGTCCTTCTGGACTCTGGAGTGTGGCATCAGGGCTGCCGAGCAATTGATCAAGTCATCGTTAGCGGGTTCCACTTGGGCAGCTTATCTACGGACATGGCTGTGGGAACAATAGTTAGGACAAGGGAAGGAACACTTGACAGAGGAGGAGCAGATAGGGGTGTTGTTGATGGGAATTAGGCAAGCTGCAGATGGTAAGTGGTCTACAGCAAAGATAAATCAATTAATTTCAGGGTTAGCATTCGGGTTTAAACTTAGGAATAGAATTGACTTGACAAAGCATTTTTTAGTCAGACAGGCGCTTAAGGGTTTTCAGAAAGGAAAAATTCAAAGGGATAGCAGGCGCCGGTGTCATTCGAGTTATTGGAGAAGTTAGGCTTACAATTAGAGGCGGTTTTTAGGTCACGTTTCGAGAAAGGGTTGTTTAAGTTGGCATTTTCGTTGCCATTTTTTGGGGCAGTGAGAATAGGAGAATTGATGGCAATGGGTAGAACCAAGGTTGGGGGTATTTTAGCCAGAGACATCATGGCTACTCAGAGGGGGATAGAATTTTGGATCAGGAAGTCAAAAACAGACAAAGTGGGGAAAGGAAAAAGGATACTGTTAGGAAAGGTGAAAGATTCTGTCATGTGCCCTTTGCAATGTTTTGAGGTATTTATGGCTTTTAGGCCATGACAGGGTGGACCATTGCTATGTCATGAAGACGGGTCGTTCTTGTCTAGGTATCAGTTCATCAAGGTCTTTCGGAACTGCTTGGTAAGGGCTGGTATTGAATCCGGCAATTATGTGGGCCATTCTTTACGCATTGGAGCTGTGACTGAGGCAGCTGTGGGAGGTTTGAGCTCGGAAATTTTAAAGAGGATTGGCCGGTGGGAGTCACAACGGTACAGGTCTTGTGTACAACCTCATGGATACGAGGGAGTCAATCCTTCTAGCAACTAGAATGTTTTACTAACTTACGTTTGTTTTGTTACAGGATGGGTTCCACCTCTAATCTGGATTCTAGGACATTCTTACATTCACTGGGGAGCACGGCGAGCAGACAGATGGACTGACGGGAGACAGTTGGGTTTCAGAAGGGAAGTGGCGTTAATTAGGTGGCTTGGGTATAGGGGTTTGGCATGGAGCTGGGTACTTCACGAGTTTCACTGAGTGGTTTACCTCCTTGGAGCCCCAGATATATTAGTCTTGCATGTGGGGGGTAATGTTCTGGGAGCCCGCTCGGGAAAGGAATTGACTAGCAACATCAAAAAGGATCTAAGGCAGCTAGGGGTGAAGTTCCCAAATATGAGAGTGGTGTGGTCTGACATTGTACGCAGAAAACTTTGGCGGGGGGCACGATCAGTTCAAAGGATTAATAAGGCTCGCATTAAGGTCAACAAAGCAGTATCCAAATTTGTTGAGTGGAATGGGGGAGTGGCTGTAATGATCAACGTGTGACTGGACACAGCGCCTCCAGCAGGGCAAATTTATGACACACGTGACCCTGGATACAGCGCCTCCAGCGGGGCGAATTTAAATAATATCGGAACGTGCAGCCGGATATACCGCCTCCAGCTGGCGAATTTAAAAAGTACATGTAAAACTGGATTCCCCGCCTCCAGCTGGCGAATTTAAATAATAAGGGGAAACACAGGAACAATTACAGTGGTGGGCCCTGTAATAGGAAATAGGGAAGTGGAGACCTCCTAAGCTCCCCTGAGGAAGCGTCCCTGCACTCCTTACGTTCCCTATACAGGCTCCGCACCTGTCGCCGCACGCGAACCTTATGCCCTGACTCGCCCTGAACCTAGTCCCTCGCTAGGGCATTGGCCGGTGCGGAAACTAATCCCACCACTGCACTAGCTCACACATAAGGAAAGTCACAAACAGGGGAAATAGAAAACTTAGCTCTCTCTGTGCAAATGCTCCAGCACAGAGTCCAGCAACCGACTGCAGCCTTCCTCCTGAAAAGCTGCCACCAAGTTCAGTAAGCGCTGCAAAGAACTCCCTTCGGTGACTCCTTCCACATCAGAACTCAGATTGAGCTGAGCAATCTCTCCAGCTCCTTCCACTACCAAGGTTGGTTGCAAATGAACAACTATCACCAACAATGATTGAATACCCTGAGACTAATTTATAAAGCCTCACACCTGATTTATAATTACAATTAAACCTACCACTAAGGTGCGATACCACTCCCCACCACAGGGCAACTTAGAAAGAAAGACACCACGTGTGATAATTCCAATGACCACCGGGGCAATCACGTCACACATTGCACTTGACAAAGTAAAAAAAATTCACTTTGTCCAATTTAAAACTGTCAGATCATGACAGTGGCAATACGCAATCCGGGGATAGATTTTATGGAGAAGGATTTTTGGTTGGCAGATAGGGTGCACTTGAATGCAGAGGCGATGGATTTGTGGATTCTGGGGTTGCGGGAAGGGATACAGAGGGCCACAGCATTGTGGGTTGGTGGGATCTCGAGCACTTGAGGGGGGTCAACGTGCTCTCGGTGTGGCG
Organism: Dendrobates tinctorius; assembly: GCF_039654945.1. Taxonomy (NCBI): domain Eukaryota; kingdom Metazoa; phylum Chordata; class Amphibia; order Anura; family Dendrobatidae; genus Dendrobates; species Dendrobates tinctorius. The sequence goes on along the minus strand of NW_027361700.1, from coordinate 35,790,027 downwards.
TTTGTGGGTCCTCGAAGTTGGTTAAAATTTTGGAATTGGGGATTCTTGCATTGCATGGATCTCCTTCATTGGATGGTTATGTGTTGGTGGTGGTCTGGTGAGACTTGGGTGATACCCGTCGATGGAATGTGGGGCTCACATTGTTATGAGATTGGGGGGTACCCGGCGAAGAAAGTCTGGTGCACTTTAACGGTGTGGAGGTAACCTCTTCCTTCGGTTCACGGTGCTTCCGAGATGGAAAAAACGCAGCTGGGAATAAGGCTTGGAGGAAAGGGGCAATGCCATGGTAAATCACCAGACTTTTGTAGCTTCGAGGACCTCACCAAGTGTCTTTAATTATTAATAAATTGGCTGCTGTGGCCGTTACTATCCAAAGCTAATAGTTGAGGCTTGTCCTTTGTTCTGGGGGGGAGGGAGACCTCTGGGAAAGGTTGGAGGGGTGCTAGGAGGTAAGTCACAGGAAATCAACCCTTCCAAGTAGCTGCCGGACGTGAAACGCAGGATTGAGGGAGGCGGCATGACACTGGTAGGGAGGAAGTGACGATATGGGTGAATTTGGGAAGAAAGGGGGGAACAGGGGGAAGGGACAAAAGGTGAGCCAAGGGGTATTGTTATGAATGAGTCACCGTAGGAGGCAAACACAAAAATAGTAGCTACATCCAGAAAACCAAAGAAGTTGGCCACTATCAGATTGCAGACCCCTGAACCTATCAACACAACTAGCAGTAGCCGTGGGGGGTTCCTACGGTGCCCTAGACCCCTCGATCACAGCCGGAGAGCTAAATAGCCTAAAGACAGAAAGGGAAATCTAAACTGCCCCAGAGCAGACCCCAAAGTAATAGGCAGCCCCCAACATATAATGACGGTGAAGCAAGATGAAAAGACACTAACACAGATAGAAAGATAGGCTGAGCAAACGATGGGGCCCAAGCTAACGAAATAGGACAGGAAAGGAAGGTTGCTGTCTGCAATCTGCCAAAACCCTATCAAAGACAAAAGCCAACAGACTGATATGGAAAAAGACCCTGAAGAAGCTAGGCTTCAAAAAATACTAAATCAGTACTCAGGTCTTTTCTGAAGACAGAGCAAAAAGGAATTCAGCTCACCCCAGCAGGGAGTGGCAGAATTCCAGAAAAACAAAGCAAAACAAAATCAAAACACAAATGCAAAAGGCAGAGCAGAAAACTTAGCTTTAGAGGAGCAGGACTTCAGACTGGTCTCCAAGAATCCCTCAGAGAAATCACCCGCAAGGTAGAGGGGCGTTGGCAGCCTTATATCCAGTCAGTAACTCCACTCAGCCAGTCATCATCATTAGGCTCAGGTGCTTGATAATCAGGCTCACTACCTTCCTTAACCAGAAGAGGGAGTTCACCAGACCTCCGTGGCAAAGGGGAAAATGAACTCACAACAGGGTATGGTTCGAGGGCAGGGAGGAAGTGACATAGGTAGAGGTGGGCTTTCAGGGACAAAAGGATGGAGCAAGGGTGATTTGCCTTCTTTGACCACGGACAGATCGACAGGAAGACCCACCCACCCAAAGAGAAGAAGAACTGCCCGGTCACAGTGGAGATCATCTGCAATGTTGCCATGTTAATAATACCATTTACACGAGGAGTTATTTTGGCATTTACCTTTTAAGCCCAGGGGAAGGGCAATCTGTCAGCCATGGTTCCATGGAGGATTCCCCCACAGGGGTTTTTTCCTCTCCTGTGTGTTGTCAGATGACTCTTCATGAGCCGAAGGTTTTGCTACATTGGATTCATTGTTATTTTGAGCATTGGTGGGTTCTCGAAGTTGGTTAGAATTTTGGAATTGGGGATTCTTGCATTGCATGGATCCCCTTCATTGGATGGTTACGTGTTGGTGGTGGTGTGGTGAGACTTGCGTGATACCCGGCGATGGAATGTCAGGGTCACATTGTTATGAGATTTGGGGTACCCGGCGATGGAAGTCGGGTGCACGTTAACGGTATGGAGGCAACCTCTTCCTTCGGTTCACGGTGCTTCCGAGCCAGAAAAAACACAGCTGGGAGTAAGGCTGGGAGGAAAAGGGGCAATGCCATGGTAAATCACCAGATTTTTGTACCTTTGAGGACCTCACCAAGTGCCTTTAATTATTAATAAATTGTCCATTATTATCTAAAGCTAATGTTTGTGGCTTGTCCTTTGTTCTGATGCGTTGTCCAGAAGTTTTCCTGGTGGAGAACCACATGAGGAGCCGGTTCCCATCCTTCAGAAGGGTGTGGTAGTGTCTGCCTTCAGCACTGAGGTAGAAGCTGAGACAGCTGAGGCTCAGGAGGACGTACCACCAGATCTTCCAGTTAACAAGTCTTTTGTTCCTTTGCACCTTCGTCTAAAAGTGTTGGGGGAGCATCATGATGCGGTTTTGGCTGGTCATCTAGGGTTTAAGGGCACTTTGGAGCTTTTGTCATGTCGATTTTGGTGGCCCAAAATTCGGAGGGACATCACTTCCTATGTTGCAGCCTGTTCCACTTGTGCACATTCCAAGTCTTCACACTCTCGTCCTTCTGGTATGTTGTTTCCACTCAGTGTGCCTAGCAAACCGTGGACAGATATTTCCATGGATTTTATTACAGATCTACCTTGCTTTGCTGGTTATTTTGGTGGTGGTTGACCATTTTTCTAAAATGACACATTTTGTGGCACTACCATCTTTACCCAATGCCAAAACTCTGGCTCAGATATTTATACGTGAAGTGGTCAGACTCCATGGGGTTCCATCTGACATTGTGTTTGATAGAGGTACTCAGTTTGTTGCTAGGTTCTGGAAAGCTTTCTGTTCTCGCTTAGGGATCAAGTTGTCTCATTCTTTGGCTTTTCATCCTCAGTAGAATGGACAAACAGAGCGCATGAATCAAAATTTAGAACAGTATTTGCTCTGTTTTGTATCTGGCAATCAGGAGGAATGGTCAACCTACCTCCTCGCATATTTCACCATTAATAATCATCGTCATGAGTCCTCTGGGGAGTCCCTTTTTTCTGTGTCTATGGCCTACATCCTCCATTCTGTACTCTTCGTCAAGGGTATTCTTCTGGGGTTCCTGAGGAGGAGAGGGTGGGTGCATCGTTACGTCTATGTGGAGGAAAGTTAAGCAGCGTTTACTTTGTATGGGTTCTAGGTATAAGCGTGTGGCTGACTCTAGACGTGTGCCTGGTCTGGACCTAAATGTGGGTGTTTTGGTGTGGTTATCCACTAGGAACATCAAATTCAACTTACCATCACTTAAGTTGGGTCACCGTTTTATCGGTTCATTCAGAATTTTGGCCGTTGTCAACCCTCTGGCCTTCCGGTTGGACTTACCTGCGGTTCACAGGATTCATAATGTTTTCCATAAGTCGCTTATGAAGAAGTTTGTGGGTTCGGGGGGGCGTGACTCCCACTCTTCCGCCACCAGTTAAAGTGGATGGCTCTTTAGAGTTTGAGGTATCCAGGATTGTTGATTCTGATATTGTTTGCCGTTCACTACAATATCTGGTGCATTGGCGTGGCTATGGTCCGGAGGAAAGGACTTGGGTGCCTGCGACAGATATTCATGCTGATCGACTAGTCCATGACATCCTGAGGGCCCTGGGGTCCCTCGCAGAGGGTGGGGTACTGCCATGCCATGTAGGCTTCAGACTCTGTTCACACTGGGGTGTCTGTTGTGCCGTTTTAGACTTTTCTGTTGCTGAGACTGAGGTTGGGCGTTGATGTTGGTTCATTCACTGATGTCCAGCTTGGCAGGAGTTAACTTTTTGATTTCTGTCTGAGGTTACTGGGAACGGCTTCATCCTTTTAGTATGGCCCAGAACATTCCTGCGTGCCAATTATAGCATTTGATTACCTCTTGCAAACCGGTCCACTGTTGGAGTTTCTGTTGTTACTCGTGACTTCACCTAGGAGTTTGGTGAAGTATACCGTGTTATTTACTTCATTATTAGTGTCGTGTTTATCCCACACGTATATTGCATTGTCTATTAAGTTAGCTGTGTGCAGTTGTTTACTTAAACCCCTGTTGTTTTCTATTTTATTATATCCTTTGCTGTACACCTCCTGGGGTGGGGGTTGGGGGTTTAGCTCAGGGTTTAACAGGAGATAGGGACAGGTCGGTGACTTGGGCCTCCCTACCTTCAAGGGTACCCCAAGTTAAGGACAGATAGGGCCCCCTTTAGTCCTAGGGTCAGTGCAGGGGCACAGTTTCCTCATCTCCTGTTTTCACGTGACATACCCGTGACAGTAGTATATACATATCAGTGCAAGACTTGCAGGCACTGCATGTGGGCATATACGGTAGATATGATTGCATCAAAAGGGTCCATTACTGTCGGCTGCTGCTGACTATTACATATATATTAAACTTAGTAAGAAAAAAAGCCAGCCGGCACCGCCGGAATCCCTGACAGGTATTGCTTTCAAACTCGTGCTGCAGGCTGTTACAAGATCCTGGAGCTTGTCCAGAAAATACAATATGTATAAGTCCACAATCAGAAGAAAAAAGGACCATAGCACTCACTGATCCAAATAGAAAGTCCCCATTTATTGGCACACAATTAAAACTTCATGGCTGGGAGGCTGTAGGAGAGAGTGAACATGCACCAATGACGGCCGTTTCGTGCCTATTAGCGCTTCCACGGGAATCACTAATTGGCGCGAAACGGCCTTCATCAGTGCGTGCTCACTCTCTCCTACAGCCTCCCGGCCATAAAGTTTTAATTGTGTGCCAATAAAAGCAGACTTTCTATTTGGATCGGTGAGTGCTATGGTCCTTTTTTCTTCTGATTGTGGACTATTACATATATATACCTAGCTCCAGGTATCCCTGGCTAGGAATATTGTTTTTGCATCTCAATCCTGATAATTTTATTCCAAAGAAATCCAGAGCCCTTTTTTTTCTCCATTTCCTTGTTGACACTGCAGACTACAACCAAATCCTTTAAATACTACAGTGTGAAAATCCAGCAATTTGAAATGGATTAGCCCGTGCCAGGCCTCCACTCTGAGTGTGCAGAAAATTCTGGCATTTTTTGTGGCACTGTAGTATTTTTTTTTGAGTGTCTTCTAAAAATTTTTGACTCCATTTTTCTGCCAAAAATATTTTTTTAGCTGGCAAAAAAATATTTATCTGCCAAAAAATCCAAAAAATATTTAGCTACAGTTCATATATTTAACACTGTGTTTTGTCCGCCACATGCAGCGCATATCATTACGCTAAATATTTTACAATTTTAGTCCTCCAAAGAATTTTTTTTGCAATGTCATAGGCAACTTATTGACCCATTTTTTGTTGCCAAAAAGAAAAATACAGGCCACAAATTGAAGAGTGTGGTATCTCAGTCAAATGGCAGATGTGTCTGTGACCTTCATATTGTGCCATTTCAGAGCTACATTCCACTGTATTGGCTGTCTATGACCCTATTTTTATGCACTATTTTGGGGTAAAAATTTTAAAAATACAGGGCAGATATTGAACAGTCTGTAATCTCACTCAAGCGCCAGATGTATTTGTGGCGTACATATTGTGCCATTTCAGAGCTATATTCCACTGTATTTGCTGTCTTTGACCCTATTTCTATACACTATTTTGGGGTTAAAATTTTAAAAATACAGGGCACATATTGAACATTTTAGTTTCTCTGTAAAAATACTTCTGTTGCAAATTGTTGTGGCTGATTGATGACTGTGTCTTAAATTCACCAAATACAACCACCATCATCATCTTCTGCCTCGAGGAAGTTACTGTGCAGATAGAATGTCTGAGGAGCAGAAGGTGAACGCTTGGGTGGTGTTGTACTCTGTCTCTGGATTATGAAGGTGAAATCTTCTAGATTTCTAGATTAAGTCATGACTGGAAGACCCAGAAGAAGAGTACAGGGCCAGGATTCCAAACTACAGTAGCCTGTTGTTCCTGGGCCGGATTTTGACAATCCATCACCTACTAATACAGAACTTGTTTGACAAGAACGTCACCAAGGAGCCCCTGCAGTTTCTATAACAGAAGCTCTAGATTTTCACATTTCTGATGGATTTCAAGATGTGTCAATTGGAGATCTTGGTGGTGGTTGAAGATGTGACTTCTATGATATAGGTGTTTCCACTAAACAATCTATTCAACATGTTTTTGAATCAAAGTCTGGTTTTGCTGGAAACTCTATGCAGCTATGCACAAACTATGCCAAAATGATAGCTAGGCCTGAGTGTGTCTTGTCACAGTGCCATGTTGACTACAGTCCCCAGCTGTTATCTAGATCACTAATCTCACCTTTACTTTACCAGCTGGATGAATTAATAGGAAAAGCATGTGGTTTGGATGTAGCTGTTCTTTTCTTGTCAAAGAAAGTAAATAAGATCAAAGAGGTGGTTAGCTGCTCACGTAATGTAGAAATAGCAAAGATTAAAATTACTTTCATCAATGAGTTACCACCACTTCACCAACTTGCTTTGACTTTTACAACATTATATTCCAAAGCATTGAAGAAGATGATGAATATATATGAAGCAAATAGGTCTGAATAATTATCACACACATGATGTTACAGAAGTCAGAACATGCACAAGCTATCTGTGTGGCACTGATTTACCACCATCATTTAGAAGTATGACACTAGTATCATCTTGTGGACTGATGTGAGCCACAAAGTCTTTCAAAGTGAAACTGTTCGGATGTAATGTACAATTAGCTTGTGACAATTAGAACATGCCTTCTATGAAGCTTGCATTAAAGAACTGATTGGGCAAATATGTGCGGACTCAGGAAGACCGGGCTCCGGGTACCTGTGCTGCGCCGGGTCCGGAACTGTCAATTCTGCGACCCCTGTTTCCCAGGGGAAGGAATAGGGGAATGGAAAGGCCCCATTACCCAGAAAGAGGGGGCATGTTTACACAGGGAACCTGGCCGGAAGCTGATGTAAAAAAATGTGCAAAGCTGCAGTGAGTACTATGCTGTCAGTGTGTGAGCAGCAAGGGGGGCAGTGCAATACGCACCCGAAGCACTGGCGCTGCGGCGGACTGCAGCAGACAGACCCATTGACCTAGAGGCAGGGGGCAAGCCTAAGAGCAAGCGGGCATGATTGCAAAGTTTATTGGCGGGGACAAACTGCACATGGGAGGCTGAGCAGTGTGCCCCATCCTTAGAGCACTGTTGCTGCGAAGGACTGTTCCCATCGGCTTCTGCCACTCCAAGCGGTACTGCCATAGAGCGAGGCGCCGTGTGATCAGTGACTGCCATAGAGCGAGGCACCATGCGCTCCGTGACTGTGAGTACAGCGCATGTGCGCAGTACAGAGAGCCAGTTCATGACAAGTGTCCATCGTGGATAACCAATAATTATAATGCACAGATCAATGATGGAGGATGTTGGTACAGTCATTAAGGTACTCCCTCTGCATCTTCCAAAACCTTGCACTCCTTATGAGAGAACCCCATGCCTCAGGGCCAGGGCGATGAGAAACTCTCTTATAACTTTGCCAGTGTTCCACTGCCTCTGCTGGATTTTCGTTGTGTCTTTCTCACCTGTACTCCTTGGTTTTCCAACAAACTGTGACCTCTGCCGCCAGCGTTTTCAGATGGGAATATTTTTTAATGATTCCACAACAAGGGCCTTCTGGTACTGCCTGTAGGGATTCGCTCTGGTAGGTAATGGCAGGGCTGCAGTAACAAGGCAACACATAGGCTTAAAGTCTAATTTCAGTGGTTGAATGTCACTTTGCAAACAGCAGGTTAACAGAAAATCAGGAAAAACATAAATGTACTCCAGCTTGGAAAACCACTGGTCCCAGACTCACCCCTTGCACGGGACGGTCTTAAATAAGTGGCTGCCCGGTCCTGCGGCATCCGCCAGGTGCCATTCCCAGGGTTGTTGAGAGTCTTGCTGCTCCAATCCTGCAGCACGGAGATCCTGTATACAAGTCAGGCTATGTCCAGCCAAGTTCCTGTAACTTCCAGACACAGGCTAACCATGTGCCAAATACCAACCTCCATAACATAGCCCATAATGTAGCCCATAATATCACATGGACTGATCACGTGACCATGACATCATCGCAGGTCCTGTCTTTAGGGAAAAACTCGGCCAAACATTAATCTGCTGGGAGAAATGTATCTCCCATCCAGTAAAACACCCTTTACTGTACCACATACCTCCCTCATATGTTCAACCCTAGAGGGGTGGACACATGACATACAGTGAACTCTGTACAGGGCATCTGCATTTCCCTGTAGTCTGCCTGCCCAATGTTCTACTGAAAATTTAAAATTTTGCAGGGACAGGAACCACCTGGTGACTCGGGCATTCCTCTCCTTAGCTTGACTCATCCACGTAAGAGGGGAATGATCTGTCACCAACCGAAATGTTCTCCCCAGCAAATCGTAGCGCAATGACTCCAGTGCCCACTTGATGGCCAGGCACTCTCTCTCCGCAATACTGTATCTGGTTTCAGCTGGGGTAAGCTTCCGGCTTAGGAAACTAACGGGATGCTCTTCCCCGTTAACCTCCTGAGACAGCACGGCACCGAGCCCTATCTCAGAGGCATCCGTCTGCACAACGAACTCTCTTTTGAAATTTGGAGTGATCTGGACTGATGTACCACACAGTACCTCTTTTAACTTTGTAAAGCCCCCTCTAACTGATCATTCCAGTGGACCATCACAGATTGCCTTCCTTTTAAGCAGTCTGTTGCAAAGGGTTGCAAAGTTGGGAATGAACCGCCTGTAATATCCCACCAAACCTAAAAAGGCTTTTACCTGTTTGGTCGGGAGGGGATGGGGCCAGTTCTGAATTGCCTCCACTTTGTTTACTAGAGGCTTGAGAACTCCTCTCCCAATGACGTAACCCAAGTACCGAGCTTCCGCCAACCCTATGGAACACTTCTTTGGGTTGGCAGTTAGCCCTGCTTGTCGCAGAGAGTCTATCACTGCCTGTACTTTTGCTAAGTGACTTTCCCAGTCGGTGCTATACACAATAATATCGTCTAGAAAGGCTGAGGCATAGAGGCGATGGGGACGGAGAACAATAACCATTAATCGCTGGAACATTGCTGGTGCGCCATGCAACCCAAAGGGTAACACCTTATACTGGAACAGCCCCTCGGGCGTTATAAAAGCCGTTTTTTCCTTCGCCGCCTCTGTTAGGGGTACCTGCCAATAACCTTTTGTGAGGTCCTGAGTTGTAAAATACCGTGCCTGCCCAAATCACTCTATCAACTCGTCAACCCGGGGCATGGGGTAGGCGTCAAACTTTGAAATGTCATTAAGCTTTCTAAAATCATTACAGAATCTTAGAGACCCATCAGGATTGGGTAGTAGGACTATTGGGCTGGCCCACTCACTTTGGGACTCTTCTATGACCCCTAACTGTAGCAAAGTTTTCACCTCTTCCGAGAAGGCTTGTCGCCGGGTCTCAGGCACCCGATATGGCTTTAGTCGGACTTTGGCCTGTGGCTCCGTGACAATGTCATGTTGGATTAAGGAGGTGCATCCGGGGAGCTCTGAAAAAACATCTGTATTTCGGCTAATGAACTCCCAGACCTCCTGAACCTGTCTAGGACACAAAGTATCTGCAATTTTGACTGCGGGTTGGGCTACTCTTACCTTGCCCCGAGGTAATGGAGCCTTCTCCATCTGAAACGCAGGCAGCGGACTATCCCCACCAAGGTTTTCTCTATCCTTCCATGGTTTAAGCAAATTAACATGGTAAACCTGATCTGGCTTCCTCTGTCCTGGCTGGTGTACCTTGTAGTCTAATGGCCCCACCTTTTCCATGATCTCGTAGGGTCCTTGCCACCTTGCAAGGAATTTGCTATCTATGGTAGGCACAAGTACCAACACCCGATCCCCAGGGCTAAAGGTTCTTACCCGAGCCTCCCGGTTATAGACCCGACTCTGTGACTGTTGTGCTGCCTCCATATGTTCCCGGATTGGGGTAGGACTGTCTCCATTCTTTTTTGCATTTTTCGAACATGTTCTATCACACTTTTGTGGGGGGTAGGTTGATTCTCCCATGCCTCTTTGGCTATATCGAGTAAGCCCTGTCGATGTCTGCCGTACAATAGTTCAAAGGGCAAGAACCCCGTCGATGCTTGAGGCACCTCCAGCACTGCAAGCCACAAATATGGCAATAAGAGATCCCAGTCCTTTCCATCTTTGGAAACTGCCTTTTTAACATGCTTTTCAGCATCTTATTGTACCTTTCTACCAGACCGTCTGTTTGACGATGATAGACTGATGTGCACAACTGCTTAACATTTAGTAAACGGCAGAGTTCCTTCATAATTTTCAACATAAAGGGGGTTCCCTGGTCTATGAAAATCTCATGAGGAATTCCCACCCGCGAAAACATACCCATGAGTTCCTTTGCTATAAGATTAGCTGATGTGTGGCGCAGAGGAATGGCCTCAGGATATCGGGTAGCATAATCTAGAACTACCAGGATGCGTTGGTGTCCCCTTGCTGACTTAATGAGAGGCCTGACCAATTCCATTGCCACTTTTTCGTTAAAGATTCCATAATAACAGGGTCTGTACCACAGGACTGGCGTATAGCAAATGTGGTGCCAATATTCAAAAAGGGGACAAAAACTGAACTTGGAAATTATAGGCCAGTAAGTTTAACCTCAACTGTGGGTAAAATACTGGAGGGTTTTCTAAGAGATACTATACTGGAGTATCTGGAGAAGAATAACCTTATGACCCAATATCAACATGGGTTTACAAGGGACCATTCCTGTCAGACTAATCTGATAAGCTTTTATGAAGAGGTAAGTTCCGGATTGGACCAAGGGAATGCAGTGGACGTGGTGTACTTGGACTTTTCAAAAGCTTTTGATACGGTGCCACACAAAAGGTTGATACATAAAATGAGAACAATGGGGATAGGGGAAAATATGTGTAGGTTGGTTAAGAGCTGGCTCAGGGATAGGAAACAAAGGGTGGTTATTAATGGAGCACACTCGGACTGGGTCACGGTTAGCAGTGGGGTACCACAGGGGTCAGTTTTGGGCCCGCTTCTTTTTAACATATTTATTAATGACCTTGTAGGGAGCATAGAGAGTAGAATTTCAATATTTGCAGATGACACTAAACTCTGCAGGGTAATCAGTACAGAGGAGGACAATTTTATATTACAGGAGGATTTATGTAAACTAGAAGCTTGGGCTGATAAATGGCAAATGAGCTTTAATGGGGATAAATGTAAGGTCATGCACTTGGGTAGAATGAACAAGATGTATAATTATGTGCTTAATTGTAAAACACTGGGCAAAACAGTCACTGAAAAAGACCTGGGTGTATGGGTGGACGACAAACTCACATTTAGCGGCCAGTGTCAGGCAGCTGCTGCAAAGGCAAATAAAATAATGGGATGCATTAAAAGAGGCATAGATGCTCATGAGGAGAACATAATTTTACCTCTATATAAGTCACTAGTGCGACCACACTTAGAATACTGTGTACAGCTCTGGTCTCCGGTATATGAGAAGGACATAGCTGAACTGGAGCGGATGCAGAGAAGAGTGACCAAGGTTATTAGGGAACTAGGGGGTCTGCAATACCAAGACAGGTTATTACACTTGGGGTTATTTAGTTTGGAGAATCGAAGGCTTAGGGGTGATCTTATTACAATGTATAAATATATGCGGGGACAATACCAAAACCTTTCTAATGATCTTTTTACTCTTAGACCTGTGACGGAGACAAGGGGGCATCCTCTACGTCTGGAGGAAAGAAGGTTTAAGCATACTCACAGACGCGGATTCTTTACTGTAAGAGCAGTGAGACTATGGAACTCTCTGCCATATGATGTTGTAATGAGTGATTCCCTACTAAAATTTAAGAAGGGACTGGATGCCTTTCTTGAAAAAGTATAATATTACAGGGTATATACACTAGTTTCCTTAATATTGCGTTGATCCAGGGAGCTAGTCTGATTGCCATATGTGGAGTCGGGAAGGAATTTTTTTCCCCAATGTGAAGCTTAGGCCTCTTTCACACATCAGGTTTTCTGCTTCAGGCGCGATCCGGCGCTTTTGACTAAAACCGGATCCGTCGAAATGCAATGCCGGATCCGGTTTCCCCCCCATTGACTTGCATTAGAGCCGGATCGAGCCGGATGGCCATGCTTTTCATCCGATTTTCGCCGGATCCGGCAATGTGACGCGATCCGGCGACTGGAAAAAACGGAGACTGTAACGTTTTTTGTATCCGTCGAAAAAGCCGGACACGCCGGATCCGGCGTGTCCGGCTTTTTCATACAATGAAAGCCTATGAGCGCCGCAATGCGCCGGATCCGGTTTCTTTGGTCTGAGCATGCTCAGTAGCTCTGCCCACAGGACATATATAAAAGCAAGACAATGGGACCCTCAGCCACACCCAACATGCCACCCAAGCCAAGAACCAGGAGCAGGAGAAGGCAGCAGACATCTGCAGCAGCAGCACCATCAGCACCACCCCAAATGGAGCAGCATGCTGAACAACGGGAGGGGAGTCCAGCAGCAGATGAGAGACGGTAATTATCAAATCCCCCATTCCTCCAAACTAGGGCTATGGAATATCAAGATATTCATTGGCCCTTTGTTTCTCTTTATTCAACAGCCGCCCAATAGATGCAGCAGCAGCAGCAATGGCAGCAGCAGAAACACCACCCACAGCCATGGAGTCTGGCCATGAGGAAGACAGCACATCTTCTGGGAGCCCTCCCTCGCATCGTCAGCATTTGACGGTAAGTTTTTATTTCCAAAATCCATCATCTCTGTAATATATGTGTATTCATTGCCTTTTATTTCAAAACAGGAATCACAAGATGAAGAGGAGCTCCCAGAAGAAGAAGGAAGGGGTGGACAGACACTTGGAGTGGGCTCACAATTGGTAAGTTTTTTGCATCAAACGCAGAAACACAACATCACACTACACACAACACATAGAAAACAATGTTCTGCAGACCACACACAGCAAACAAATGCCTACATCCAAAGACATAACATTTTTTGTTTTCTTCTCTAGTCTTCCCAATCTGGTGCTCAGCCAAGAGGTCCTCGCAGTGCCTCCCAGGGTCGTCGGCGACAGCAACGCGGCGGTCACCAGCGTGTAAGTATAAATATTTTTGCTTTGTTTTTTTTGCACTTTTTATTTCATTTCTTTTGTGGAGGCTAATTATGTTATTTTTGTCTTTTTCTTTAACAGCCTTCACAGCGTGCTCCCGACTCTGACGGTGAGGATGGAGGGATTGATGTGGACCGCCTCATCGATCTCGTCAGAGAAAGGGAGCCGCTCTGGAATATGGCTGACCGCCGCCACGCTGACCTGATCGTTACCCGACGACTCTGGGAGGAAATCTGTTCGCTCCTTGTGGACCGCTGGGAGGACCTCGAAGCTCGGGCCCAGATTAAAGAGCGTAAGTATATACAGTACCGGTTGCTTGATTTAAACCAGTGTTTCCCGAACTCCAGTCCTCGTGGTCCCCACGGATCATGTGTTCAGGATTTCTATTTACTTTGGAAATCCTGAAAACATGACCCCTGGGGACCATGAGGACTGGAGTTTGGGAAACACTGATGTTGTATACTAACCACTTTGTCCTTTCTCGTTTCAGGGGAGAGAATTGTGAAGCGGTGGCGGTCTGTGAGGGATCGTTTCAAGAAGGAGTTCAATAAAGAGATGCGGGCCCCGAGTGGATCTGGAGGACGCAGGAGCAAGTACAAGTACGCACGAGCCCTGTCGTTCCTCTGGGAGACAATGCTCACCAGAAGGTAAATATTACACACCACATGTGACAAAAAAATGTTTAGATGTAACTTTTTTTTTTCAGCCAGGGCCATACCATGTCACTATTTTAATTGTTTTTTTTTCTCTTTATTCCACAGCACGGTGAGCAGCACTCGGGAGCCTGCACGATTGGACCCTTCTGAGGCGATCCCTGAGGAGACCGGCACCGAGGGACACTTCGACCGCCCCGGTACATCTGCACCTTCCCAGCCTTCCCACACATTCGACCCATCTGTCCCATCCACCAGCACAGGAGCATCGTGGCCGCCTACATTACATGAAGCTGCTGGTGAGGAGATCGCTTTCCCTTTACCCCACCCTTCTGCCCCTGCCACCTCTAGTACACCTGCGGGTACTGGGCGGCAGCGGCACAGGGGTCAGGAAAAGACTTATGCGCCAGAGTTCTTGCATCTGAATGCATCTTTCCAGAACTGTCTAAAAGTCTTGTCAGAGCAAATCTCCGCAGGCTATCAGCAGATCAACTCCAGCATTCTGGAGGTGAAGACACTTCTGCAAACCATGCATTCAGAAGCAAGATCTTCGCCAAACCACACCTTTTTCAGGTCTGTTGTGGAGCGCATGGAAACGCTCTCTCCTGCCCAGCAGATGCATGTAATGCATTCATGCCACGCTGCTCTCCAGCAAGTTACCTCCCAACCTCCTCCTCCCACCACAGTAGTTCCTCCACCTGCACCCCCTCCAGCCACTTTCCATCCTCCCCCTCCTATTACATCTACACCCCCTCCAGCCACTTTCCATCCTCCCCCTCCTATTACATACCATCCACCTCCCCAGCACCATCCACCTCCCCAGCACCATCCACCTCCCCAGCACCAGCAACCTCCCCAGCATCATCAACCTCCCCAGTACCAGCAACCTCCCCAGTACCAGCAACCTCCCCAGTACCAGCAACCTCCCCAGTACCAGCAACCTCACCAGTACCTGCAAACTCCCCAGTACCAGCAACCTCCCCAGTACCAGACATCTCCCCACTTCCAGCAACATGCCCCGTACCAGACATCTCCCCACTTCCAGCAACCTGCCCCGTACCAGACATCTCCCCACTTCCAGCAACCTGCCCCGTACCAGACATCTCCCCACTTCCAGCAACCTGCCCCGTACCAAACTCCTTCCCCATACAACTTGCCATCAACATCATCTGCTCCTACAGTCCCTGCCCAACCCTCCACTCCACCACCCACCACCTCTTCTGCTTCCCACATGTCCACCCATTCTGTAGTTTTTTCCACACCTTCACCTCTAACTGTTCCTTCCCCACCACGATCCCAGTCCTCTCTCCACACTCCCAGTGTCGAAGTGTCCCGCAGCCCCTCCAGCAGTATTTCCACCACACACTACACAGATTTATAATGTGTGTATTTAAATAAAAATGACCAGTTTTATGGTTTCAAAGCTTTATTAAACAAGTTTATTAAAATGTTAAATAAGTTTACTAAAAAAAACATTTTTCAATAAAAGTTAAATTATTTTACACTGGTTGTCTGTCATTTCTTTCTGCGGCGAAAAAGGTTAAATACAGGGTATTTAAAAGGTGAAATGGTATTCAAAACTAGGTATATAACTGTGGGTAAATTTTAGCTTTTTGCCACAGTTGTGTTCCTGGTTGTGTTTGAAGCAAAGTATTTCACCTAAAAAGTTGTGTTTATTGTTGGTGATTTCATAACAATGTACACAACTTTTGTTAAAAGGTGAAATACTTTGCATAAAACACAACCAGGTACACACCTGTGGCCTAAAGCTAAAAATAGTAAGACCATGACAAGATAGCCAACTTTGGTTGGCAAAGGTATATACTGTTGGTACAGAAGGTACACAAGTTTGGTTGGGCACAAATCTTTCACACTCTGTCATCCTGCCAGTGTACTCTGCCTTGAGGTGACATAAAGTATAGTGGAAAATTGTCCCTCATTACTGAAACCGTCACAGAACTTCTAGTGGTAATGTCATGGTAGTCTTGCAAGGTGGTTTCTTCAGAGGTGTCCTCAATGGAAATGGGTTCCTTGCAGATAACAAAATTGTGGAGTACCACGCACGCTTTGATCACCTCGTCCACAGTTTCTGTCTTGAGGTTGATCGCAGTCAATAGGACCCGCCATTTGGCTGTCAGAATACCAAAGGTACATTCAACCATTCTTCTTGCTCTTGTGAGGCGGTAATTAAAAATGCGTTTTGGTCTTGTCAATCCTCTGCTAGAGTACGGTTTCAAAAGGTGTTCTGACAGCTGGAAGGCTTCATCCCCTACACAGACAAATGGCATAGGTGGACCAGATGTTTGCGGCAGCGGTCTAGGTGGTGGGAACTGGAAGGTGTTTCCATACAGTTTACGCCCCATGGCAGACAGTTTGAAAACTTGAGAGTCATTGGAGCGGCCATAGGCCCCAATATCAACCGCAATAAGTTTGTATTCCGCGTCAGCGATGGCCATGAGGACAATTGAAAAATATTTCTTGTAATTGAAATATTCCCATCCCGATCTAGCTGGCTTTACAATGCGGATATGTTTCCCGTCCACAGCGCCCAAGCAGTTGGGAAACTGACATATCTGTTGAAACTTGTCAGCAATTTCAATCCACCTCTCTGTTGTGGGCTCTGGTAAAAACTCTTCAGCTAAGGAGTCCCACAGTGCACGGCATGTGTACTTCACAATTCCAGATATGGTGGAAATCCCAAGTCTGTACTGGAAATGCAGTGATGAAAGGGATTCTCCAGTTGCAAGAAATCTGTGGGGAATTAAAAAACAATAAATTAGTTTTAAATCACAGCATTACATACCAAAACTGAGCTATAACACTTGGAGATACAAACTACCACCAACAAGATTGCAGTGAAAGTGTGCTCTGATGCGATCACATCCAATAAATGTGGCTTACCTTAAAGTCACCATCAGACGCTCTGCGGGTGAAACAGAGAAGCGGCAATAGGTGTCCGCTTTTCTTATGAGGTGTGCAATGCGCTCCACCAAGTAATCAAAATTCTCCATTTTCATCCTAACATATCCAAAAAATTTATCCGGGTTTCGTCGAAGGTCCATGCAGAGTGTAGAATAGACCCCACGCGTCATTCTCTTGGCTGTGATGGGGTGGATCCACAAACGTCATCTACGATGCCTGATGCGCTGCTGTCTCGCTCTCTCCTTCTCCAGAACAATCACCCTCAAACGATTCGCCTCCGTTATAAAATCCGCCAAATTCTTCAAAATATTTCCAATGACAACATCCATCTTCGCCAGTAACTTGCTCTTCTCTCCAACCTGCACTTTCTCCTCTACAACCTGTCAAAGAAGGGCTGTAGGAACATGCTATATATAGTTTTCCAGTAGCCAATCCCGTTCGGAAGGCCACAAGGGTCAATTTTAAAAACCGGATCCGGCGTAATCCGTCGAAAAACGGATAGAAAAACGGATGAACCGGATGAGACGGATCCGGTTTTGTCTGTCAAGAAAAAGACGGATCCGGCAGAAAACCGGATCCGTCACATCCGGTTTTACTAAACATTTGCCGGATCCGGCGTTCCGGCACGACGCCGGATCGCGCCTGACACCGAAAACCTGAAGTGTGAAAGTAGCCTTACTGTTTGCCACATGGGGTTTTTTGCCTTCCTCTGGATCAACATGTTAGGGCAAGTTGGCAAGTTAGGATAGGATATGGGTTGAACTAGATGGTCTTAAAGTCTCCCTTCAACCTTAATAACTATGTTACTCTTTCGAAGGGTACCTCTATAATTTGCAAAGGCACCAAAGGACTCCAAAAGTGAGGCTGGGGACTGGTTACCTGGCACACTGGACAGGAACTACAGTACCGTTTAACTTCTTCATGGACCCCTAGCCAGTAGAACCACTGCAGAATTCGGTCAAGGGTTTTCTTTTGGCCCGAATGCCCACCAAGTACATACGCATGCGCTAAGTCCATTACCAGCCTACGATATGTCTAAGGTACGAGTAACTGTTCTACCAGTTCCCCATGTATTTTCTCCACTCGGTACAACAAATCTTGGTGTAGCTCAAAGCGTGGCAGCACTGTAGCTGCCCCAGGTTGTTGGGGTTCCCCATTGACAAACAATACATTTTCTCTGGCCCAGGCCAAAGTAGGGTCTCGGAGTTGCGCCGTACCAAAATTGTCACCTCACACATTCAAGTCTGACAACTCGGGTCCCGGCGGCAAGTCTTCCACCTCTCCAGCCAATACTTCTATGGGAGAACTCTTCCCCTCGTCCACCGAAGGGAAGGTTACCCTTACCGCCAGCACTTCTTCCTCTGGGCCACCAGGTTCATGCCCTACTTCTGGAGACTGTAACCTGGTTGCCTCTGGTGCCGGCAGTTGCTCCATGGGTGAGACAACAGATGGCCACAGCATAGAAAATAAAGGAAAGTCTCTTCCAATTATCACCTCATAATGCAAATTAGTCACAACCCCCACCTCGTGGCACCGCCTTCCCGCTGGCCTGCTGATCACCACTAGTGCGGTGGGATAGTCTTTTATGTCCCCATGTATACACAACACCCCAATTTTCCGACCCGTATACTCACTGATTTCTATCCAGCTGGCTCGTACCAGGGTTACAAGACTCCCTGAGTCCAATAGGGACACAGCCGGGGTGCCCTCCACTTCAACCTGACACAAATGTTCCATATTGGGACCCTTCGGGGTGCTCATTGCACACGTCGGTTCGGCATAGTGAGACTGGCGGTACCCAAAGTTAGTGTCCATGGGCTCAGCCAGGTGGGGGCAATCAGCTCTCATATGACCTGGTTCCTGGCACCGCCAGCAGATTATGGGGCTCCTTATTTCCCCAGTCCTGAGTGGCCTTCCTGGGCTCCGCTCACCAAACCAGGGGTGGAGACTTAGGGAACCTACCTGTTACCTTCTGGGGAGTCCCACCCTGTAGCTCTTTGGCAGCCCCATACCTTTCTATGAGGTCTATAATTTGCATGGCATTAGTAGGGGATGCCTGTCTAACCCACGTCTGGAGGGAGTGGGGCAAAGCCCTCCAAAACTTATCAGTCACTATGCGGTCCAGCATGGCCATGGGGGACAACACCTCAGGCGGCAACCACTTTTGTAAGAGGTGCATCAGGTCGTAATACTGGGACCGAGCTGGCTTGGAGGGGGTAAACTCCCACTGGTGTACCCGCTGGACCCGAACTAACACATTTACCCCAAGACGTGCCAGTATCTCACCCTTGACGACCGTGTAGTCCACCCTTTTCTCCGTGGGTAGGTCCTGATATGCTTTCAAAGGTCCTGGGGCCAGAAACGGAGTGATAATTTCTGCCCAATGGTCCCAGGGTAGCTTCTCTCTCTCAGCGACTCCTTTGAACATCTCCAGGTACACCTCCACATCGTCCGACTTCTCCATTTTGGGAACCGCTGTACAAACCGCTTTCTGGACATCATGGATTCCCCAGTTAGTTCCTTTTGTCTGCGCTGCTGTGTTATGCTGTATCAACAGATGATTGGTTTCCTGCTGCTGCTGCATAGCCTGCTGTCGCATGGCCTCCTGCTGCTGCCGCATGGCCTCCTGCTGCTGCATAGCCTGCTGCTGCTGTGTAGCCTGCTGCAGCATAGCCTGCTGCTGATGTTACATGGCCTCCTGCTGCTGCTGTGTAGCCTGCTGCTGCTGTCGCATTGCCTCTATGAGCATTTTTACCGTGGCCTCCATTTCTGGAAAGTTCCCCGTCTGGGTCTGTGCCACTCGTTTCACCCAGGACATAGGCTGGGGTACAAATCAAAAATAGGAAAAAGAGCCTGGCCTCACTGCATTTGCCCGCATTCTCCACCAATTGTAGGGATTCGATCTGGTAGGTAATGGCAGGGCTGCAGTAACGAGGCAACACACAGGCTTAAAGTCTAGTTTCAGTGGTTTAATGTCGCTTTGCAAGCAGCAGGTTAACAGAAAATCAGGAAAAACAAAAGCTTACTCCAGCTTGGAGAACCACTGGTCCCAGACTCACCCCTTGCAAGGGACAGGCTTAACTAAGCGGCTGCCAGGTCCTGCGGCATCTACCTGGTGCCATTCCCAGGGTTGTTGAGTGTCTTGCTGCTCTAGTCTGGCAGCACGGGGATCCTGTAAACAAGTCAGGCTAATTCCAGCCAAGTTCCTGTAACTTCCAGACACACACTCACCATGTGCCAAATACCAACCTCCATTACATAGCCCATAACCCCTCCCACCAGTGAGGTAGACATCACATTGGCTGATCACGTGACCATGACATCATCGCAGGTCCTGTCTTTAGGGAAAAACCCGGCCAAACATTAATCTGCTGGGAGAAATGTATCTCCCATCCAGTAAAACACCCTTTACTGTACCACATGCCCCATTTTAGTAGACCTGTCCACCTCTTTAATAACAGATAGAAAGTTCTCCTTGTGGCATGGGTCTAGAAATGTCATCAACCAGTAATGACTTTCACCCAAAGTTTTGAGAATGCTAGGGTCACAGGAAAGGCAGCAGAACATAAACTTTGCCATGCAAGCCAGACTGGTAACAGGCAAGACTTCCATTTCCTCACCAAGAGGATGACTGACCATGCTGTCCTCCTCCTCTTCCTTGTCCTCAGGCCATCCCTCACTCGACTAACCTCTGAACTATCCTTGTAAATACATCCTTGTACTTTGTATCTCCCCCACCTCATTGTAGATTGTAAGCTCTCTGATATGACTCCTGTCATGGACCCTCTGGGTTGCGATACCAACCCAACCTGAGCGAGCTGACATAATGCAACCACCCCCTATACAGGGAGTGTCAGGGGCAGACCCAGGGGGGCAAAGTACCGTGACTGCTGGTACCAGGAAGCCGGCTCGAAGGAGACTTAGAAGGTTTTGAAAACTGGGGAGCACACTGGGTTCTGGAGAGAGCAGAGGGTGCACTGGGAAGCATGCTGGGTCCAGGAGAGCACAGTGTGCACTGGGAAGCACGCTGGGTCCAGGAGAGGACTGAGTGCGCACTGGGAAGCACACTGGGTACAGTAAAGCACTGAGTGTGCAATGGGAAGCACGCTGGGTACAGGAGAGCACTGAGTACAGGAGAGTGCAGAGCACACACTGGGAAGTACACTCGATACAGGAGAGCACAGAATGCACACAGGGAAGCATGCTGGATAAATGAGAATGCAGAGCGCACACTGGTAAGCATGCTGGATTCAGGAGAGCGTAGAGCACACACTGGAAGCACACTGGATACAGGAGAGCGCAGAGCGCACACTGGGAAGCATGCTGGTTACAGGAGAGTGCAGAGCGCACACTGGGCAGCACACTGGATACAGGAGAGTGCAGAGCGCACACCGGGAAGCACGCTGGATACAGGAGAGCGCAGCGTGCACACTGGAAAGCACACTGGATACAGGAGAGTGCAGGACGCACAGTGGGAAGCACGTTGGATACAGGAGAGTGCAGTGGGAAGCATGCTGGATAAAAGAGAGCGTAGAGCACACAGTGGGAAGCATGCTGGATACAGGAGAGCACAGAGCGCACACTGGGAGCACGCTGGGAAAAGAAGAGCAGAGTGCGCATAGGAGAGCACACTGGGACCTTATTATCAGAAGAGCACATGCGCTGGAACCAACACTGGTCCAGAACAGATGCTGAAGTAATAATCAGGTGCTTCCTCTAGCAGGAAGCAGCCTGATATACCTGTTGCAGCCCCACGTGAGGGAGGACTTCCGTGTCAGGCCGCATAAGGAACGGAGGAGGCACGTGGCCATGTCCTAAGCAGACGTGTGTGAGTGCACGGTGGATGGGATCCTCGACGCGCCCGCCAAGCCGGAAGCTGAGGAGAGACCCCCAGAGGAGCCGGTCAGCCGCACACTGAAGAGTGAAGAAAGTATCCTGGGGCTGGGGGGCAGATGGTGCCATAACACTCTCACGAGCAGGGTCGTTATGGTTTGATTTAATTATTGTGTTATTGTTAATGATGTTATTGTTACTTCGGACTGTTGTGTTAGAAAAAAGTTAAACTATAAATATGTTTGCGCTATATAAATTAGGATTATTAGTATTACAAGAACACAAAGCGGGATGGTGAGGCTAATTATGTCATCATCACCTCTCACCAGTTTGGTGGATTCCTCAAAGTTTGGGAGAATGCCAATTAGGATTATTAGTATTACAAGAACACAAAGCGGGATGGTGAGGATAATTATGTCATCATCACCTCTCACCATCTTGGTGGATTCCTCAAAGTTTGGGAGGATGCCATGGATGTCAGACATACATACAGTATGTCTGACATCCATGTCCACTCCTGAGATCTTATTTGTAAAGTTTTAACTGAATACCGATGGCCTTGTTGAGGCTGGTAGTCAGCAACTGCCCTCTTCTGCTCACAAATCCTTTACAACATGTGCAGTGTACAATTCCAATGCGTGGCCACATCACACACCAGTCAGTGAGCCTGAAGCTGCAAACACTGCTGAAACACACAATTTAAAATATCTGGCCTGTAGTTAATTTTCTTTTTCCTCAAACTCTTGTCAATAACTTTACTAAGAGACAGGAAAAACAGTTCAATGGAGGACTCAAATTACACAATTTGTAGCACACAGATAAATAAGGCGTCTGACGGAGACAGGCCACTTTCAAATATCTTTGCCGGTCTTTTGTTATTTTTGTGCCCGAAAAATTGTGTGAATAACTAGGCTAAGACACAACCCAAAAAATTTGAGGTAGGTGTAAAGGTTAGCAAGGGCGGTAGTCGTGGCTGAGTTTGAAGGGCATTGTACACCCGGGCCTCCCTCTACAGGAAAACGGTACCTTTTCTCTTGCATGTTATAATCGGTACTCACGGTGCTGTCAGTGTCTTCTTTGCTGCGCTGACTTGAAGCTGGTCCTGAATCCCAAAGAATAGAGACAGTCCAGGGCAACTCTTAACTGACCAAATTTATTTACTTCAGGACACAGCACATCCACGTAGTATCCAGCATTTTCATCACAGTAAAGACGGCACATTACATCATCTTTCCCTTCACTTTCCTTGTGTTACTAAGTGTTTCTGTGGGACAGAGCATCTCAGATGACCCCTCAGTGTCCTCCCTGTCAAGCATTACCACGGTGAAGCGTTCTCCCGTCCGTTTTGCCACAGACATCAGAGATCCAGCCAACGAGGCTGTTTGCCACATTCTGGAGTGACCGGCCCGTGCACTTTTACGGTGACCTTCAATCTTCCTGTACTTCCTTCTGTTCCTCTCTACTGCTGGTTTTGCTGTACCCTGTTCTTCTCTAAGTTCCCCCCGTGGATGGCCAGGAATACCCTTTAACATTATGGAGTAGTTATGCAGCTTGGGCCTATAGCCCACCTGAGCACACAGGGGTCAGTCCCCTGACTGACTACTATAGGAAGATCTTCCTGACGTATTCCCCAGCTAACCCCTCCTACAGGTAACTCTTTTATGTGTACTACATCTATATCTGCCGAGTAGTGAACTCAGTGCCCCCATCTAGTGGTCATAACACAGACTGCACTATCCCTATCATATACATGGTGCAGCAGCAAAATTACATTATATTACAATATACAATTAGGTTAGAGCAAATACAAAATGACATATCAACACAATATAAATACACTCATATGCATACATTATAATAGGTAGCTTAAAGGGGAGGTTCCTTTGAGGGGAGCATCAACTTCTGTTGAAAAATACAAATGGGTGTGCGGATACAGTCCATCCATTGGCACCGTCAGTCCATACTTTAATATATTTACAGTGTACCTTCAGATACGTAGTGTCAGGATCCTGACAGCGCTGGCGTGCAGCCTCCGCTGAGCAGGGACTCACCCGCACTGTAGGGGGCCCGGGGTCAGGTACAGCTGGAAAGTATAGATGCACAGGACCAGTGGACGCTGAAGTTAGCAAGCAGTCACAGGACCTACAGTCATGTGACTGCAAGGGGACGGGGCTTAGGCTAGTTTCACACTAGCGTTTAATCCATGCAGCGCACGGCGCCGCTAAGCCCTGCCCCCTGCCGGCTCCCTGCCCGCCCCATCCGGTCATCGCCGCCTACTATCGCACAAAGACGCATGCGATCTGTGCACCCTATCTTTAGCATAGGGTGCGCAGATCGTGCGCTGGCCGTGCGCTAGTAGGATTTTAGCATGCGCTGCGCACTTTTGAAGGTGCGCCAAACACAGCATGTTGCAATTTGGCGCACGCGGCGCACCTTCAAAGTTGCGCAGCGCACGCTAAATTCCAACTAGCGCATGGCCAGCGCACGATCTGCGCACCATATGCTAAAGATAGGGTGCGCTGTTGTGAGTTCATTCTCTGGTCTACCAGTTGTGAGTTCTCCTTCCAGGCTCCCTCTGGTGGTAACAGGAGGTAGTGAGGCTGATTTAATCAGTTGAGATCTGCCACCTGATAATGAGGATGACGATTGGACCTCAGGAATCTCAGACTGGACTTAAGACAGCCGACGCCCTATTCTGGTGCTGGTGATTCATTCTGGCTTGTCTGGTCTTGGTTTTCAGCTTTGTTCCAGTCACCTAAAGCTAAGTTTTTCTGCTAATGTTCACACTTGATTTTGTTGGTCTATTCAGTTTTTTATGTGGTCAGCCAGCCCCGGCTGGGGCTGCACTGAATTTCCACTCTTATTTATCTGCATTTGCCAATTTGCTTTTTGTCCCTTACTAGATTGACCTCTTTTTGCTCTGTCTCAGAATATTTCAGAGTGCTGATATAGTGGGAGAAGTCTAGTGACTTCAGGGTTAATTTTGCTATCAGAAGTGTTGGATATTATTTTTGTAGGTTTTTTTGCAGATTGCAGAGAGTGTCTTTCCTTTCCTTTCCTTTCTAGTTAGTTTGGGCCCCATCGTTTGCTCAGCCTATTTCCTGCCTGTGTTTGTGCTTTCATCTTGTTTCACCGTCAATACATGTGTGGGCTGTCTTTCCTTTGGGGTCTGCTCTGGGGCAGTTAGTTTTCCCCTTTTCATACTTCAGGCATATTTAGTCCTCCGGCTGTGATGAAGCGTCTAGGAACATCGTAGGTACGCCCCACGGCTGCTGCTAGTTGATGATTCTATGTCATTAGCCATTCAAGTTGATCGGCATTTACGTGAATGTAAAACTACATGGGAGGCGCTGCCACCTTTTGAACAAACGTCTGAACCTATGTAATGTGATGGGGTTTTGTCTAGGGCGCAACGTCAGGAGTTTAGATGGCGTAATAAGCTGTGTTTTTTCTGTGGAGACGTCTCTCATATTATTACTGTCTGCCGTAAACGAGAGAAACGTTTTGCACACACATTTGCTGTGGGCAGTGTACAACCTAAGTTTCTTTTGGCAATTACTCTGATCTGCTCCTTATCCACGTTTTCCATGAAAGCTTTTGTGGATTCAGGAGCAGCGTTGAATCTGATGGATTTGGACTTTGCTAATCGTTGTGGTTTTTCCATGATGCCTCTGCAGATGCCTATTCCTTTGAGGGGTATTGATGCTACTCCTTTAGCGGACAATAAACCTCAGTTTTGGACCGAGGTGATAATGCGAGTTGCCCCAGACCACCAAGGAAATTGTAAATTTTTGGTGCTGCATAATTTGCATGATACTATTGTTCTGGGTTTTCCTTGGTTGCAAACTCATAATCCAGTTTTGGATTGGAAATCTGGGTCTGTGGTGAGTTGGGGTTGTCAGTGTGTTCTTAGGGACGCTCCTGTTTTCTCCTCCTCTCCTCAGTCTCATGATATTCCTGATTATCTAGCCGATTTTTCTGATGTATTGAGTGAGAGCAAGTCTGCGTCTTTGCCTCCTCATAGGAGTTATGACTGTGCAATTGAGCTGATGCCTGGGTGTAAATTTCCCAAGGGTCGGCTTTTCAACTTATCAGTGCCCGAACATGATGCTATGCCATCCTATATTAAGGAGTCTTTGGAGAAGGGTCATATTAGACCATCCTCGTCACCTTTAGGTGCTGGGTTTTTTTTTGTGGCCAAGAAAGATGGTTCATTAAGACCGTGTATTGATTATCGCTCCCTTAACAAGATGACGGCTAAATATCAGTACCCGTTACCTCTGATGTCTGCTTTATTCTCCAGAGTTAAGAGTGCCTGCTGGTTTACTAAGCTTGACCTCAGGGGGGCGTATAATCTTATTCGCATCAAGCACGGGGATGAATGGAAGACAGCGTTTAATACTCCGGAGGGACATTTTGAGTACCTGGTGATGCCTTTTGGGCTCACTAATGCCCCTTCTGTCTTCCAGTCCTTTATGAATGATATTTTCCGTTATTTTGTGGATAAGTTTTTGATCATCTATCTGGATGATATTTTGATCTTTTCTAGTGATTGGAATTCTCATGTGGAACACGTCCGGACTGTTTTCCGGATTTTGAGGGAGAATTCCCTGTTTGTTAAGGGATCGAAATGCCTCTTTGGTGTACAGAGGATTTCATTTTTGGGATTTATCTTGTCTGCATTGAATATTGAAATGGACCCGGCCAAGGTACAGGCCATTTATGATTGGGTTCAGCCTACTTCTTTGAAGGCCCTTCAGAAGTTTTTAGGTTTTGCTAATTTTTTATCGTAAATTTATAGGTAATTTTTCTGGTATTGTCAAACCCCTGACTGATCTGACCAAGAACGGCGCTGATGTGCTGAATTGGTCTCCTGAGGCTGTCTCAGCATTTCAGGAGCTTAAGCGGAGATTTACTTCAGCTCCAGTTTTACGGCAACCTGATGTCTCACTTCCATTTCAGGTGGAGGTAGATGCTTCTGAGATTGGTGCAGGAGCTGTTTTGTCCCAAAAAGACCCTGTGACTTCTAAGATGAATCCCTGTGCCTTCTTTTCTCAAAAGTTCTCCCCATCTGAACGCAACTATGACATGGGGAATCGGCAATTGTTGGCCATGAAATGGGCATTTGAGGAGTGGAGACAATGGTTGGAGGGGGCTAGACATCAAGTTGTGGTCCTCACCGATCACAAGAATTTGATTAACCTGGAGTCGGCCAAACGCTTGAATCCTAGACAGGCTAGATGGGCCTTGTTTTTCACGCGTTTTAATTTTGTGGTCTCTTTTCTTCCGGGCACTAAGAATGTTAAGGCAGACGCCCTTTCTAGGAGTTTCTTTGCCGATTCTCTTAATGTGACCGAGCCTACTACCTTCCTAGGTGAGGGGGTAGTTCTTTCTGCCATTTCGCCTGATTTGAGACGCGCCCTGGAGGAATTTCAGGAGGATAAACCTGAGCGTTGCCCTATGGGAAAATTGTATGTTCCTGACCAGTGGAGAAAGAGAGCGATGTCTGAAATTCATTGCTCCGCATTGGCTGGTCATCCAAGTATTTTTGGTAACAAAGGTTTGGTGAGTCAGTCTTTTTGGTTGCCTGCCTTATCTCGTGACATCAGGAATTTTGTACAGTCCTGTGGGACTTGTTCTCGGTCTAAACCCTGTTCTCGTTCTAGTGGGTTGCTGATGCTCCTGCCGGTGCCCAAAAGGCCATGGACCCATATCTCAATGGATTTTATTTCTGATCTTCCTGTCTCTCAGAGAATGACTGTTATCTGGGTGATTTGTGATAGATTTTCGAAGATGGTCCATCTTGTACTACTCCCAAAGTTGCCATCTTCCGCTGAGTTGGTGCCCTTGTTTTTACAACAGGTGGTTCGGTTACATGGGATTCCTGAGAACATTGTGTCCGACAGAGGAGTCCAGTTTGTTTCCAGATTCTGGAAAGCCTTTTGTTCAAATCTGGGAATTCAGTTATCCTTCGCCTCCGCGTTTCATCCCCAGACCAATGGACAGACTGAGAGAACAAACCAGACCTTGGAGTCTTATTTGAGATGTTTTATATCTGCTGATCAGGATGATTGGGTCTCATTTTTGCCCTTGGCCGATTTCGTACTGAACAATTGACCTAGTTCTGCCACTTTGATGTCACCCTTTTTCTGTACTTTTGGGTTTCATCCTTGATTCTCTTCAGGGCAAGTGGAATCTTCATCCTGCCCAGGTGTGGACACTGTGGTTAAGAGAATGCAGCAGATATGGGACCAAGTGGTGGATAAGTTGTCACTCTCTCAGGAAAAGGCCCAGCGATTTTCCAACCGGCATAGGACCATTGGTCCCCGGTTTAAAGTGGGTGATATGGTTTGGTTGTCGTCTAAGAATATTCCTATGAAGGTTGCATCTCCAAAATTTAAGCCAAGATTTATTGGACCTTATAAGATTTTGGAGATTCTTAATCCTGTTTTGCTTCGATTGGCTCTTCCAGTTACGTTCAAGATCCATAACGTATTTCACAAATCTCTGTTGAAGAGGTTTGTTGAGCCAGTGGTTCCTATGGCAGCAACTCCTGACCCTGTGTTGGTTGAAGGCAATGTGGAATATGAGGTAGAGAAAATATTGGATTCTCGTTTGGTTAGACGGAGACTCCAGTATTTGGTCAAATGGAAGGGTTATGGCCAGGAGGATAATTCTTGGGTCTCTGCCTCTGATATTCATGCCAATAGATTGGTTCGTGCTTTTCACCAGGCCCATCCTGATCGGCCTGGTGGCATGGATGAGGGTTCGGTGACCCCTCCTCAAGGGGGGTACTGTTGTGAGTTCATTCTCTGGTCCACCAGTTGTGAGTTCACCTTCCAGGCTCCCTCTGGTGGTTACAGGAGTTAGTGAGGCTGATTTAATCAGTATAGATCTGCCACCTGATAATGCGGATGATGATTGGACCTCAGGAGTCTCAGACTGGATTTAAGACAGCCGACGCCCCATCCTGGTGCTGGTGATTCATTCTGGCTTGTCTGGTCTTGGTTTTCAGCTATGTTCCAGTCATCTAAAGCTAAGTTTTTCTGCTAATTTTCACACTTGATTTTGTTGGTCTATTCAGTTGTTTGTGTGGTCAGCCAGCCCCGGCTGGTGCTGCACTGAATTTCCACTCATATTTATCTGTATTTGCCAATTTGCTTTTTGTCCCTTACTAGATTAGCCTCTTTTTGCTCTGTCTCAGAATATTTCAGAGTGCTGATATAGTGGGAGAAGTCTAGTGACTTCAGGGTTAATTTTGCTATCAGAAGTGTTGGACTTTATTTTTGTAGGTTTTTTTGTAGATTGCAGACAGTGTCTTTCCTTTCCTTTCTAGTTAGTTTGGGCCCCATCGTTTGCTCAGCCTGCTTTCCTGCCTGTGTTTGTGCTTTCATCTTGTTTCGCCGTCAATACATGTGTAGGGGCTGTCTTTCCTTTGGGGTCTGCTTTGGGGCAGTTAGTTTTCCCATTTTCATGCTTCAGGCTTATTTCGTCCTCCGGCTGTGACGAAGCGTCTAGGATCATCGTAGGTACGCTCCACGGCTGCTGCTAGTTGCTGTGGTTAGGATCAGGAATCTGCAATCTGCATAGTTACCAACCTCTCTGGTTTTCTGTGATTTAGCTTGTTTTGCTTTTTTCTCCTCAGTGACCCATTCATAACAGTGCACAGATCGCATGCATCCATGTGTGATAGTAGGCAGCGATGACCGGATGGAGCGAGCAGGGAGCCGTCAGGGGGCGGGGCTTAGCTGCACCGTGCGCTGCATGGAATAAACGCTAGTGTAAAACTAGCCTTAGCGTCCTGCTTTCAGAGATGGCAGGACACTATACAAAAACTCAGAGTCAGGCAAAACGGAGGTCATACACAGTACGGGCAAGCGAGGTACGGGAGGGAAATACAGATGGGAGGTCAGACAAAGCCAAAGGTCATACACAGTATGGGCAAGTGCAGTACAGGAGGGATATTCAGGAGGGAGGGCAGACAAAGCCAAGGGTCATACACAGCACAGGCAAAGCAGGTACAGAGTCAGCAAACCAGAGACGTAAACCATAACAGAGCATGGTCAGAATACCAGGCAGACGGACAATGATTGGCGTGACGCACGGACAGAGCATGGTCAGGCACACTCAGATAGGAGTATAAGCGACAGGGGACGGCTCTCCCCTGAAGCTATAAAAACCCTCCCCAGATCCACAGAGAGGCTCTCAGAGTTAACTCCTTCACCACCTACCCAAAACCCAAAACACACCATGACAGTACCCCTCATTCAACGGGGGGCCTCCGGACCCCTAGGTCTCTCAGGATACCGAGCATGGTAAGCTCTAACCAGGCGATCAGCGTGCACTAGCCTGGCTGGTAACCACGATCGGTCCTCTGGACCATACCCCTTCCAATGTACAAGATATTGCAAGGAACCGCGTACCCACCGAGACTGTACAATGTTTTGCACTTCGAACTCCATATGACTGTCTACCGACACTGGAGTTGGTATGGAACCAGGTTCCTCTACCACCGTGCCTACTGGTTTGAGTAGAGACCTATGGAACACATTATGAAGTTTCAATGATTCAGGGAGAAGTAAACGATATGCCACTGGGTTGATTACCTCGGTTATTACATAAGGGCCAATGAATTTAGGTCCCAGCTTGGCGGAAGGTAATTTTAAGGTTATGTTTCGCGTAGAAAGCCATACCTTATCCCCACACTGTAGTGTCAGACCCAGATCCCTCTTATTGTCAGCAAAATGTTTATATTTCTCTTGTGCTCTGGAAATGTTCGTCCGAACCTTAGCCCATAAATCACTTATCCTGCTGACAGAGTCTTCCGCCCCAGGACAGCTTGAATCCAGCCGTGAGAAATCACCAAAGTGAGGGTTCAATCCATGATTAATAAAAAATGGTGACCTACAAGTGGATTGGTTTATTCGACTGTTAAAGGCGAACTCCGCCAATGGTAAGGCCTCGCACTAGTTGTCCTGTAACGTGGAAGTTAAACACCGGAGGATCTGTTCCAATGACTGATTGGTGCGTTCCGTCTGTCCATTGCTCTCTGGGTGGTAAGCTGAGGAGAAAGACAGAGATATCCCCAACTTCCTACAGAAAGCCTGCCAAAACTTAGCCACAAATTGTGTCCCCCTGTCCGAGACAATGTTAGTAGGTACCCCATGGAGGCGAACAATTTGAGAAAGGAAGTGTCGAGATAGAACTTCTGCAGACAGTAATTTAGTCATGGGTACAAAATGTGCCATCTTAGAGAATCTATCCACAATTACCCAAATTACCGTATTACCCCGAGAAGGAGGGAGGTTAGTGATGAAGTCCATGGACAAATGAGTCCAAGGCCTTCTTGGAATTGGTAAAGGCACCAATTCCCCGGCCGGCCGACAATGAGAGCTCTTTGAACGTGCGCAAACCCCGCATGCAGCGACATGTTTCTTAATCTCCCCTGACATACATGGCCACCAGAAGACTCTTTTAATTGCCTCACCTGTGGCAGCAATACCTGGATGAGTGCCCAGTTTAGCGTCATGAAACTCTCGCAGGAGATCAGAACGCAAGTGTTGCGGGACAAACAATTTTTTAGCGGGTTTGGACCTTGGAGCTAAAGATTGAGCCTCCATAATCTCCCGCTCCAGTTCCGATGACAGTGCAGCTAAACCTACCCCAGGTTGAAGAATGGATGACAGAGGATAAGGGGCAGACAATGGTTCAAAACTGCGTGATAATGCGTCTGCTTTCACATTTTTAGATCCTGGACGGAACGTAATCGAGAATTGAAATCGGGAAAAAAAAGTGACCAACGTGCCTGTCTGGGGGTCAATTTGCAGTTTTGATATATTCCAGATTTTTGTGATCAGTGATGACCGTAATCGGATGTTCTGCCCCTTCCAAAAAATGTCTCCATTCTTCAAATGCCAGCTTAATTGCCAGAAGCTCTCTATTCCCAACATTGTAGTTTCTCTCTGCCGGAGAAAACTTTTTGGAAAAATAAGCACAAGGTCTAAGGTTAGTCAGGGTAGCTGGCCCTTGAGACAACACAGCCCCTACCCCTACCTCAGAGGTGTCAACCTCCACAACAAATGGCAAGGACGGGTCTGGTGGTTGCACAAGTAATGGAGCAGACATAAAACAATTTTTTAAAACCAGAAAGGACTGTTCGCCGAAGGGGATCAATTTTTTATATCAGCCCCTTTGCATGTGAGATCGGTGAGAGGTTTCACAATCTGTGAGAAGCCCTTGATAAATCTACGGTAATAGTTTGCAAATCCCAAGAAGTGCTGTAGTCTTTCAGGTCCTGAGGTTGTACCCACTCCACAATGGCTTGCACTTTCTTGGGATCCATCCGAAACCCCTGTGGCGAGATTATGAGTCCCAAGAACGTTAGCTCCTGGATGAAAAAAGTACATTTTTCAGGTTTAACAAATAATTGGTTTTCCCTGAGTCTTTGAAGTACGGTTTTGACATGGAACAAATGAGACTCTTTGTCAGTCGAGTAAATCAGAATATCATCCAGGTAAATGACAATGAAGCGGCCAATGAGGTCCGCAAACACCACATTAATGAAATTTTGAAAGACCGCTGGTGCATTAGTGAGGCCAAACAGCATCACTAAATTTTCAAACAATCCCTCTGACGTGAGAAAGGCAGTTTTCCATTCGTCCCCTTCTTTAATTCTTATCAAATTATAAGCCCCTCTGAGATCCAATTTGTAGAACCATTTTGCCCCTGAAAGTTGGTTACACAAATCTGGAATCAGGGGTAAGGGGTACGTATTCCTGACAGAAATCTTGTTGAGTTCTCTGAAGTCGAGGCAGGGGCACAGGCCACCATCTTTCTTTTTAACAAAGAAAAACCCTGCTGCTACCGGAGAAACTGAGGGTCTTATATGCCCTTTTCGGAGACTTTCCGTTATTTTTTTCTTTCTTTGCCAGATGCTCAGGTCCTGACAAATTATATAAATGGGCTTTGGGCAATTTGGTCCCAAGGATTAGGTCTATAGTGCAGTCAAATGACCTATGTGGGGGTAATGCCTCGGCCTCGCTTTGGGAGAACATGTCCTCAAAGTCCTTGAGGTACTCCGGAATACCCTCCAGACAAACAGAAGACTCACAGGTAGGTTTTGCAGGTGTAACACAGAACACAGGTTTATAGGCACAGTCAATACATTTAGGACCCCACTTAACAATTTCTCTTTTCTCCCAATCAATAGCTGGGCTGTGACATAGAAGCCACGGCATGCCCAATACCAGCCCATCGGGCAGGTTGTCCATGACAAAACATTTCATCTCCTCAACATGGGAGGAACCAACATGCAAAACAAAACTGTTAGTAACATAATGAATCCCCAAACGGGTGAGAGGGGAAGAGTCAATGGCCATGATTTTCAGAGGGGTCTCCAACCTGACTGTCCCTATCTTGACCCTGGAGATGGTACTGGAACTGACCAGGTTAAGTGATGAAACGCAGTCCACCAAGGCTGTAGAAATAAAATGACAGTTATCTACTACCAGTTTGAAATTAAGCAGAAATTTAGGGCATGAGGGAAAAAGTACCTGGGGGTCTGGGCAGCCTGTTATGAATGGGTCACCGAGGAGAAAAAAACAAAACAAGCTAAGTCACAGAAAACCAGAGAGGTTGGTAACTATGCCGATTGCAGATCCCTGATCCTAACCACACAACTAGCAGCAGCCGTGGAGCATACCTACAATGGTCCTAGACGCTTCGTCACAGCCGGAGGACTAAATAACCCTGAAGCAAGAAAAGGGGAAAACTGACTGCCCCAGAGCAGACCCCAAAGGAAAGACAGCCCCCACACATGTATTGACGGTGAAACAAGATGAAAGCACAAACATAGGCAGGAAAATAGGCTGAGCAAACGATGGGGCCCAAACTAACTAGAAAGGATAAGAAAGGAAAGACACTGTCTGCAATCTGCAAAAAACCCTAGAAAAATAAAGTCCAACACTTCTGATAGCAAAATTAACCCTGAAGTCACTAGACTTCTCCCACTATATCAGCACTCTGAAATATTCTGAGACAGAGCAAAAAGAGGCCAATCTAGTAAGGGACAAAAAGCAAATTGGCAAATACAGATAAATAAGAGTGGAAATTTAGCGCAGCCCCAGCCGGGGCTGGCTGACCACACAAAGAACTGAATAAACCAGCAAGATCAAGTGTGAACATTAGCAGAAAAAACTTAGCTTTAGATGACTGGAACAGAGCTGAAAACAAAGACCTGACAAGCCAGAAGGAATCACCAGCACCCGACTAGGGCGTCGGCTGTCTTAAATCCAGTCTGAGATTCCTGAGGCCCAATCGTCATCCTCATTAACAGGTGGCAGATTTCTACTGATTAAATCAGCCTCACTACCTCCAGTTACCACCAGAGGGAGCCTGGAAGGAGAACTCACAACTCGTGGACCGGAAAATGAACTCACAACAGTACCCCCCTTGAGGAGGGGTCACCGAACCCTCATCCACGCCACCAGGCCGATCAAGATGGGCCCGGTGAAAAGCACGAACCAATCTATTGGCATGAATATCAGAGTCAGAGACCCAAGAATTATCCTCCTGGCCATAACCCTTCCATTTGACCAAATACTGGAGTCTCCGTCTAACCAAACGAGAATCCAAAATTTTCTCTACCTCATATTCCATATTGCCTTCAACCAACACAGGGTCAGGAGGTGCTGCCATAGGAACCACTGGCTCAACAAACCTCTTCAACAGAGACTTGTGAAATACGTTATGGAGCCAATCGAAAAAAAACAGGATTAAGAATCTCCAAACTCTTATAAGGTCCAATAAATCTTGGCTTAAATTTTGGAGATGCAACCTTCATAGGAATATTCTTAGACGACAACCAAACCATATCACCCACTTTAAACCGGGGACCAATGGTTCTATGCTGGTTGGAAAATCGCTGGGACTTTTCCTGAGAGAGTGACAACTTATCCACCACTTGGTCCCATATCTGCTGCATTCTCTCAACCACAGTGTCCACACCCGGGCAAGATGAAGATCCCACTTGCCCTGAAGAGAATCGAGGATAAAACCCAAAAGTACAGAAAAAGGGTGACATCAAAGTGGCAGAACTAGCTCTATTGTTCAGTGCGAATTTGACCAAGGGCAAAAATGAGACCCAATCATCCTGATCAGCAGATATAAAACATCTTAAATAAGACTCCAAGATCTGGCTTGTTCTCTCCGTCTGTCCATTGGTCTGGGGATGAAACGTGGAGGAGAAGGATAACTGAATTCCCAGATTGGAGCAAAAGGCTTTCCAGAATCTGGAAACAAACTTGGCTCCTCTGTCGACCACAATGTTGTCAGGAATCCCATGTAACCGAACCACCTGTTGTAAAAACAAGGGCACCAACTCAGCGGAAGATGGCAATTTTGGGAGTGGTACAAGATGGACCATCTTCGAAAATCTATCACAAATCACCCAGATAACAGTCATTCTCTGAGAGACAGGAAGATCAGAAATAAAATCCATTGAGATATGGGTCCATGGCCTCTTGGGTACCGGCAGGGGCATCAGCAACCCACTAGAACGAGAACAGGGTTTAGACCGAGAACAAGTCCCACAGGACTGTACAAAATTCCCAACGTCACGAGATAAGGCAGGCCTCCAAAAAGACTGACTCACCAAATCTCTGGTACCAAAAATACCTGGATGACCAGTCAATACGGAGCAATGAATTTCAGACATCACTTTCTTTCTTCACTGGTCAGGAACATACAATTTTCCCATAGGGCAACGCTCAGGTTTATCATCCTGAAATTCCTCCAGGGCGCATCTCAAATCGGGCGAAATGGCAGAAAGAACTACCCCCTCACCTAGGATGGTAGTAGGCTCGGTCACATTAAGAGAATCGGCAAAGAAACTCCTAGAAAGGGCGTCTGCCTTAACATTCTTAGTGCCCGGAAGAAAAGAGGCCACAAAATTAAAACTCGTGAAAAGCAAGGCCCATCTAACCTGCCTAGGATTCAAGCGTTTGGCCGACTCCAGATTAATCAAATTTTTGCAATCGGTGAGGACCACAACTTGATGCCTAGATCCCTCCAACCAATGTCTCCACTCCTCAAATGCCCATTTCTTGGCCAACAATTCCCGATTCCCCATGTCATAGTTGCGTTCAGATGGGGAGAACTTTCGAGAAATGAAGGCACAGGGATTCATCTTAGAAGTAACAGAGTCTTTTTGGGACAAAACAGCTCCTGCACCAATCTCAGAAGCATCTACCTCCACCTGAAATGGAAGTGAGGCATCAGGTTGCCATAAAACTGGAGCTGAAGTAAATCTCCGCTTAAGCTCCTGAAATGCTGAGACAGCCTCAGGAGACCAATTCAGCACATCAGCGCCCTTCTTGGTCAGATCAGTCAGTGGTTTGACAATACCAGAAAAATTACTAATAAATTTACAATAGAAATTGGCAAAACCCAAAAACTTCTGGAGGGCCTTCAAAGAAGTAGGCTGAACCCAATCAAAAATGGCCTGTACCTTGGCCGGGTCCATTTCAATAGTCGATGGAGACAAGATAAATCCCAAAAATGAAATCCTCTGTACACCAAAGAGGCATTTCGATCCCTTAACAAACAGGGAATTCTCCCTCAAAATCCGGAACACAGTCCGGACGTGTTCCACATGAGAATCCCAATCACTAGAAAAGATCAAAATATCATCCAGATAGATGATCAAAAACTTATCCACAAAGTCACGGAAAATATCATTCATAAAGGACTGGAAGACAGAAGGGACATAAGTGAGCCCAAAAGGCATCACCAGGTACTCAAAATTTCCCTCCGGAGTATTAAACGCCGTCTTCCATTCATCCCCGTGCTTGATGCGAATAAGATTATACGCCCCCCTGAGGTCAAGCTTAGTAAACCAGCAGGCACTCTTAACTCTGGAGAATAAATCAGACATCAGAGGTAACGGGTACTGATATTTAACAGTCATCTTGTTAAAGGAACGATAATCAGTACACGGTCTTAATGAACCATCTTTCTTGGCCACAAAAAACCCCCCAGCACCTAAAGGTGATGAGGATGGTCTAATATGACCATTTTCCAACGACTCCTTAATATAGGACCGCATAGCATCATACTCGGGTACTGATAAGTTGAAAAACCAACCCTTAGAAAATTTACACCCAGGCATCAACTCAACTGCACAGTCATAACTCCTATGAGGAGGCAAAGACGCAGACTTACTCTCACTAAATACATCAGAAAAATCGTCTAGATAATCAGGAATATCATGAGACTGAGGAGAGGTGGAGAAAACAGGAGCGTCCCTAAGAACACACTGACAACCCCAACTCACCACAGACCCAGACTTCCAATCCAAAACTGGATTATGAGTTTGCAACCAGGGAAAACCCAGAACAATAGTATCATGCAAATTATGCAGCACCAAAAATGTACAATTTTCTTGGTGGTCGGGGGCAACTCGCATTATCACCTGGGTCCAAAACTGAGGTTTATTCTCCGCCAAAGGAGTAGCATCAATACCCCTCAAAGGAATAGGCGTCTGCAGAGGCGTCATGGAAAAACCACAACATTTAGCAAAGTCCAAATCCATCAGATTCAACGCTGCTCCTGAATCCACGAAAGCCTTAGTAGAAAACGTGGATAAGGAGCAGATCAGAGTAAATGCCAAAAGGAACTTAGGTTGTACACTGCCCACAGCAAATGTGTGTGCAAAATGTTTCTCTCGTTTAGGGCAGACAGAAATAGTATGAGAGGTGTCTCCACAGAAAAAACACAGCTTATTACACCTTCTAAACTCCTGACGTTGCGCCCTAGACAAAACCCATCACATTACATAGGTTCAGACGTTTGTTCAAAAGGTGGCAGCGCCTCCCGTGTAGTCTTACATTCACATAAACGCCGATCAACTTGAATGGCTAATGACACAGAATCATCCAGATCAGAGGCAACAGGAAATCCCACCATAACATCTTTTACGGTCTCTGATAAACCCTTCCGAAAGAGAGCTGCCAAGTCCATGTAGTAAGGACCGCCCACTTTTGGAATTTTTGACAGTATAACTCTGCAGAATCCTGACCCTGGTTTAATGCCAACAGGGTTCTCTCAGCTTGATCAACAGCATTAGGTTCATCATACAACAACCCCAAGGCCTGAAAAAATGCATCCACATTAGTCAGAACAGGATTTTCAGGAGTCAGAGAAAAAGCCCAAT
Source organism: Dendrobates tinctorius (assembly GCF_039654945.1). Lineage (NCBI taxonomy): Eukaryota > Metazoa > Chordata > Amphibia > Anura > Dendrobatidae > Dendrobates > Dendrobates tinctorius. Next base: position 35,752,321 of record NW_027361700.1, on the reverse strand, counting down.
CCTGGGGATCGCCGCGCAGCAAGGAGATGACAATTTAAAGCTGCTGCACAGAGCTCCCCGATGAGTCATGCTTCAAGGCAAGAGATAATTTACAATTATTCTTAAAATTCAGAAATTTAGACCGATCCCCAGAAAACACATCAGGAGTAGGGATCTTAGGTTCAGCAGCATGTGACTGAATGAGGTAGGTGGAAATTCCCTGCACTTCAGCAGCAAGTTGCTTCACACGATCAGACAATTGCTTAATCTCCATTTGGAAAAAAAAAAATCCTCCTACGGCCCCAGAAAAAAAGAGGAAAAAATAAATAAAAAAAAAAAAATTCTGACACTTTTTTTTTCTTTTTTCTTTCTTCCTAACAACTTCTTCCTGCTTTTGAGTACCCTAGAATCTGCGGTATGGCTGGTGATTCTGTAATGAATGGGTCACCGAGGAGAAAAAACAAAACAAGCTAAGTCACAGAAAACCAGAGAGGTTGGTAGCTATGCAGATTGCAGATCCCTGATCCTAACCACACAACTAGCAGCAGCCGTGGAGCGTACCTACGATGGTCCTAGATGCTTCGTGACAGCTGGAGGGCTAAATAAGCCTGAAGCAAGAAAAGGGGAAAACTAACTGCCCAAGAGCAGACCCCAAAGGAAAGACAGCCCCCACACACGTATTGACGGTGAAACAAGATGAAAGCACAAACACAGGCAGGAAAATAGGCTGAGCAAACGATGGGGCCCAAACTAACTAGAAAGGATTGGAAAGGGAAGACTGTCTGCAATCTGCAAAAAACCCTAGAAAAATAAAGTCCAACACTTCTGATAGCAAAATTAACCCTGAAGTCACTAGACTTCTCCCACTATATCAGCACTCTGAAATATTCTGAGACAGAGCAAAAAGAGGCCAATCTAATAAGGGACAAAAAGCAAATTGACAAATAGAGATAAATAAGAGTGGAAATTTAGCGCAGCCCCAGCCGGGGCTGGCTGACCACACAAAAAACTGAATAGACCAACAAAATCATGTGTGAACATTATCAGAAAAAACAGCTTTAGATGACTGGAACAGAGCTGAAAACAAAGACCTGACAAGCCAGAAGGAATCACCAGCACCAGACTAGGGCGTCGGCTGTCTTAAATCCAGTCTGAGATTCCTGAGGCCCAATCATCATCCTCATTAACAGGTGGCTGATTTCTACTGATTAAATCAGCCTCACTACCTCCAGTTACCACCAGAGGGCACCTGGAAGGAGAACTCACAACTGGTGGACCGGAAAATGAACTCACAACAGCAGCCTCCTTGATCACTACCCAGACCTAGTAGTTTCCCGCCAACTTGGAGGACGTTGGACACACTGGACAATCTCTCCTCCAATGTCCTGGTTCCCCTCAGTAGAAACAAAGTTGTTTCTCACGGCGGCGCTTCCTCTCTTTCTCTCTGACCGAGGTGGCACCAATTTCCATAGGCACAGGACTGGTCTCCACCTCTTTACTGCTGGAAAACAAGGACAACTCAGAGTGCATAACCCCTCTGGCTCTGAGCCGGCGATCCACCCGCACGGCTTGGGTCATGGCATCCTCCAGACTGTCAGGAGGTGGATGCAGAGCCAGGGCATCCTGAAGGCATTCCGACAGGCCCCTACGGAATAGTCCACGGAGAGCGGCATCATCCCAGGAGACTTCTGCTGACCACCGTCGGAACTCAGAGCAGAACCACTCTGCTGAGTGCTGACCCTGACGTGTGCTCATCACCATGTCCTCTGCCAAGTGAACCCTGTCTGGTTCGTTATAAATGCGGCCCAAGGCCTCAAAAAATACATCCACAGTCATACATTCTGGGGCTGTGGGGGCTAGAGAGAATGCCCAGGCTTGGGGGGCACCCCGAAGTAGGGAAATAATTACCTCCACCATCTGAAATTATCCCCCAGACGAACGGGGTCTCACGGAAAAGAACAATTTGTATCCCTCTCTGAAAGCCCTGTACTCCTTTTTGTCCCCAGAAAAAGAGTCTGGCAGTTTAAACGGAGACTCCGGGGAAGTGAGTGACACGTCCCTGATCTCAGGACCGAGAGCTCCTTGTACAGTATTAACCAGCTGCTGCTGGGTTTGGGCCATAGAGCGCTGCTCCACATTAAGTTTCTGAAACATCTGTGATAGTTGTTTAACCTGGTCAGATAATGTTTGCATGGGGTCCATGATGCAAGCTGTATTTCCCACACTCACACACCTTACTCTCAGGGGCGGGGGGAATGAACTGTTATAGGTCGCTTATAATGTCAGGATCCTGACAGCGCCGGCGTGCAGCCTCAGCTGAGCAGGGACTCACCCACACTGTAGAGGGCCCGGGGTCAGGTACAGCCGGAAAGTATAGATGCACAGGACCTGTGGACGCTGAAGTCAGCAAGCAGTCACAGGACCTATGGTCATGTGGCTGCAAGGGGGCGGGGCTTAGCATCCTGCTTTCAGAGATGGCAAGACACTATACAAAAACTCAGAGTCAGGCAAAACGGAGGTCATACACAGTAGGGGCAAGCGAGGTACAGGAGAGAAATACAGATGGGAGGTAAGACAAAGCCAAAGGTCATACACAGTATGGGCAAGCGCGGTACAGGAGGGATATTCAGGAGGGAGGTCAGACAAAGCCCAGGGTCATACACAGCACAGGCAAAGCAGGTACAGAGTCAGCAAACCGGAGACGTAAACCGTAACAGAGCAGGGTCAGAATACCAGGCAGATGGACAATGATTGGCGTGACGCATGGACAGAGCAGGGTCAGGCACACTCAGATAGGAGTATAAGCGACAGGGGACGGCTCTCCCCTGAAGCAATAAAAACCCTCCCCAGATCCACAGAGAGGCTCTCAGAGTTAACTCCTTCAGCACCTACCCAAAACCCAAAACACACCATGACACGTAGTCTTTAAGGGAGACATCCCCCTCCTTTTAACGAGGACATGTTCCCACACAATGAATGCGGGTCGCCTGTTTCTAATATGCAGTTCATTGCTGCAGCCGCTTGAGGTCCGTTAGTCCATGGACCCACACCGGTTAAAAGTCAAATCTTGCCATTCAGCAAAACAATGTTCCATACAAGCGTACTTGACAGGCCTCAACAGCCGTAATGTTCTTAAACTCCAGAACATAGCAGGGCTCTCAACCCTGTGGGGACGCAGAACAGTCACTATTCAGCACAGTGCAACAGGCACCCGTGTTTTTCCACGAACAGACAATTTTTCAACAACAACTTGTACCTTGTTCTTCTCTAAGTTCCCCCCGTGGATGGCTGGGAAAACCCTTTAACGTTGTGGGGTAGTAAGGCAGCTCGGGGATATAGCCCACCTGAGCACACAGGGGTAAGGCCCCTGACTGACTACAGTACTATAGGAAGATCTTCCTGACTTATTCCCCAGCTAACACCTCTTAGAGTAAACTCTTATGTGTACTACATCTATATCTGCCAAGTAGTGAACTCAGTGCCCCCATCTAGTAGTCATAACACAGACTATCCCTATCATATACATGGTGCAGCAGCAAAACTACATTATATTACAATATATAATTAGGTTAGCGCAAATACAAATTGACATATCAATACAATTTAAACAACACTCATACATACATTATAATAGGCAGCTTAAAGGGGTAAAGCTTCCAACCCCATACATAGGCATAATACCTTATGCATATTAAAACAGAGCTGGGTCACCTGTAGTGTTGAGCATTCCGATACTGCAAATATCGGGTATCGGCCGATATTCGCTGTATCGGAGTTCCGATACCGAGTTCCGATATTTTTACAATATCAAATACCGGAATCGGAAGTTCCCATAATGCAATGAGCCAGTTGTGTTAGCCATGCTAACTAATGGCATGGCTGTGATTGGCTGCTTAAATAATGTCATCATGCTGCGTGGTCTGTGCGGGCCTGCCGGGGGTCTGTACGGGCCTGCCAGGGATCTGTGCTGGCTGCCGGGGGGTCTGTGCGGGCCTGCCGGGGGTCTGTGCGGGCTGCCGGGGGTCTGTACGGGCCTGCCGGGGGTCTGTGCGGGCCTGCCAAGGGTCTGTGCGGGCTGCCGGGAGTCTGTGCGGGCCTGCCGGGGGTCTTTACGGGCCTGCCGGGGGTCTGTGCGGGCTGCTGGGGGTCTGTAGGGGCCTGCCGGGGATCTGTATGGGCCTGCCGGGGGTCTGTGCGGGCTGCCAGGGGTCTGTGTGGGCCTGCCGGGGGTTGTGTGTGTGTGCTGGCATCGTCCAATGGGACTACAAGTCCCATCGGGCTATGCCTGCTACAATGACAGTGATTGACACATTAGCCAATGATGGGACAGTAGTAGTCCCATCATCCGGCTAATGTGTTGAATGTAATAAAAAAAAAAAAACATACTACATACATACTACATATATACTACATTCATACAACATACATGCATACTACATACATACTACATATATACTACATTCATACAACATACATACATGCTACATACTACATACATACTTCATATATACTACATTCATACAACATACATTCATACTACATACTTACTACTTATATGTAGTACCTACCTCCTGACATTGTATTCCTGGTGCCCTTAGAGAGCGGTCGTATCAGCTGATGCTGCTGTTCTCCATGGGAGATCGTCGTGGGACACTCGTGGATTTCTGCGGATCAGGGAGTATATTGGTTGTTTGTTATTTTAATATTTTTTCAAGATGACACTGGCTTCGGGGATCAAAGTGACAAGTGATGGTCAGTATGTATTCTATGTTATATGTACTGTATGTCTATATGTACTGTATGTATTGTATAAATGTATGAATGTATTGTATGTAGTATGTATGTAGTATGTATGTTGTATGTCTGCAGCATGTTTTATGTATGTTGTATGTATGTAGTATGTATGTAGTATGTACTATGTATGTATGTATGTTGTATGAATGTAGTATATATGTAGTATGTATGTAGTATGTATGTATGTTGTATGAATGTAGTATATATGTAGTATGTAAGTAGTATGTATGTATGTTGTATGAATGTAGTATATATGAAGTATGTATGTAGTATGTAGTATGTATGTTGTATGAATGTAGCATTTGTAGTATGTATGTAGTATGTATGTATGTTGTATGAATGTAGTATATATGTAGTATGTATGTTTTTTTTTTTGTTTTTTTTTTACATTCAACACATTAGCCGGATAATGGGACTACTACTGTCCCATCATTGGCTAATGTGTCAATCACTGTCATTGTAGCAGGCATAGCCCGATGGGACTTGTAGTCCCATCGGACGATGCCTGCACACACACACAACCCACGGCAGGCTCGCACAGACCCCCAGCAGCCCGCACAGACCCCCGACAGGCCCGCACAGACCCCCCGGCAGCCCGCACAGACCCCTGGCAGGCCCACACAGACCCCCGGCAGCCCGCACAGACTCCCGGCAGGCCCGTACAGACCCCCAGCAGCCTGCACTGACCCACGGCAGGCCCGCATAGACCCCCGGCAGCCCGCACAGACCCCCGGCAGGCCCGAACAGACCCCCGGCAGGCCCACACAGACCCCCGGCAGCCCTCACAGACTCCCGGCAGGCCCGTACAGACCCCCGGGAGCCCGCACAGACCCCCGGCTGGCCCGCACAGACCCCCAGCAGCCCGCACAGACCACGGCAGGCCCGCACAGACCCCCGGCAGGCCCGAACAGACCCCCGGCAGGCCTGCACAAACCGCCAGCAGGCCCGCACAGACCCCCGACAGGCCCACAAGACCACCGAGAGGCCCGTACAGACCCCGCCCGCACACACACACACACGCATAGTCTCCACCCATGCACCGCCCACACTCTTCCCCCCACCTGAACTGGATGTGCAAGTAAAGAAAGGGTTTATTTTCATTCCGATATTTGTGCCCCATTGACTTGCATGGGTTTCTGTATCGGAATCGGCGATACCCGATATTTTTGGGGTATCGGTCCGATCCAATCTGATCCGATATTTCCCGATATCGGAAGGTATCGCTCAACACTAGTCACCTGATAAAACCTGGGAGAAGATTAACCCTTTTGTGCTGCCTGTCACCAGGTCTCACAATGTATTTAAAATGCCCGCACAATATATACAGTATCCCATAGAAATGGCTTCTTAGTGGGATACCACACACCCTCCTTATCTCTCCAGACACCACCAACTAGAACACCAGGGTGAACATGTTCTGTGATGCAGCAGCCACATTATTGTTTGCAAAGGGATGTTTGTGGTCTCAACAGAGTTCAACCTATTGTTTCTTGTGTGTTCCCCCCTCCCAATGAGGAGTACAATTAAATATCAATTATTAACAAATTATAGGGTTTGTGAGAATCATGTGGGAATAGTAGATGAGGGCAGGTATATCTCGCCCAGATACCTTTCCTAAGTGGCCTAGTCTGGTCAGGATCTCACCTGGTTACTAATGAATAATGGGAGGCGGATATAAAAGGATGCCAGGTGGTTGTGTGAGTGTCTCAGCCTGGGGACACAGAGCGCCTGTCTATGTGAGAGACACACGTGAATGAAAGCAGTGCCCATGGTAACTGTGGTTTGGCTGGACGGGAGAAGCCCGCCAGCTGGTAGTTAGGTTGTACCTTGTTTAGTTAGTGCCGGACAGGCAAGGATTTGTTTTATGTTTTTATTTCCTTTATGCGTTGCTTTCACCTTTAATAAACCTGACCCAGTGTCAGTTATACCCGGACCCCGGCTGTGCGCCTGAGTTTCCTGCTGAACGCATGTGACCTTTGACCCCAGCAAAGGCAATCCCGGAGTGTTTTATCACATTGTGGTGTAGAACGCGGGCATCACGTTGGAAGCATGAGCATGGAGGACGTGGTGAAAGCGCTGGTACAGTCCACAGCCATCCAGCAAGAAGCTAATCCGGTGATGATGGCCCAGCTGAAGGAGTTGGTGGACATGACAGCTACCAATCGTTTGCTTCTCCAGCTGGTGGCGCAGCGCCTGGCAAGCTTACCTGAGGTTAACCTGGAAGCTGAGTCTAGAGTGATTCACGTGAGTTGGTACTGGCAGAAGATGACTACCGAAGATGACATTGAGGCATAACTGACCACGTTTGAACGGACGGCGGTGCGAGAAAAATTGCCGAAGGCACGATGGTCCTGCCTGATTGCCCCGTTTCTTTCCGGTGAGACCCAAAAGGCTTATTATGACTTAGAACCTGAAGCCGCGCAGGACTTTGACAAACTGAAAGCCGAGAACTTGGCCTGGCAGGGAGTTGCAACCGCTGTCCGTGCACAGAGAGTGCATCAATGGACTTATCAGCCGGATAAACCACCGCGGTCACAGATGTTCAACCTGATCCACGTGACGAAGAAGTGGCTACAACCCGAGGTGCTGACAGCGCCAGAGATAATCCAGAGAGTCGTCATGGACAAGTACCTGAGAGCTCTACCGCCAGCCCTGAGGAAGTGGGTAAGCCATGGAAATCCTACGACGGCAGATCAACTGGTGGATCTGGTTGAACGTTACTCCGTGGCGGAAGGACTCCGAGACGACGCTACCCCACCTCGTTCTTCATCATCTCCACGTGGAACCAGTAAGACTGTTCCAGGGAGTAGGGGAGAAGGAAAAATCCCTAAGACAGTGGGGGAGGAAATCGGGACTGCCCGCAATGCGAGGCCGAGAGTAACGAACTATGGTCTAAGCAAGGGGCCCGTTAGGTGTTTCCGCTGCCAAGAGATGGGCCACATTGCTGCGAACTGTCCGGTCACTGCTGAACCCATGCAGTGCGACATCACAGACTCTAAAAACTGCATGTCTATGGTTGCACGGGTAGTGAGTGTGAATGCCGGTCAAAAGGATGTGGAAAAATACTTGCGTGATTTAACTGTTGATAGCAATAATGTGGTGGCATTGTTAGACTCAGGAAGTGTGGTGACTCTGGTGAAGGCCAGTCTGGTATCAGCCCCGACTGGACCATGAGACAAATTTTCTGTAACGTGTGTGCATGGAGACACCTGTTCGTACCACACCACGGTCATATGCATTACTACTTCCTATGGGTCTTTGCAACATAAAGTGGGACTTGTCCCTGCGTTATTGCATGATGTTACCTTGGGCCGGGACTTTCCCCACTTCTGGCAATTGTTGGAGAATCAGTTGATGCCCCAGGTAATAGTGTACATGGTTCTTCTCCCAGGGCGCGTGTGGGTCCCGAACCCTCGGATGAGGGCCCCCCCGGAAGACTCGGGGGAAGAGTCTGCTGGAAATGACCTGCAGTTCCCGTTTTCAGTCATGGCGGGTGATACGGAGGAGACCAGGGAAGAGGAGGAGGCCGACAGCCGTCCACCTCCCCGTTTGCCGGATTTGGAAGTTCAGAAAGATGACTTCCAAAGCGAGCAAATAAAGGATCCTACCCTTTCTCAGGCTAGGACAAATGTAAAAGTGATAAATGGGGTACTCGTAGAACCTGGATCTAGGCTGCCATATCCTTACATGGTCCTGGAGAATGATTTACTATATCAGATAGAGAAAAAGGGGGAAGACACGGTGCAACTATTAGTCGTGCCAAAACCCTACCGGCGGCAGGTGCTGGACCTGGGGCACGGACATGTGATGGGAGGTCACCTGGGAGTCCAGAAAACCACCGAAAGGATATTACACTGTTTTGTTTGGCCAGGCATGCATCACGATATTCGTGTATATTGTGAGTCTTGTCCTGACTGCCAAGCCTCTGCGCCTAAGCCCCGGTTCTGTAGCCCTTTGGTACCCCTACCTATTATTGAGGTTCCGTTTGAGAGGATTGGGATGGATTTAGTTGGGCCCCTTCCATGGTCTGCATGTGGACACCAACATATCCTGGTCCTCTTGGATTATGCCACTCGTTACCCGGAGGCCATCCCTTTGCGTAACATGGCCACCAAGACGATTGCCAAGGAACTGGTGAATGTGTTTAGTCGGGTCGGTATACCAAAACAGATACTCACCGACTAGGGGACTCCCTTTATGTCCAGGGTAAACCGCGCGCCGAATTTTGGCTCATCTTTCATCGTTTTTAAGAAATCTCAATATGGAAGAGGCCAGGAGCCATTTGGTGAGCTGCATTTCTTGCTACATGTTCACAGACTTACCAGTGGAAAAGCCAAACTTCACATGCCACAAATGCAAGCTTGTGTCCCTGTTGGAGGAAAAGTTGCAAAATCTCGAAGAGAGGTTAGCTACGTTGAAGATCATTAGGGAAGGTGAAGAGTTCTTAGACAGAGCAGAATTATCTCTTCATGTTACAGAAAGAGAAGAAATTCGAAATGCACCTGAAGAAACAGAGGAATGGAAACATGTTACCCAGAGAAGCAAGAGGATCAGGAGGCAGTCAGCACCCATACTTCTCAGGAACCAGAACCAGGCTCTCACGCAGGAAAACGATGAAGATATACATCAGGATAAGACTTTGCCCACAAACAGCAACCTTGTACGCCTTCAGAGTCCTTCTGGATGGAGAAAGAAAAACGTTGTGAAAAAGAAACGGAGAGTGGTGGTCATGGGGGATTCCCTGTTGAGAGGAACAGAGGCCGCTATCTGCAGACCGGATATAACTTCAAGAGAAATGTGCTGTCTTCCAGGTGCAAAAATTAAAGATGTGTCTGACAGGATATCAGGACTCTTCAGACCTACAGATGACTACCCATTCCTGCTACTACACGTTGGGTCAAATGACACCGCAAGAACGACCTGGAAACCATCTGCAGAGACTTTGAAGACTTAGGCAAGAAAGTGAAAGAACTGGGAGCGCAGGTGGTCTTCTCTTCCATCCTCCCAGTGGATGGCCATGGAACAAGGGGGTGGAATAAGATTCTGCAGGTGAACAACTGGCTACGTCGATGGTGCCGTCAGCAACGATTTGGATTTATGGATCACGGATTGAATTACATTTACGATGGACTACTTGAAAGAGATGGGGTGCACCTTACGAAGACTGGAAAACATGTATTTGGAAGTCGCCTTGCTACACTTGTAAGGAGAGCTTTAAACTAGAACATCATGGGAAGGGAAGCAAAAGACCAGAAAAAGCCAAACACCTGACAAATGCTATTGAGAACTCTGCTATTAGAAGTGGAAAGGAAGAGCAAAGACAAAAGAATCTAATTAATACAAATATTGGAGAAAGAGAAACCAATTACAAACTAAAATGTTTCTATACTAATGCACAAAGCATGGGCAACAAACAAGGAGAATTGGAACTACTAACACAGGGAAAGAAATATGATGTCATTGGAATCACTGAAACTTGGTGGGACGATACACATGATTGGAATACAAGACTAGAAGGATACAATTTATTTGCAAGAAACAGACTTGATAAACGAGGAGGAGGTGTCGCATTGTATGTTAGAAACGCGTATATCTGCACAGAGATTGAAGCTTCAGAGACTGGGAGCTCTGTGGAAACTGTTTGGGTAAGAATACAAGGACAGAACAATGGAAAGGACACCATTGTAGGCATTTACTGCAGGCCGCCTGTGCAAGCTGAAGATATGGATGAACTCTTTATGCATCAAATGGCCAAGTTCTCCAAAAAATATGACATAGTTGTCATGGGAGATTTCAACTATCCAGACATTTGTTGGGAATCTCTCTCAGGCAAAACTAACAGGTCAAGGAAATTCTTATCCTCTCTTGCTGACAACTTTATCTTCCAAAAGGTAGGGGAGAAAACAAGGGGAACTGCTACCTTGGATCTAATCCTTATAAACAGGGAGGAAATGGTTGAGGAGGTAAAAGTGGCTGGGACCCTAGGAGGTAGCGACCATGCTATTTTAGAATTTTGGATAACTAGAGGAGGGAGACCTGTGAAGATTCAGACGTCAAGGTTAGATTTCAGAAAGGCAGATTTTAAGGGATTCAGAAAGAGAATTGGAGGGATCCAATGGCTGGATATCCTTAAAGACAAAAATGTCCAGGAAGGATGGGAAATCTTGAAAAATGAAATTCTCAAAGCACAGTTGTTAACAATTCCGAAAAGAGGGAAGAATAGGAAGCATTTAAGGAAGCCAGGATGGATGAACACAGAACTTAAGCACATGCTAAAAAGGAAGAAAAAAATGTTTATAAAATGGAAAGAGGGAGGCATATCTAAAGAAGAATATAATGCTGTCTGCAGAACCTGCAGGGCACAAATCAGATTAGCTAAAGCTGACAATGAATTGAGGCTTGCAAGAGATGTCAAAAGCAATAATAAAGGATTTTGGGGATATGTCAAAAGTAAAAGAAAAGTCAAAGATGCTATAGGATTTTTACAGGATGAAAATGATGAAATGGTAAGACAGGATGTTGAGAAGGCTGAACTTTTAAATTCCTATTTTGCATCTGTTTTCTCTCAGAAAGGAAATGTAACATCAACTGTTCTTCACTGTCCTATTAAGGGATTAGAAGAATCCAGGATATCTATAGACAGAAATATAGTGAATTACACCCCAGAGTACTGAAGGAGATAGCAGAAGAAATTTTTGAACCCCTCTCCATAATCTTTGAAAATTCTTGGAGATCAGGAGAAGTCCCAGAAGACTGGAGAAGAGCAAATGTTGTTCCTATCTTCAAAAAGGGGAAGAAGGTGGACCCAGGCAACTATAGGCCGGTGAGTCTGACTTCTATACCAGGAAAGATCTTTGAACAAATTATTAAACAACATGTATGTCAGTACCTGGATAAGAATGAAGTGATTAAACAGAGTCAGCATGGGTTTGTAACTAATAAGTCATGTCAGACTAACTTAATTTCCTTCTATGACAGAATCACTGATTGGGTGGATCAAGGAAATGCTGTAGATATAGTATATCTTGACTTCAGCAAAGCATTTGACAAAGTCTCTCATACAATCCTTATTGAAAAAATGACTAAGTATGGAATGTACAAGGCAACTGTTAGGTGGATTCATAACTGGCTTAGTGATCAGACCCAAAGAGTGGTCGTAAATGGCTGCACATCCAGTTGGAAGAATGTCTCAAGTGGGGTGCCACAGGGCTCTGTCCTGGTCCCTGTATTGTTCAACATCTTTATCAACAATTTAGATGAAGGAATTGAGGGTAAACTGATTAAATTTGCTGATGACACAAAGCTAGGAGGGATAGCTAATACTAGAGAAGAGAGAGAGAGAGGATTCAAAAAGATATAAATAAACTGGAGAAGTGGGCAGCAACTAAAAGAATGGTTTTTAACAGGGAAAAATGCAAAGTACTACATCTGGGCAATAAAAATGAAAAAAGCATACACAGAATGGGAGGAATAGGGCTAAGCAACAGCACATGTGAAAAAGACTTGGGTATACTAATAGATCACAGACTGAATATGAGTCAACAGTGTGATGCAGCAGCAAAAAAGGCAAATGCAATTCTAGGATGTATTAACAGAAGCATACAGTCTAGATCACGTGAAGTCATTATTTCCCTCTACTTCTCTTTGGTCAGACCTCATCTGGAATATTGTGTCCAGTTTTGGGCACCACATTTTTAAAAAGACATCAACAAACTGGAGCAAGTTCAGAAAAGAGCGACCAGAATGGTGACCGGTCTGCAAGCCCTGTCTTATGAGGAAAAGTTGCAGGATTTGGGAATGTTTAGTTTGCAAAAGAGAAGACTGAGAGGAGACTTAATAGCTGTCTACAAATATCTAAAGGGCTGTCACATTGTAGAAGGATCAACTTTATTCTCATTTGCACAAGGAAAGACTAGAAGCAATGGGATGAAACTGAATGGGAGGAGTCACAGATTAGATATTAGAAAAAACTTTTTGACAGTTAGAGTGATCAATGAGTGGAACAAGCTGCCACGAGAAGTGGTGAGTTCTCCTTCAATGGATGTCTTCAAACAGAACGCATGATGCAGGCTCAAGGAACCCAAAAAAGAAAATATGATAGGGGCGCCAAGATCCGTACGTTTGCACCCGGAGATAGGGTGTTGATCCTGGTCCCCACGGTGGACAGTAAGTTCCTAGCAAAGTGGCAGGGCCCCTTTGAGATTAAGTAAAGAGTTGGTGAAGTAAACTACAAAGTATACCAGGCAGGTAAACGGAAACCTTAACAGGTTTATCATGTAAATCTGATAAAACCCTGGAAAGATCGGTCTGCCTTGTCAGCGGAGCTGGCCCGTCCCGTCTGCTCACATACAGTACCGGAGGTACGGGTTGCAGAGACTCTCTCGGAGCGGCAAAAGACTGAGGTCAGGCAGTTTCTTCTTCACAACCAAAAGTTTTTCTCAGAAAAACCCGGGCAGACTACGCTAATGAAACATGACATCGTAACGGAACCTGGTGTCACAGTTCACGTGAAACCCTACAGAATTCCGGAAGCGCGCCGTGAAGCCGTTTCCCGAGAAGTGAAGGCAATGTTAGAGTTAGGTGTCATTGAGGAATCGCACAGTGCTTGGTCCAGCCCAATTGTGTTAATTCCTAAACCGGACGGCACCATCCGGTTCTGCAATGACTTCAGGAAACTGAATGCGGTCTCAAAATTTGATGCCTACCCTATGCCCCGGGTCGACGAGTTAATAGATCGGTTAGGAAAAGCCCAGTAAATTACGACCCTAGACCTAACAAAGGGGTATTGGCAGATCCCTCTGGCGGAGGCGGCCAGAGAAAAGATGGCATTTGTTACACCGGAAGGTTTATTTCAGTATGTGTATATGCCGTTTGGACTGCACGGAGCACCGGCGATCTTCCAGAGACTGATGGATCGAGTCCTGAGGCCACATAGGCAGTACACTTCGGCCTATTTGGATGACATTGTCATTTACAGCTTGGACTGGGAGACTCATCTCCAGAAAGTACAAGCTGTGATTGACGACCTGTGGGAGGCAGGTCTAACCGCGAACCCCAAGAAATGTCACATCAGGCTAGAAGAAGCCCGGTATTTGGGGTATGTAATTGGGAGGGGTATTGTTAAACCCCAGGTCGATAAGATTCAAGCGGTTCAGGACTGGCCGCAACCTGTCAACAAGAAGCAGGTGCAAGCCTTTCTGGGGATCGCCGGCTATTATCGCAGGTTCATACCCAATTTTTCAGCCATCGCTACCCTCCTGACGGATCTTACCAAAGGGAAAGACTCTGTCATGATTAAATGGAATTTAGCGGCTGAAGAAGCCTTCCATAGCCTAAAACGGGCACTTTGCTCTCAACTAGAGTTGAGCGAAACGGGTCGAAAAAATTCAAAAGTCGCCGACTTTTGGCAAAGTCGGGTTTCATGAAACGAAAACCGACCCTAGGATGAGGTCGGCCACGAGGTCGACGACTTACGCGCCAAAGTCGCGTTTCAAAAGTTTGTTTTGCGCTCTTTTTCAGCCAATCAGGATCCACGGACACTGTGGGCAACGTGATGACCTAGGCACGGGTCACCACCATCTTTCAGAAGGGCATGCAAGTGATTGGCTTGCTTTGGTGGGCGTCACAGGGGGTATAAAAGGGCGTGCACGCCGACCGCCATCTTACTTCTGCCGATCTTAGTATAGGGAGAGGTTGCTGCTGATTCTGTAGGGAGAGCGTTAGGCAGGGAAGAAGACAAAAAAACTGCTTCTGCTGCTAGCGATTTGGCCTGCACAACACACAAGTCACTGTGTGTGCAGTGCAAGGGGAGGCTATATTGTGGTGTATCAGTGGTGTTGGTTGTTGGGCTGCCTTTTAAGGCTTCCTGACACGCTGGCATTGCTGTTTACCCACTGCTCCGCAAACTGCTTTTTTAAAAGCAATCCAATCTCCCTTATCCTCTAGTCACTTTTGTCACAGCTGTGCCATCGAGCGTGTCACATAGCGCTCAGATATCAGTGGGCCTCACACAATCCACAAGTGTCCAGTGTCCAAAAGTGTACGCAGAGATTCAAAATCTCCATTATCCTCTCGTCACTTTGGTCACAGGCAGCTGTGCCATCGAGCGTGTCACATAGCGCTCAGATATCAGTGGGCCTCACACAATCCACAAGTGTCCAGTGTCCAAAAGTGTACGCAGAGATTCAAAATCTCCATTATCCTCTCGTCACTTTGGTCACAGGCAGCTGTGCCATCGAGCGTGTCACATAGCGCTCAGATATCAGTGGGCCTAACACAATCCACAAGTGTCCAGTGTCCAAAAGTGTACGCAGAGATTCAAAATCTCCATTATCCTCTCGTCACTTTGGTCACAGGCAGCTGTGCCATCGAGCGTGTCACATAGCGCTCAGATATCAGTGGGCCTCACACAATCCACAAGTGTCCAGTGTCCAAAAGTGTACGCAGAGATTCAAAATCTCCATTATCCTCTCGTCACTTTGGTCACAGGCAGCTGTGCCATCGAGCGTGTCACATAGCGCTCAGATATCAGTGGGCCTCACACAATCCACAAGTGTCCAGTGTCCAAAAGTGTACGCAGAGATTCAAAATCTCCATTATCCTCTCGTCACTTTGGTCACAGGCAGCTGTGCCATCGAGCGTGTCACATAGCGCTCAGATATCAATGGGCCTCACACAATCCACAAGTGTCCAGTGTCCAAAAGTGTACGCAGAGATTCAAAATCTCCATTATCCTCTCGTCACTTTGGTCACAGGCAGCTGTGCCATCGAGCGTGTCACATAGCGCTCAGATATCAGTGGGCCTCACACAATCCACAAGTGTCCAGTGTCCAAAAGTGTACGCAGAGATTCAAAATCTCCATTATCCTCTCGTCACTTTGGTCACAGGCAGCTGTGCCATCGAGCGTGTCACATAGCGCTCAGATATCAGTGGGCCTCACACAATCTACAAGTGTCCAGTGTCCAAAAGTGTACGCAGAGATTCAAAATCTCCATTATCCTCTCGTCACTTTGGTCACAGGCAGCTGTGCCATCGAGCGTGTCACATAGCGCTCAGATATCAGTGGGCCTCACACAATCCACAAGTGTCCAGTGTCCAAAAGTGTACGCAGAGATTCAAAATCTCCATTATCCTCTCATCACTTTGGTCACAGGCAGCTGTGCCATCGAGCGTGTCACATAGCGCTCAGATATCAGTGGGCCTCACACAATCCACAAGTGTCCAGTGTCCAAAAGTGTACGCAGAGATTCAAAATCTCCATTATCCTCTCGTCACTTTGGTCACAGGCAGCTGTGCCATCGAGCGTGTCACATAGCGCTCAGATATCAGTGGGCCTCACACAATCCACAAGTGTCCAGTGTCCAAAAGTGTACGCAGAGATTCAAAATCTCCATTATCCTCTCGTCACTTTGGTCACAGGCAGCTGTGCCATCGAGCGTGTCACATAGTGCTCAGATATCAGTGGGCCTCACACAATCCACAAGTGTCCAGTGTCCAAAAGTGTACGCAGAGATTCAAAATCTCCATTATCCTCTCGTCACTTTGGTCACAGGCAGCTGTGCCATCGAGCGTGTCACATAGCGCTCAGATATCAGTGGGCCTCACACAATCTACAAGTGTCCAGTGTCCAAAAGTGTACGCAGAGATTCAAAATCTCCATTATCCTCTCGTCACTTTGGTCACAGGCAGCTGTGCCATCGAGCGTGTCACATAGCGCTCAGATATCAGTGGGCCTCACACAATCCACAAGTGTCCAGTGTCCAAAAGTGTACGCAGAGATTCAAAATCTCCATTATCCACTCGTCACTTTGGTCACAGGCAGCTGTGCCATCGAGCGTGTCACATAGCGCTCAGATATCAGTGGGCCTCACACAATCCACAAGTGTCCAGTGTCCAAAAGTGTACGCAGAGATTCAAAATCTCCATTATCCTCTCGTCACTTTGGTCACAGGCAGCTGTGCCATCGAGCGTGTCACATAGCGCTCAGATATCAGTGGGCCTCACACAATCTACAAGTGTCCAGTGTCCAAAAGTGTACGCAGAGATTCAAAATCTCCATTATCCTCTCGTCACTTTGGTCACAGGCAGCTGTGCCATCGAGCGTGTCACATAGCGCTCAGATATCGGTGGGCCTCACACAATCTACAAGTGTCCAGTGTCCAAAAGTGTACGCAGAGATTCAAAATCTGCATTATCCTCTCGTCACTTTGGTCACAGGCAGCTGTGCCATCGAGCGTGTCACATAGCGCTCAGATATCAGTGGGCCTCACACAATCCAAAAGTGTCCACTGTCCACAAGTGTGTGCAGAAATTCTAAATCTCCCCTGTCCTATAGACACCTTGTACCTTGTTTTACATTACTATATAGTTTGTTGGACTTTGTCTACATTTCTACCAAAAATGAGGATGGCTGGTGGAAGAGGCCGTGGAATTGGGAGGGGGTTGGCAGCTGGTAATGATGGTGTTGGTGGTGGATCTGATGGTAGTGGCAAGAGCAAAATAGGACCGAATGCAGGAGGTGCTGACCCTGCGTCATCGTCTGGCTACATAAGGCCTCGAACGCTTAGTTTTCTAGGAGTTGGCAAACCGCTTTTAAAGGCAGAGCATCAGGAAAAAGTTTTGTCTTACATTGCTGACTCAGCCTCCAGCTCTATCGCCTCCTCTTCTTCAGTTGTAAAAAGTAAAAGCACTGAGTCGTCATTGGAGGCTCATGTTCATGAACCACACCTTTCCTTGTGTCCTTCACCCCAACCAAGATTGAAGGATGACGCAGGCCATACTACTGATTACTCCATGGAGCTGTTTTCACATACCATGCCTGGATTATCAAGTCAAATGGTGAATTACCCAGGCCAAGATGAATCTGACATGGAGTGCACTGATGCACAGCCGCTGATGGATGATTCTGCTGGTACATTCACTCAGAGCACTACATTGTCCTCGCAGTGTACAGAGCCAGATTTTGACCCTGATGAGACTCAGGTGCCCCTTCCCGCACACTATACCACCATACACGGTGACACAGAGAAAGGTGCACATGACATAGAAGAGGAGGTGATGGATGACCCAGTTGTTGACCCAGATTGGCATCCATTGGGGGAAGAGGGTGCTGCTTCCAATAGCTCAGATGAGGAGCATCCACAGCAGACATCGACATCGCAACAGCTGTTATCTGGCAGGCCCGGAGCACTCCAAAGACAGGTTCCAAACATCAAAAGAGTTGCTGGACAGCTTGTCCAGAGGGTCAAAAGATCACAGCGTGCTAGGCCGCAAAATGTCTGCCAAAGTAGGAAGAGTGCAGTGTGGCACTTTTTTGAACAAAATCCTCATGATCAGGCCAAGGTTATCTGTAAGAAGTGCGCAAAGACCTTTAGCCGAGGGAAAAATCTGAAAAATTTGAATACCAGTTGCATGCTTAGACATTTAACCAGCATGCACTTGCAAGCGTGGACACAACACCAAACCTCAAGTGCCACATGTGCAACTGATCACAACGAAGGTAGTCAGCAACGCTACATTGTTTCCCCCACTGTAAGCCCACCGGTTAGCACAGCAGCAAATGTTGAGGTGTCGTTGCAAGGCCACAGCAGTCAGGGAATCCCACTGTTATATCAATGAAAGACTGATTCTAGGCCATCAGAAAGAACACCAACTCCATCACCATCATCAACCCTCTCTCAGTCCGCCCTGTCCACCGCTACTTCCACCATATGCAGCTCTCAAGTCCAGCTCACCCTCCCAGACACTATGAGTAGGTCAAGAAAGTACTCAGTCTCTCATCCGCGTACACTGGGTTTGAATGCCCACATTGCCAAACTAATCTCGTTTGAGATGATGCCCTTTCGGTTGGTGGAAAGCACAGCTTTCCGCGAACTCATGGCCTATGCAGTACCACGCTATGACCTACCCAGTCACCACTTCTTCTCTCGCAAAGCCATCCCAGCCCTCCACCATCATGTGAAAGACCGCATTGTCCATGCACTCAAGCAGTCAGTGAGCGGAAAGGTGCACCTCACAACTGATGCATGGTCCAGTCGGCATGGCCAGGGCCGTTACGTGTCCATCACTGCGCACTGGGTTAATGTGGTGGATGCAGGGTCCACAGGGGACAGCGGTGGTGGGACAGTGCTGCCTAGCCCACGGTATAGGAAACAGTTGGCTGTAGGCGTTCGACCCTCCTCCTCCTCCTCCAGAAGCGAAAGCTCGTCCACAGAGCGCAGTCGTACGAGCACTCCATCTGCAGCTGCCACTGTTGCACACGATGTGTCCCCCTATCGAGCAGCTAGTGGAAAGCGTCAGCAGGCTGTGTTGCAGATGATGTGTTTGGGCGACAGACACACCGCCGAGGTGCTGGCCGAGTACTTGAAGCGACAAACTGAGTCATGGCTGGGCAGTGTACATCTTGAGGCAGGCAAGGTAGTTAGTGATAACGGCCGTAATTTTGTGGCAGCCATAGCCCTTTCAAAACTCAGCCACATACCTTGCTTGGCTCACACCTTGAACCTGGTGGTGCAGTGCTTCCTCAAAAATTATCCGGAGTTAACAGCCCTGCTCCAGAAGGTGCGAAGACTGTGCGCGCACATCCGCCGGTCGCCTGTACACTCCGTTCGTATGCAGAAGCTGCAGCGATTGCTCCACCTTCCCAACCACCGCCTCATTATCGACATTGCAACAAGGTGGAACTCCACCCTGCACATGGTGGAGCGGCTGTGCGAGCAGAGGCAGGCCATAATGCATTTGTGGGAGGATACACGGCCAGGCACTTTGAGAGCAGACATGGAGTTGACAGGCGTGCAGTGGTCGAAGCTGAAAGACCTTTGTAAAGTCCTTCAGTGTTTTGAGGAATGCACACGGCTGGTAAGCGCAGACGACGCCATCCTAAGCATGAGCATCCCACTTATGCGTCTGCTCATGCAAACTTTGACGCACCTTAAGGAGCAGGCGTCTGCAGCCAATGTTGATGAGGAGGAAGAAGAGGAGGGAATCCTTGATGACATTCAGCCATTGTCTGCTCAGGGACCTCTCCTGGACGAGGTGGAGGAAGAAGAGGAGGAGGAGGAGGATGATGGGGATGATTACTTAGGGGAGGAGGATGCATCTCGTGGGGCAAGTGAAAATGTTGGCGTGGCAAGGTCTGGTACAGGGTTTGTGCGTGACTGGAGGGATGTGGATTTGCCAGAAAGTGCTCCTCCACCCAGCACTCGCAGTGCATCATTGACACCGGGAACATTGGCCCACATGTCAGATTATGCCTTGCGGATCCTAAAAAGGGACCCCCGCATTACCAAAATGATGAACGATGACGACTACTGGTTGGCCAGCATCCTGGATCCACGCTATAAAGGCAAATTACAAAACATCATGCCACAGGAGAACCTTGACCTAATATTGGCTAATAAACAAGCAACTCTGGTAAATCGGTTGCTTGAGGCATTCCCAGCACACAGCAGCGGTGATGGTTCTCACACGAGCCGTACGGGCCGGGGGCAGCTTGGCAGAGGTGTTCGTGGTGCACACAGCAGAAGTGGCGTTGGAGACAGGGGTTTCATGACAATGTTGTGGACTGATTTTTCAAATACCGCTCACACAACTGGTAATACTGCATCGATGGAAAGTGACAGGAGACAGCAGTTGTCAACTATGGTTACAAACTACTTTTCCTCCCATATCGATGTTCTCCCACACAGGTCATTCCCCTTTGACTATTGGGCCGCTAAACTGGACACCTGGCCTGAATTGGCCCAATATGCCTTACAGGAGCTCGCTTGCCCAGCTGCAAGTGTGCTATCGGAAAGAGTCTTCAGTGCAGCTGGATCAATCCTGACAGAAAAAAGGACCCGTCTGTCAACCCAAAATGTGGATGATCTAACCTTCATTAAAATGAACCACGCATGGGTTTCCAAGGATTTTGTCCCACCTTCCCCTGATGACACATAGGGTGACAGAAAAATGGCTTGCTTTGGTCCACCTCTTCCTGGTACTTCACCTATTTCGCCTTTTGCATCAGTTGAATGTCCAACATCAACATATGCCACTTTCTAAAACTCCCTAACTGTGCTGCCTCCCCCCCCATGGCCGGGGTAACCACCTAGCGCACGACACCGTGCGAGTGCCGTTGCCCTGGACAGGTGGGTAGGCCGACTCTTGGGCGCGGGCACTGGCACAGGGTCCCTCATAGTGCAATCAAGTGTCTCTGACGGTGGTGGTGCACACCCGCCGTCAGACACACCGCTGTACTATGAGGGGCCCAGTGCCAGTACCGATTCCCAAGAGTGGGCCCCCCTTGCTTGGGCAGGGCCCCAGCATTTGCAATCTTTACCTCTCCCTGCTCCTCCGCTGTGTAATCTGGGCCGTCAAATCCATACTGTGCCTGACACCGTCTGAGCCTGCCTCCTGAGACATATATTTTGAATGTGTACGCTATCCATACATGTTATCCAGGGATACAGTACCCTTTCTAACCTTTGTGCAATGACGTGCAATCCATACTGGGCCTAACACCGTCTGAGCCTGCCTCATGCTGTATAGACATATATTTTGAATGTGTACGCTATCCATACATGTTATCCAGGGATACGGTACCCTTTCTAACCTTTGTGCAATGACGTGCAATCCATACTGGGCCTAACACCGTCTGAGCCTGCCTCATGCTGTATAGACATATATTTTGAATGTGTACGCTATCCATACATGTTATCCGGGGATACGGTACCCTTTCTAACCTTTGTGCAATGACGTGCAATCCATACTGGGCCTAACAAAGTCTGAGCCTGCCTCATGCTGTATAAACATATATTTTGAATGTGTACGCTATCCATACATGTTATCCAGGGATACGGTACCCTTTCTAACCTTTGTGCAATGACGTGCAATCCATACTGGGCCTAACACCGTCTGAGCCTGCCTCATGCTGTATAGACATATATTTTGAATGTGTACGCTATCCATACATGTTATCCGGGGATACGGTACCCTTTCTAACCTTTGTGCAATGACGTGCAATCCATACTGGGCCTAACACCGTCTGAGCCTGCCTCATGCTGTATAGACATATATTTTGAATGTGTACGCTATCCATACATGTTATCCAGGGATACGGTACCCTTTCTAACCTTTGTGCAATGACGTGCAATCCATACTGGGCCTAACACCGTCTGAGCCTGCCTCATGCTGTATAGACATATATTTTGAATGTGTACGCTATCCATACATGTTATCCGGGGATACGGTACCCTTTCTAACCTTTGTGCAATGACGTGCAATCCATACTGGGCCTAACACCGTCTGAGCCTGCCTCATGCTGTATAGACATATATTTTGAATGTGTACGCTATCCATACATGTTATCCAGGGATACGGTACCCTTTCTAACCTTTGTGCAATGACGTGCAATCCATACTGGGCCTAACAACGTCTGAGCCTGCCTCATGCTGTATAGACATATATTTTGAATGTGTACGCTATCCATACATGTTATCGAGGGATACGGTACCCTTTCTAACCTTTGTGCAATGACGTGCAGTCCATACTGGGCCTAACACCGTCTGAGCCTGCCTCATGCTGTATAGACATATATTTTGAATGTGTACGCTATCCATACATGTTATCCGGGGATACGGTACCCTTTCTAACCTTTGTGCAATGACGTGCAATCCATACTGGGCCTAACACCGTCTGAGCCTGCCTCATGCTGTATAGACATATATTTTGAATGTGTACGCTATCCATACATGTTATCCGGGGATACGGTACCCTTTCTAACCTTTGTGCAATGACGTGCAATCCATACTGGGCCTAACACCGTCTGAGCCTGCCTCATGCTGTATAGACATATATTTTGAATGTGTACGCTATCCATACATGTTATCCGGGGATACGGTACCCTTTCTAACCTTTGTGCAATGACGTGCAATCCATACTGGGCCTAACACCGTCTGAGCCTGCCTCATGCTGTATAGACATATATTTTGAATGTGTACGCTATCCATACATGTTATCCGGGGATACGGTACCCTTTCTTACCTTTGTGCAATGACGTGCAATCCATACTGGGCCTAACACCGTCTGAGCCTGCCTCATGCTGTATAGACATATATTTTGAATGTGTACGCTATCCATACATGTTATCCAGGGATACGGTACCCTTTCTAACCTTTGTGCAATGACGTGCAATCCATACTGGGCCTAACACCGTCTGAGCCTGCTTCATGGTGTATAGACATATATTTTGAATGTGTACGCTATCCATACATGTTATCCGGGGATACGGTACCCTTTCTAACCTTTGCGCAATGACGTGCAATCCATACTGGGCCTAACAACGTCTGAGCCTGCCTCATGCTGTATAGACATATATTTTGAATGTGTACGCTATCCATACATGTTATCCGGGGATACGGTACCCTTTCTAACCTTTGTGCAATGACGTGCAATCCATACTGGGCCTAACAACGTCTGAGCCTGCCTCATGCTGTATAGACATATATTTTGAATGTGTACGCTATCCATACATGTTATCCGGGGATACGGTACCCTTTCTAACCTTTGTGCAATGACGTGCAATCCATACTGGGCCTAACACCGTCTGAGCCTGCCTCATGCTGTATAGACATATATTTTGAATGTGTACGCTATCCATACATGTTATCCAGGGATACGGTACCCTTTCTAACCTTTGTGCAATCACGTGCAATCCATACTGGGCGTGAGAACGGCTGGCGAGCTGTTAAGCAAGCTACAGCACCTGTCCAGACAAGTACAGGGATTCCCTAGCGAGGAGACTTATTTGATTGTTTTCAATGTTGGGACAGCAATTTTTGGGGAGCACTATACTCTGGAGAATGATAGATGGGGCCCACCATACACTGGAACATTCCAAAGGTGGACATCAGACACTGGAGCAGCATTTACAGGGCCCATTATACACTAGAGCATTAGAAATGGGGCCCATTATGTTTGGAGAATTATTTGGGCCCATAAGACAGTGGAGCTTCATCCATGGGGACCAACATATACTGTAGCATTATGTGGAGCTCATCATATACTGTTTCAAACATTATATGGGACCAATGATTCTGTATGGAGAAATAGATGGGCCTCGTCATGAGATGTAAAAAGTGAGGTATTTTTCATTGTACTATACCGCTATTTATCTGCCGTATCGGAGCATGATGAGTTGTGGTATGTGTTAAAGGGGCGCTCTTTCGCCCAGGGCACATGAAAACCTGCAGCCAGCCCTCCCCCCCACAACTTTAGCCAAATAACACCCATTTTTCAGTGCGTAACTAGTATTATGAAGTTAATTAAGGTTGACAAGCTTAAGTAAGAAGAATTGATGCTTTTGGCATTCAAATGGGCACTGTTGGTGTGTTTCCTGTCCTCCTCTCACTGCCGACTTTTATTCCCCATTGACTTACATTGGGTTTCGTGTTTCGGGACGACCCCGACTTTTCCCTATAATCGGACGATCTTGCTCGACCCGACTTTTGGAAAAGTCGGGTTTCACGAAACGAAACGCGACCCTAAAAAACCAAAAGTCGCTCAACTCTACTCTCAACCCATACTGGTGACTCCAGACTTCTGCAGCGAGTTTGTGGTACAAACGGATGCCTCTGATACCGGTATTGGGGCCGTACTGTCACAAGTGAGGGACGGAGTGGAACATCCAGTCCTCTATCTCAGCAGGAAGCTGAATAAACATGAGCAAAAGTATGCAGTCGTAGAAAAAGAGTGCCTAGCCATTAAGTGGGCTCTAGAGGCCCTCAAATATTACCTGGTGGGCCGAAAGTTCAGGCTGATCACTGATCATGCCCCTCTCAAGTGGATGCACTTGCACAAGGAACGGAATAGCCGGGTGACCCGGTGGTTCCTTGCCCTGCAGGCCTACACTTTTACGGTGGAGCACTGCCCAGGGGTACAGACGGGGAATGCAGATGCCCTGTCCCGAGTGCACTGTTTGGCGGGTGTCATTGCTCGACCGGAGTGGTCTGAGCAGAGGGGGGGGATATGTGAGAATCATGTGGGAATAGTGGATGAGGGCAGGTATATCTCGCCCAGATAACTTTCCTATGTGGCCTAGTCTGGTCAGGATCTCACCTGGTTACTAATGAATAATGGGAGGCGGATATAAAAGGATGCCAGGTGGTTGTGTGAGTGTCTCAGCCTGGGGAAACAGAGAGCCTGTCTGTGTGAGAGACACACGTGAATGAAAGCAGTGCCCATGGTAACTGTGGTTTGGCTGGACGTGAGAAGCCCGCCAGCTGGTAGTTAGGTTGTACTTGTTTAGTTAGTGCCGGACAGGCAAGGATTTGTTTTATGTTTTTATTTCCTTTATGCATTGCTTTCACCTTTAATAAACCTGACCCAGTGTCAGTTTTACCCAGACCCCGGCTGTGTGCCTGAGTTTCCTGCTGAACGCACGTGACCTTTGACCCCAGCAAAGGCGATCCTGGAGTGTTTTATCACAAGTTGAACAAGAAGAGCAAATAAATAGTCGTGGTATGGCACTGCACCCTGTCAACACTAGAGTACCTATTGTTTAATTACCAGCATTACATAAAAATTTAAAAATGCAGATGAAGTTGATAGAAAACCACAGTCTATGCCCTCCCAGTATTCCTCTGTACACATCTCAGTATTTTGATCACTATTAGCGTGATCTATTACTCTTTAACATTTCTCAGTCGTGAGATTACAGATATGACAACCTGCTTCAGCCACAGTGCAACGAGTATGGCCTATGATAGAACAGTTCTGGATGATATTTTTACAGTATTAAACATTAACTAGTCCTAAACAAAATTATTTCTCTACAACACAGTTGGTGGATTCACCCCTATTTAGTGGAATATGAAGGTCTTGAGATCCCTTTGTAGGAATCCAGATATTAAAGGTATCAAACAACAAACATTATCTTTTAAGTTTAAACAGATTATTGAAGAAATTTCAACAAGTTATTCAACATTTATGTAGCCTCCCTTGACAGAACAGTAAAACCATAATTGTGTTGTTTCACAATACTAGCCCAAGGGGAAACTAGAAATTCTTGATACAATAACGCAACTTCCCCATAACAAAGGTGAACTGTACTACAATGCTGTGAACAGGATAAATTGTCAATGTCTCATGCCAGACTCCTTCAAACATCAACTACCTGCAGATGTACATCACCAGCGTTCAACAAAAAACAAAAAAAGATTTTTTTTTAACCTCTTCACCCCCAAGGGTGGTTTGCACGTTCATGACCGGGCCAATTTTTACAATTCTGACCACTGTCCCTTTATGAGGTCATAACTCTGGAACGCTTCTATGGATCCCGGTGATTCTGACAATGTTTTCTCGTGACATATTGTACTTCATGATAGTGGTAAAATTTCATTCAAATAACTTGCGTTTATTTGTGAAAAAAATGGAAATTTGGCAAAAATTTTGAAAATTTCGCAATTTTCCAACTTTGAATTTTTATGCCCTTAAATCACAGAGATATGGCACACAAAAAACTTGATAAGTAACATTTCCCACATGTTTACTTTACATCAGCACAATTTTGGAACCAAGATTTTTTTTTGTTAGGAAGTTATAAGGGTTAAAAATTGACCAGCGATTTCTCATTTTTGCAACACCATTTTATTTTTACGGACCACATCACATTTGACGCCACTTTGAGGGGTCTATATGATAGATTATACCCAAAAGTGACACCATTCTAAAAACTGCACCCCTTAAGGTGCTCAAAACCACATTCAAGAAGTTTATTAACCCTTTAGGTGCGTCACAGGAATTTTTTGAATATTTAAAAAAAAAATGAATATCTAACTTTTTTTCACAAAAAAAATACTTCAGGTTCAATTTTTTTTATTTTACCAAGGGTAACAGGACAAATTGGACTGCAAAAGTTATTGTGCAATTTGTCCTGAGTACGCTGATACCTGATATGTTGGGGGGAACCACTGTTTCGGCGCATGGCAGAGCTCAGAAGGGAAGGAGCGCCGTTTGACTTTTTCAATGCAAAATTGGCTGGAATTCAGATCGGACGCCATGTCACGTTTGGAGAGCCCCTGATGTACCTAAACAGTGGAAACCCCCCACAAGTGACCTAATTTTGGAAACTAGACCCCCAAGGAACTTATCTAGATATGTGGTGAGAACTTGGAACCCACAAGGGCTTCACAGAAGTTTATAACGTACAGCGGTACAATTAAAAAATCATATTTTTTCCACAAAAATTATCTTTTCACCCCAAATTTTTATTTTCCCAAGGGTAACAGGACCCTAAAAGTTATTGTGCCCGTTGTCCTGAGTATGCTGATACCCCACATGTGGGGGTAAACCACTATTTGGGCGCATGGCAGAGCTCGGAAGGGAAGCAGCGCCATTTGACGTTTTTGGCTGGAATTGAGATCGGACACCATGTCGCGATTGGAAAACCCCTGATGTACCAAAACAGTGGAAACCCCCCACAAATGACACTTTTTTGGAAACTAGACCCCCCAAGAAACTTATATAGATGTGTGGTGAGAACTTTGAACCCCCAAGGGCTTCATAGAAGTTTATAACATACAGCCGTACAATTAAAAAATCATATTTTTTCCACAAAAATGATCTTTTCACCCTCAATTGTTATTATTCCAAGGGTAACAGGACCCTAAAAGTTATTGTGCAATTTTTCCTGAGTATGCTGATACCCCACATGTGGGGGTAAACCACTATTTGGATGCATGGCAGAGCTCGGAAGGGAAGCAGCACCATTTGACGTTTTTGGCTGGAATTGAGATCTGACACCATGTCGCGTTTGGAAAGCCCCTGATGTACCAAAACAGTGGAAACCTCCCACAAATGACACCATTTTGGAAACTAGACCCCCCAAGGAACTTATCTAGATGTGTGGTGAGAACTTTGAATCCCCAAGGGCCTCATAGAAGTTTATAACATACAGCCGTACAATTAAAAAATCTTATTTTTTCCACAAAAATGATCTTTTCACCCTCAATTCTTATTTTTCCAAGGGTAACAGGACCCTAAAAGTTATTGTGCAATTTGTCCTGAGTATGCTGATACCCCACATGTGGGGGTAAACCACTATTTGGATGCATGGCAGAGCTCGGAAGGGAAGCAGCACCATTTGACGTTTTGGCTGGAATTGAGATCTGACACCATGTCGCGTTTGGAAAGCCGCTGATGTACCAAAACAGTGGAAACCTCCCACAAATGAGACCATTTTGGAAACTAGACCCCCCAAGGAACTTATCTAGATGTGTGGTGAGAACTTTGAACCCCCAAGGGCTTCATAGAAGTTTATAACATGCAGCCGTACAATTAAAAAATCATATTTTTTCCACAAAAATGATCTTTTCACCCTCAATTCTTATTTTTCCAAGGGTAACAGGGCCCTAAAAGGTATTGTGCAATTTGTTCTGAGTACGCTGATACCCCACATGTGGGGGTAAACCACTATTTGGGCGCATGGCAGAGCTCGGAAGGGAAGCAGCGCCATTTGACGTTTTTGGCTGGAATTGAGATCGGACACCATGTTGCGATTGG
Organism: Dendrobates tinctorius; assembly: GCF_039654945.1. NCBI lineage: Eukaryota > Metazoa > Chordata > Amphibia > Anura > Dendrobatidae > Dendrobates > Dendrobates tinctorius. The sequence continues at coordinate 35,724,009 of NW_027361700.1, read as the reverse complement.
AAAACCCCTGATGTACCAAAACAGTGGAAACCCCCCACAAATGACACCATTTTGGAAACTAGACCCCCAAGGAACTTATCTAGATGTGTGGTGAGCACTTTGACCCCTCCAGTGCTTGACAGAAGTTTATAACGCCCGGGCATGAAAATAAAAAATTCGTATTTTTTCCACAAACATGATCTTTTAGTCACCAATTTTTTTATTTTCCCAAGGGTACCAGGAGAAATTGGACCCCAAAAGTTGTTGTCCAATTTGTCCTGAGTACGCTGATACCCCATATGTGGGAGAAAACTACTGTATGGGCACATGTCGGGGCTCGGAAGGGAAGTAGTGACGTTTTGGAATGCAGACTTTGATGGAATGGTCTGCGGGTGTCATGTTGTCTTTGGAGAGCCCCTAATGTACCTAAACAGTGGAAACCCCCCACAAATGACCCCATTTTGGAAACTAGACCCCCTAAGGAACTTATCTAGATGTGTGGTGAGCACTTTTAACCCCCAAGTGCTTCACAGAAGTTTATAATGCCCGGGCATGAAAATAAAAAAATCATATTTTTTCCACAAACCTGATCAATTAGTCCCCAATTTTTTTATTTTCCCAAGGGTAACAGGAGAAATTGAACCCCAAAAGTTGTTGTCCAATTTGTCGTGAGTACGCTGACACCGCATTTGTGGGAGAAAACTACTGTATGGGCACACGTCGGGGTTCGGAAGGGAAGTAGTGACGTTTTGGAATGCAGACTTTGATGGAACGGTCTGCGGGTGTCATGTTGCCTTTGGAGAGCCCCTAATGTACCTAAACAGTGGAAACCCCCCACAAATGACCCCATTTTGGAAACTAGACCCCCTAAGGAACTTATCTAGATGTGTGGTGAGCACTTTGAACCCCCAAGTGCTTCACAGAAGTTTATAATGCCCGGGCATGAAAATAAAAAAGTCATATTTTTTCCACAAACCTGATCAATTAGTCCCCAATTTTTTTATTTTCCCAAGGGTAACAGGAGAAATTGAACCCCAAAAGTTGTTGTCCAATTTGTCGTGAGTACGCTGACACCGCATTTGTGGGAGAAAACTACTGTATGGGCACACGTCGGGGTTCGGAAGGGAAGTAGTGACGTTTTGGAATGCAGACTTTGATGGAATGGTCTGCGGGTGTCATGTTGCCTTTGGAGAGCCCCTAATGTACCTAAACAGTGGAAACCCCCCACAAATGACCCCATTTTGGAAACTAGACCCCCTAAGGAACTTATCTAGATGTGTGGTTAGCACTTTGAACCCCCAAGGGCTTCACAGAAGTTTATAATGCCCGGGCATGAAAATAAAAAAGTCATATTTTTTCCACAAACCTGATCAATTAGTCCCCAATTTTTTTATTTTCCCAAGGGTAACAGGAGAAATTGAACCCCAAAAGTTGTTGTCCAATTTGTCATGAGTACGCTGACACCGCATTTGTGGGAGAAAACTACTGTATGGGCACACGTCGGGGTTCGGAAGGGAAGTAGTGACGTTTTGGAATGCAGACTTTGTTGGAATGGTCTGCGGGTGTCATGTTGCCTTTGGAGAGCCCCTAATGTACCTAAACAGTGGAAACCCCCCACAAATGACCCCGTTTTGGAAACTAGACCCCCTAAGGAACTTATCTAGATGTGTGGTTAGCACTTTGAACCCCCAAGGGCTTCACAGAAGTTTATAACGCCCGGGCATGAAAATAAAAAAATCTTATTTTTTCCACAAACATGATCAATTAGTCCCCAATTTTTTTATTTTCCCAAGGGTAACAGGAGAAATTGGACCCCAAAAGTTGTTATCCAATTTGTCCTGAGTACGCTGACACCCCATATGTGGGAGAAAACTACTGTATGGGCACACGTCGGGGTTCGGAAGGGAAGTAGTGACGTTTTGGAATGCAGACTTTGATGGAATGGTCTGCGGGTGTCATGTTGCCTTTGGAGAGCCCCTAATGTACCTAAACAGTGGAAACCCCCCACAAATGACCCCATTTTGGAAACTAGACCCCCTAAGGAACTTATCTAGATGTGTGGTGAGCACTTTGAACCCCCAAGTGCTTCACAGAAGTTTATAATGCCCGGGCATGAAAATAAAAAAGTCATATTTTTTCCACAAACCTGATCAATTAGTCCCCAATTTTTTTATTTTCCCAAGGGTAACAGGAGAAATTGAACCCCAAAAGTTGTTGTCCAATTTGTCGTGAGTACGCTGACACCGCATTTGTGGGAGAAAACTACTGTATGGGCACACGTCGGGGTTCGGAAGGGAAGTAGTGACGTTTTGGAATGCAGACTTTGATGGAATGGTCTGCGGGTGTCATGTTGCCTTTGGAGAGCCCCTAATGTACCTAAACAGTGGAAACCCCCCACAAATGACCCCATTTTGGAAACTAGACCCCCTAAGGAACTTATCTAGATGTGTGGTTAGCACTTTGAACCCCCAAGGGCTTCACAGAAGTTTATAACGCCCGGGCATGAAAATAAAAAAATCTTATTTTTTCCACAAACATGATCAATTAGTCCCCAATTTTTTTATTTTCCCAAGGGTAACAGGAGAAATTGGACCCCAAAAGTTGTTATCCAATTTGTCCTGAGTACGCTGACACCCCATATGTGGGAGAAAACTACTGTATGGGCACACGTCGGGGCTCGGAAGGGAAGTAGTGACGTTTTGGAATGCAGACTTTGATGGAATGGTCTGCGGGTGTCATGTTGTCTTTGGAGAGCCCCTAATGTACCTAAACAGTGTAAACCCCCCACAAATGACCCCATTTTGGAAACTAGACCCCCTAAGGAACTAATCTAGATGTGTGGTGAGCACTTTTAACCCCCAAGTGCTTCACAGAAGTTTATAATGCCCGGGCATGAAAATAAAAAAATCATATTTTTTCCACAAACCTGATCAATTAGTCCCCAATTTTTTTATTTTCCCAAGGGTAACAGGAGAAATTGAACCCCAAAAGTTGTTGTCCAATTTGTCATGAGTACGCTGACACCGCATTTGTGGGAGAAAACTACTGTATGGGCACACGTCGGGGTTCGGAAGGGAAGTAGTGACGTTTTGGAATGCAGACTTTGTTGGAATGGTCTGCGGGTGTCATGTTGCCTTTGGAGAGCCCCTAATGTACCTAAACAGTGGAAACCCCCCACAAATGACCCCGTTTTGGAAACTAGACCCCCTAAGGAACTTATCTAGATGTGTGGTGAGCACTTTGAACCCCCAAGTGCTTCACAGAAGTTTATAATGCCCGGGCATGAAAATAAAAAAGTCATATTTTTTCCACAAACCTGATCAATTAGTCCCCAATTTTTTTATTTTCCCAAGGGTAACAGGAGAAATTGAACCCCAAAAGTTGTTGTCCAATTTGTCGTGAGTACGCTGACACCGCATTTGTGGGAGAAAACTACTGTATGGGCACACGTCGGGGTTCGGAAGGGAAGTAGTGACGTTTTGGAATGCAGACTTTGATGGAATGGTCTGCGGGTGTCATGTTGCCTTTGGAGAGCCCCTAATGTACCTAAACAGTGGAAACCCCCCACAAATGACCCCAATTTGGAAACTAGACCCCCTAAGGAACTTATCTAGATGTGTGGTTAGCACTTTGAACCCCCAAGGGCTTCACAGAAGTTTATAACGCCCGGGCATGAAAATAAAAAAATCTTATTTTTTCCACAAACATGATCAATTAGTCCCCAATTTTTTTATTTTCCCAAGGGTAACAGGAGAAATTGGACCCCAAAAGTTGTTATCCAATTTGTCCTGAGTACGCTGACACCCCATATGTGGGAGAAAACTACTGTATGGGCACACGTCGGGGCTCGGAAGGGAAGTAGTGACGTTTTGGAATGCAGACTTTGATGGAATGGTCTGCGGGTGTCATGTTGTCTTTGGAGAGCCCCTAATGTACCTAAACAGTGTAAACCCCCCACAAATGACCCCATTTTGGAAACTAGACCCCCTAAGGAACTAATCTAGATGTGTGGTGAGCACTTTTAACCCCCAAGTGCTTCACAGAAGTTTATAATGCCCGGGCATGAAAATAAAAAAATCATATTTTTTCCACAAACCTGATCAATTAGTCCCCAATTTTTTTATTTTCCCAAGGGTAACAGGAGAAATTGAACCCCAAAAGTTGTTGTCCAATTTGTCATGAGTACGCTGACACCGCATTTGTGGGAGAAAACTACTGTATGGGCACACGTCGGGGTTCGGAAGGGAAGTAGTGATGTTTTGGAATGCAGACTTTGTTGGAATGGTCTGCGGGTGTCATGTTGCCTTTGGAGAGCCCCTAATGTACCTAAACAGTGGAAACCCCCCACAAATGACCCCGTTTTGGAAACTAGACCCCCTAAGGAACTTATCTAGATGTGTGGTTAGCACTTTGAACCCCCAAGGGCTTCACAGAAGTTTATAACGCCCGGGCATGAAAATAAAAAAATCTTATTTTTTCCACAAACATGATCAATTAGTCCCCAATTTTTTTATTTTCCCAAGGGTAACAGGAGAAATTGGACCCCAAAAGTTGTTATCCAATTTGTCCTGAGTACGCTGACACCCCATTTGTGGGAGAAAACTACTGTATGGGCACACGTCGGGGCTCGGAAGGGAAGTAGTGACGTTTTGGAATGCAGACTTTGATGGAATGGTCTGCGGGTGTCATGTGCATTTGGAGAGCCCCTAATCTACCTAAACTATTGAAACTCCCCACAAGTGACCCCATTTTGGAAACTAGACCCCCCACGGAACTTATCTAGATGTGTGGTGAGCACTTTGAACCCCCAAGTGCTTCACAGAAGTTTATAACGCCTGGGCGTGAAAATAAAAAAATCATTTTTTTCCACAAAAATGATATTTTTGCCCCCAATTTTTTATGTTCCTAACTGTAACAGGAGAAATTGGACCCCAAAAGTTGTTTTGCAATTTGTCCTGAGTAGGCTGATACCCTACATGTGGGGGTAAAACACTGTTTGGGCGCATGGCAGAGCTTGGAAGGGAAGAGCACCATTTGACTTTTTCAACTCAGAATTGGCTGGAATTGAGATCAGATGCCATGTTGCATTTGGAGAGCACCTGATGTGCCCAAACAGTGGAAACCCCCAATTCTAACTCCAACCCTAACGTCAACACACCCCTAACCCTAATCTCAGCCCTAACCTTAGCCTTAACCCTAACCCTAGCCCTAACCCTAACCCTAGCCCTAACCCTAGCCCTAACCCTAACCCTGGCCCTAACCCTAGCCCTAGCCCTAACCCTAATGGGAAAATGGAAATAAATACATTTTCTTTTAATTTTATTATTTTTCCCTTACTAAGGGGGTGATAATGGTGGGTTTGATTTACTATTTATGGCGGTATTTATTTTTGGTGGCTGTCGCACGCTAAAAGACGCTTTTTATTGTAAAAATAGTTTTTGCATCACCACATATTGAGAGCTATAATTTTTCCGTATTTTGACTCACTGAGTCATATGAGGTCTTATTTTTTGCAGGACGAGTTGACGTTTTTATTGGTACCATTTTTGGTCACGTGACATTTTTTGATCGCTTTTATTCCGATTTTTGGGACGCAGAATGAACAAAAACCAGTGTTTCATGAATATCTTTTGGGGGGTGCGTTTACACCGTTCCGCGTGCCGTAAAATTGATAAAGCGGTTTTATTCTTCGGGTCAGTACGGTTACAGCGATACCTCATTTAGGTCGTTTTTTTATGTTTTGTCGGTTTTATGCAATGAAAACTATTTTATATAAAAAATAATTATTTTTGTATCCCTTTATTCTGCAAGCTATAACTTTTTTATTTTTTTGCTAACGATGCTGTATGGCAGCTCGTTTTTTGCGGGACAAGATGCTGTTTTCACCAGTACCATGGCTATTTATATGCGTCTTTTTGATCGCGCGTTATTGCACTTTTTGTTTGGCGGTATGATAATAAATCATTATTTTTTGCTTCGTTTTTTATTTTTATTTTTTAAGTGGTTCGCTAAAGGGGTTAACTAATGGGATAGTTTTATAGGGCAGGTCGTTACGGACGCGGCGATACCTAATATGTGTACTTTTATTGTTTTTTGTTTTATTTAAAAAAAATGGATTTATTGGGGGAATATTTATTTTTTTTTTCTAATTTATTTGTCGATTTTTTTAAAATTATTTTAACACTTTTTTTTTTTTTTAACTTTATTACATAGTCCCAGGTGGGACATCACTGTCCTGTGACAGATCGCTGATCTGTCACCACAGATCACTGTGACAGATCAGCAATCTGTCACAGGCAGTTCTGCAGACTTCCTCATGCCTGCGCTTTGCAGGCACTGAGGAAGTCAGCTCCCTACAGGCCCCCGAAGGCCCCCGTCGCCATCTAAGTGTTGAAAAAAATTCCAGAGTTTGCTAAAAAAAAAAAGTTGCGTCATTTTCCGATACCCATAGCGTCTCCATTTCTCATGATCTTGGGTTGGATGAGGGCTTATTTTTTGCTTGCTGAGCTGACGTTTTTAAGGATTCAATTTATGTGCAGATACAATCTTTTGATTGCCCATTATTGCATTTTAATGTAATGTCACGGCGACCAAAAAAAACGTAATTCTGGTGTTTCACTTTTTTCCCGTTACGCCATTTAGCAATTGGGTTAATCCTTTTTTGTTGTTGATAGAATGGGCAATTCTGAATGCAGCGATACCTAATATGTGTGTATGTTATTTTTTATTATTGTTTTTTTTTGAATGGGGCAAAAGGGGGGTGATTTAAACTTTTTTTTTATTTTTTCATATTTTTTAAAACTTTTTTAAATTTTGGCATGCTTCAATAGCCTCCATGGGAGGCTAGAAGCTACCATAGCCTAATCGGCTCTGCTACATATAGGCGATGAGCAGATCGCCTATATGTAATTGAATTATAGACTAGTGGTCGGCGCTCATAGCAATCAGGAGACCTCTGGTTGTTATGCAAAGTGCCAACGCATCGCTGACCACAATTCACTTGATGGAGGTCAGCGATGCGCGTATTTTTGGCTGCGCGGCTGGAAGCGCTTGTTAAATGCCGCTGTCAAACGCTGACAGTTAACTAGTTAATAGGTGCGGGTGGACTGCCAGAGCCCTCATCAAAGCAGGGGATCTGACCATAGACGTACTATTGCATCCAAGGTCAGAAAGGGGTTAAATGCAGGTGGTTGGATGATTACTGAGACCCTGAGGATCTAGGCTGGCTTTACATTTGCATATGGAGGATCTGCGACCGTCTGCGGACTTCCTCCGTGAAGCTCTGCCTACGGCCGCACCTCCTTCGGTCAGCTCCACCTACGACCGCATACTTCTGCATGTGGCCTGAGTACCCTGTTGTGAGTTCATTTTCCCCTTTGCCACGGAGGTCTGGTGAACTCCCTCTTCTCGTTAAGGAAGGTAGTGAGCCTGATTATCAAGCACCTGAGCCTAATGATGATGACTGGCTGAGTGGAGTTACTGACTGGATATAAGGCTGCCAACGCCCTTCTACCTTGCAGGTGATTTCTCTGAGGGATTCTTGGAGACCAGTCTGAAGTCCTGCTCCTCTAAAGCTAAGTTTTCTGCTCTGCCTTTTGCATTTGTGTTTTGACTTTGTTTTGCTTTGTTTTTTCTGGAATTCTGCCACTCCCTGCTGGGGTGAGCTGAATTCCTTTTTGCTCTGTCTTCAGAAAAGACCTGAGTACTGATTTAGTATTTTTTGAAGCCTAGCGTCTTCAGGGTCTTTTTCCATATCAGTCTGTTGGCTTTTGTCTTTGATAGGGTTTTGGCAGATTGCAGACAGCAACCTTCCTTTCCTGTCCTATTTAGTTAGCTTGGGCCCCATCGTTTGATCAGCCTATCTTTCTATCTGTGTTAGTGTCTTTTCATCTTGCTTCACCGTCATTATATGTTGGGGGCTGCCTATTACTTTGGGGTCTGCTCTGGGGCAGTTTAGATTTCCCTTTCTGTCTTTAGGCTATTTAGCTCTCCGGCTGTGATCGAGGGGTCTAGGGCACTGTAGGAACCCCCCACGGCTACTGCTAGTTGTGTTGATAGGTTCAGGGGTCTGCAATCTGATAGTGGCCAACTTCTCTGGTTTTCTGGACGTAGCTACTATTTTTGCGTTTGCCTCCTACGGTGACTCATTCATAACAGTACCCTATCTTTAGCATTGGGTACGCAGGTCGTGCGGATGTATGCGGATGCCTCCATATGCGTCGTTTTGATGATGCGGCATCCGCATACATCCGCATGACCTGCATACCCAATATTAAAGATAGGGTACGCAGGCCACATTCAGAAGTATGCGGCCATAGGCGGAGCTGACCAGAGGCGGTGCGGCCGGAGGAAGTCCGCAGATGGCCGCAGATCCTCCATATGCAAATGTGAACCTAGCCTTAAAGAGTACTTTTAATATAGTATCAGGATCAACTTCAGCTGGAGGATTTTCAGCAGCAATGGAGGAGGGGGAGTTTGTGTTTCTTTGACATTAACTTTCCTTGTTTGATGGGGTGAAACTTAAGGTATGTGCACACGTTGCGGATTTGGCTGCGGATCCGCAGCAGATTTGGCCCTGCAGATCCTCAGCAGTTTTCCATGCGGTGTACTGTACCATGTAAACCTATGGAAAACCAAATCCGCTGTGCACATGCTGCGGAAAATTCCAAGCAGATTTGCTACGGTTTATTTTCCGCAGAATGTCAGTTCTCTGTGCGGAATCCACAGCGATTTTACACCTCTTCCATTATAGGAATCCACAGGTGTAAAAACGCAGGTGAAATCCACACAAAATCTGCAGAAAATGCACAGTAAATTTGCACTAAATCCGCAGGTAAAGTGCAGGTCATTTAACCTGCGGATTCAGTCAAATCCACGTGGAAAAATCCTCAGCCAAATCGGCAGCGTGTGCACATACCCTAAATCTTAGAAGTATGGGGTCATCTGATGTTGTCACACTACCATTCAAAGGAAGATTCCATTTCATTGGTTGTCCATCTAGGTATCTGTTGTATTTTTTGTAGGCATCAACTGCATCTTCCTTTATTACAAACACAACCTTTGCAACTCCGGAACTCAACAAGCAGGTGCACTTCAAGGCACCGCATACACAGAAAAGGTACACGCTATCTTCCTCGGTGACTCTTGGATGCAAATTATTAATGGTTATTTCTGTGCCTTATAAAGAGCTAAAGACAGACTCTTTATGAGTGGGCCCTACTGATGAACTGGCCTCCTTTGTGACAAGTGTCCATGACACATTGGTTACCGCCATTGTGTGCAATAAAGGGTGACTGGCGAACTGCCATGCTGAGTAGACATAGGAGCTGTGTAGCCATCATTCTGTAACACTTTAGTAAGAGGTAAAGTTTGCCCAAGAGAAAATGAATTTCCAGACAATCACGTCCTTTTTTGAACATTGTTTGTAGCTGTGATCTTCATCTTCTTGGTGGGGTTGTGTTAAAGTTCCAAGTCATCATCAATACCATAATAGTCCATATCTCTAATAGAGGAAATCACTTGTTTCCCATGTTCGTGGTTAACTACGTTTATTGGCATTCCTTTAACAGTATTCATTTCACTGTAGCAAATATTTTTCGGCTGTGACATTTGGATATTCTTTGTAATATGTATGGGTGAATATGAGGAACCTTGTGTTGATAGTTATGGCCAGTGCACTCCTCTTAAATCTTAGTTTTTCATGAGCATCCATCAGTTTGTTTGGTTTTCCTCCAACACTGTTCTGCTTTGTATAATTCAGCAACTCACAAGCATGTTGCACTTTGCCCTTTAGACGGACACGTGCGTGTTTGGCAACAGATTTCTTATGGGCATCTTTTATGCAGAGCTTCAGACGCGCATCTGTTACACATTTGCTGAGAATATCCATAATATTCAATTTCAGCCATAGATTTAATGTTTTCATTGTTTTTGGCTCCATCTAGTGACGAGAGTCATAACTGCAGTGCTATTGTGTGTGTTAGTTTCATTTTCTATTTCCCTCCCTTCACAATGCATTTTGGGAAAGCTTGCAACGCACCCTGGTAAGTTTGCAAAGGATTATGGTTTAGTCCAGCCCCCATTTTTCCCTCCAGTTCTCCATTTTCTCTCAAGCCTGCTTCCTAGGAACATCTCATTTCTCTACTCCCCTTGTGTCAGCATCGTATGTCTCAGATCAGCCTGCTTGGGTAGCTCTCCCTTGCTCAGCTAGAAGTGCAGATAATGTATGGTATGTATATTATGTATTCCTATGAACCCAGTACTGATTGTATTTATATATTTTACTTGTAGCTTCACCACATCAATATACCATCACGTTCAATAAGTTCATTTAGTGAGGACAGAACAGTGAAACAGCAGCTCTCCAGCTAGTGGGAACACAGAGAGAAGAGCCTTCCATCTTGCAGGACTTCAGTGAAACAGTGGCTCTCCAGCTAGGGGGAATACAGAGAGAAGAGCTTTCCATCTTAAAGGACTGCAGTGAACAACGGCTATCCAGCTAGTGAAAACGCAGAGATAGAAGAGTCTTCCATCCTGAAGAGGCCAGTTACACAGCGCCATCCAGCTACTGCAATTCAGGGAAAAGACAGGCCTTTATCCAGCTTGCAGGAACTAGTAAACTACAGAAATCCATCTAGAGAGATTCAAGTCACCGGCTAAACAGAGACTAATACAGCTGCAGCAATCTCTGCCCAGCCAAGCATCCCTCCAAGACACCATGTCCCACAAATCACACAGGACAAAATCTGCTACATCTGTATTCTCAAAGACTGTATCAATCAGCAGCATGGTCGCCATTGCCCGTGCAAATGCTGAAGCCGCCAATATGCGAGCAAAGTATGCTGAAGAAGAGATGTAACTTAAGATAGAGAAAGCACGCATAGATAATGAGAGAGCCGATTTAGAGAGAAAGGCGCGGTTAGAGTAGGCACGCATAGATGAAGAAATAGCCGATCAAAAGAGAAGGTCACAGATAGAAAAGGCATGAGTGGATGCCGCCTTAGAGAGCCTAGCAGTAAAAAGAGGGGCTGCTGCAGCACTAGCCGAGGCAGAATCACTAGAAGCAGTGCACAACCCTGAGCTGCATAGCCGTAGCAGTGCGTCAAGTCTGAAGTTGCTACTGCAAGATTCACCACAACGCACATCTCAGTATGTAAATGAACTCCCTGATCCAAACTATAACCAAGAACACGGAACATCCAATGAAGCGAATCATCATAAGGCTCAGCTCCAGGAAAACGTGGAGCAAAACAACTCTGCTAATGTCTACCTTGCCCCTCACCAGGTAACCAACGTGAATCCCCTTGCTGACACACCGCATATCAGACTGAAACAATATGACACCGGCTGGCACCACCCTGAGGATACTAACAGGTATGAACGCACCTCACATCACTATCAAGGTGACCCATCATCAGTATACTCTGCTGACAACCGGTTCACATCAGAATTTGCTTAGCTCATCACATGACGTGATCTGGTTGCCAAGGGACTCATGAAATTCACTGGCCATGCAGAAGGTTACAGAGCTTGGAAAGCTTCCTTCCAAAATGTCACCAGAGACTTGAGGCTACAACACAGGGAAGAGATAGACCTCTTAGTCAAATACCTAGGAGAAGAGTCAGTCAAACACGCAGTAAGGATCAGAGACATTAACATAAACCACCCTCAAATCGGCCTCAAAGAGATCTGGAAGAGGCTGGATGAGTGTTACAGCTCAGCCGAGGTCATAGAGAGAGCCTTGTTCAAAAGAATCGATGACTTTCCTAAAATATCTAACAACAGTCTCCCAAAACTTCGGGAACTAGGTGACCTGCTACAAGAGGTCCTAGTTGCCAAATGTGAAGGTGACCTACAAGGACTTGCATACCTTGACACAGCCAATTGTGTTAACCCTATAGTCCAAAAGTTGCCCTACAATCTACAGGAGAGGTGGCTCACATGTGGTTCCACGTACAAATACAAACACAGTGTTTCATTCCCTCCCTTCTCCGTTTTTGTAGACTTTATACATGAACAAGCGACAATCAGAAATGATCCCAGCTTTGACTTTGCAATGTCATATGCCGCACCACCACCAGTTGAAAACCCACGCAGAACATCTGTGGCAGTGCACAAGACTTATGTTTCTTCTCCACGTTCCAATTACAGGTCTGCTGGCCGCTCTCAAACAGAGACAAAGGTGCAGGACCCTGACAAGCAGTGCCATCTTCATCAGAAGCCTCATCCTCTCCTGAAATTCAGAGCCTTCAGAGGAAAATCTATGCCAGATCGCAGAAGCTTCCTGAAAGAGAACGGTATCTGCTACAAGTGCTGCTTATCCACCACTCATCTCGCCAAGCATTGTAAGGTTAGTGTAAAATGCACAGAATGTGGCACCACAGATCATAACACTGCCCTACACCATGGCCCAGCTCCATGGAGTGCACAAAACACGCCAGCTGACAGTGAGCATGGCGGGGAGGAAAGGAGCACTGATGCAGCTACGCCAGAGATCACAATGTACTGAAGTCTGTAAAGGGACAATAGATACTAAGTCCTGTTCTACAATATGCCTCGTCAGAGTGTACCCAAAGGGCCATAGAGACAAAGCTGTAAGACTGTATGCTATCTTGGATGATCAAAGTAATCGATCCCTGGCTAGATCAAAATTCTTTGACCTATTCAACATCAAAGGACCAAGCACTCCTTACTCATTAAACACATGTGCAGGTACTGTGACAACAGCAAGTAGGAAAGCTACTGACTACCAAATTGATTCCTTAGGTGGACAATTCTGCCTACCACTACCTACAATCATCGAGTGTAATCAGATCCCAGACAACAGATCTGAAATCCCTACACCAGATGTGGCAATCCATCATGCTCACTTAAAACGCATAGCACACCTTATACCGGAACTCGACCATCAGGCACAGATAATACTGCTGTGGGGAAGAGATATCCTACAGGTTCATAAAGTGAGAAGTCACATCAATACACTCCACAATGCTCCCTATGCCCAAAGGCTAGACCTAGGATGGGTCATAATAAGAAACGTATGCTTGGGAAAGGATGCCCATCTCTGTTTCAACCTTGAAACAACGAGTTCCAAGTCAAGGAACTACCAAACAGCATCCAATTGTCCAATCATCTAATAGACTTTACTCATGACAGCAGTATGGTGTCAGGAAGGTATGAGGATCAGTTTGGGTGCACAATCTTCCAGAGAACTAAGCAAGACAACCAAGTAGCAATGTCGGTAGAGGACAAGTTGTTCTTAGAGGTAATGGACAAGGGACTCGTAAAAGATGAGACCAACAGCTGGGTCGCACCTCTTCCCTTCAGAACCCACAGACCACGTCTACCGAACAACAGAAACCAAGCATTAAAACGTTTCTCCTCCCTTAAACATAAACTGCAAAAGAAACCAGAGATGAAAGATCACTTTTTCTCCTTCATGTCAAAGACATTTGAGAACTGCCATGCAGAACTAGCTGTCTCTCTCAAAGACTCTTAAGAATGCTGGCTCCTACCCATGTTTGAAGTATACCACCCTAAAAAGCCAGGCCAGATTAGAATGGTGTTTGACTCCAGTGCTAAGTTTGATGATGTCTCCCTGAATGATGTTCTACTGACAGGGCCAGACCTAAATAACAAACTGCTGGGAGTACTTTTGCGCTTCTGTAAGGATTCCAATGCCTTTATCGCTGACATCCAGCAAATGTTCCATTGTTTCCTTGTGAGAGAGAGAGACAGGAACTTCCTAAGATTCTTCTGGTACAGAGACAATGATCCTACTAAAGAGGTCACAGAGTACCGCATGAGAGTGCACATCTTTGGCAATAGTCCTTCTCCTGCAGTCGCCATCTATGGATTTTTGAATCAGCTCTAGAAGGAGAAACAGAATACGGATCAGATGTCACACAATTCATAGAAAAAGACTTTTAAGTTGATGACTGTCTAAAAGCCATGCCTTCAAACGAGACTGCCATCAGTCTTCTCAGGAGAGCCCAAGAGATGCTTGCTTGCTTTAACCTCAGGCTTTACAAAATAGCCTCAAACAGCCAAGAACTCATGAAAGCATTCCCTTCACAAGACTTGTGTAACTGTCTCAGAGACCTGGACCTGGGGTCAGACCCCACACCAATGCAACGCAGCCTCGGGCTTCTCTGGAATCTACAGTCAGACACCTTTACCTTTCAGGTCAGCCAGGAAGAAAAGCCTTTCACACGCAGAGGTGTCCTGTCTACCATCAACAGCCTGTATGATCCCTTGGGTTTTGCAGCTCCTGTTACTATACAAGGCAAAGCCATACTAACAAACTTAACTAAGGAGACATCTGACTGGGATGCACCTCTGCCACCTGATAAGAGAATCCAGTGGGAAGTGTGGAAGAACTCCTTAGCAGCCCTCTCCAACCTGAATGTGCCAAGACCATACACCCCCATGCCGCCTACAGAAATGCAAAGCCAAAGACTGTATGTATTTGCAGATGCTTATGTCAAAGCAATTGCTGCTGTTGCCGATCTCAAAACTGTAGACTCCAAATGTCACATTGGATTCATTATGGGGAAGGCCAAACTTGCTCCACAACCAGAGCACACTATACCAAGGTAAGAACTTTGTGCTGCAGTCTTAGCCATTGAGTTAGCAGAGTTCATCACATCTGAGATGGACATCGACCTGACACAGGCCAAGCATTCTACTCAGACAGCAAAGTAGTCCTGGGATACATTCACAACGAAGCCAGGCGATTCTATGTTTATTAACAGAGTGCTACGAAGTAGGAGATCAGTTCATCCAAAACAGTGGCATTACATTCCCACGGAACAAAATCCTGCAGATCACGCAACTAGAGCAGTTGACGCAAGTCGACTACGAAGCACAACCTGGACCAGAGACATAACTGCAGTGTTATTGTGCGTGTTAGTTTCATTTTCTATTTCCATTCCTTCACACTGCATTTTGGGAAAGCTTGCAAAGCACCCTGGTAAGTTTGCAAAGGATTATGGTTTAGTCCAGCCCCCATTTTTCCCTTCAGTCCTCGATTTTCTCTCAAGCCTGCTTCTTGGGAACATCTCATTTCTCTACTCCCCTTGTGTCAGCATAGCTGGTAGGTAATCATGCTTTCTATATATAATTCCTGTCTCAGATCAGCCTGCTTAGTAATCTCTCCCTTGCTCAACTAGTAGTGCAGATAATGTATTGTAGGGATTTGCTCTGGTAGGTAATGGCAGGGCTGCAGTAACGAGGCAACACACAGGCTTAAATTCCAATTTCAGTGGTTTAATGTCACATTGCAAACAGCAGATTAACAGAAAGTAAGGAAAAACATAAATATACTCCAGCTTGGAGAACCACTGGTCCCAGACTCACCCCTAGCAAGGAACGGGCTTAACGAAGTGGCTGCCAGGTCTGCGGTATCCGCCAGGTGCCATTCCCAGGGTTGTTGAGAGTCTTGCTGCTCTAGTCCTGCAGCACGGGGATCCTGTATACAAGTTAAGGCTAAGTCCAGCCAAGTTCCTGTAACTTCCAGACACACACTCACCACGTGCCAGACGCCAATCTCCATTACATAGCCCATAACCCCTCCCACAAATGAGTTAGACATCATATGGGCTGATCACGTGACCATGACATCATCGCAGGTCCTGTCTTTAGGGAAAAACCCGGCCAAACATTAATCTACTGGGAGAAATGTATCTCTCGTCCAGTAAATCACCCTTTACCCTACCACATACTTCCCTCCTATGTTCAACCCTAAGGGGGTGGACACATGACATACAGGGAACTCTGGACAGGGCATCTGCATTTCCCTGTAGTCTGCCTGCCTGATGTTCTACTGAAAATTTAAAATTTTGCAGGGACAGGAACCACCTGGTGACTTGGGCATTCCTCTCCTTAGCTTGACTCATCCACGTAAGAGGGGAATGATCTGCCACCAACCGAAATGTTCTCCCCAGCAAATAGTAGCGCAATGACTCCAGTGCCCACTTGATGGCCAGGCACTCTCTCTCCACAATACTTTATGTGGTTTCAGCTGCGGTAAGTTTCCAGCTTAGGAAAGTAATGGGATGCTCTTCCCCGTTAACCTCCTGAGACAGCATGGCCCTGAGCCCTATCTCAGAGGCATCCGTCTGCTCAACGAACTCATTTTTTAAATTTGGAGTGATCAGGATTGGTGTACCACACAGTACCTCTTTTAACTTTGTAAAGGTCTCCTCTAACAGATCATTCCAGTGGACCATCACAGATTTCATCCCTTTTAAGCAGTCTGTTAAAGGCGCAGACAGGGTTGTAAAGTTGGGAATGAGCCGCCTGTAATATCCCACCAAACCTAAAAAGGCTTTTACCTGTTTGGTCGGGAGGGGATGGGGCCAGTTCTGAATTGCCTTCACTTTGTTTACTTTAGGCTTCAGAACTCCTCTCCCAATGACGTAACCCAAGTACCAAGCTTCCTCCAACCCTACGGAACACTTCTTTGGGTTGGCAGTTAGCCCTGCTTGTCGCAGAGAGTCTATCACTGCCTGTACTTTTGCTAAGTGACTTTCCCAGTCGGTGCTGTACACAATAATATCGTCTAGATAGGCTGAGGCATAGCGGCAATGGGGACGGAGAACAATAGCCATTAATCACTGGAACGTTGCTGGTGCACCATGCACTGCCTTCCCGCTGGCGTGTTTATCACCACAAGTGCGGTGGGATGGTCTTTTAAGTCCCCATGTATACACAATACCCCTATTTTCCGATGCGTATACTCGCTGGTTTGTATCAAACTGGCTCGTACCAGGGTTACAAGACTCCCTGAGTGAAATAGGGCCACAGCCGGGGTGCCTTCCACTTCAACCTGACACAAATGTTCCATATTGGGACTTTTCGTGGTGCCCATTGCACACATCGGTTTGGCATAGTGAGACTGGCGGTAACCAAAGTTTGTGTCCATGGGCTCAGCCAGGTGGGGGCAATCAGCTCTCATATGACCTGGTTCCTGGCACTGCCAGCAGATTATGGGGCTCCTTACTTCCCCAGATAAGTCCTGAGCGGCCTTCCTGGGGTGGAGACTTAGGGAACCTTCCTGTTACCATCTGGGGAGTCCCTCCCTGTAGCTCTTTGGTAGCCCCATACCTTTCTATGAGGTCTATCATCTGCATGACATTAGTAGGGGATGCCTATCTGCCCCATGTCTGGAGGGAGGGAGGCAAAGCCCTCCAAAACTTATCAGTCACTATGCGGTCCAGCATGGCTGTGGGGGACAACACCTCAGGCTGCAACCACTTTCGAAACAGGTGCATCAGGTCATAATACTGGAACCGAGCCGGCTTGGAGGGGGTAAACTCCCACTGGTGTACCCGCTGGGCCCGAACTAACACATTTACCCCAAGATGTGCCAGTATCTCACCCTTGACGACCGTGTAGTCCACCCTTTTCTCCATGGGTAGGTCCTGATACGCTTTCAAAGGTCCTGGGGCCAGAAACGGAGTAATGATTTCTGCCCACTGGTCCCGGGGTAGCTTCTCTCTCTCAGTGACTCCTTTGAACATCTCCAGGTACACCTCCACATCGCCCGACTTCTCCATTTTGTGAACCGCTGTACAAACCGCTTTCCGGACATCATGGATTCCACGGTTAGTTCCTTCTGTCTGCTTCTGCACAGCCTGCTGGTGCATAGCCTGCTGTCGCATGGCCTCCAGTTGCTGCTGCCGCATGACTTCCTGCTGCTGCTGCATAGCCTGCTGCTGCTGCATAGCCTGCTGCTGCTGTCGCATGGCCTGTATGAGTGTTTTTACCATCGCCTCCATTTCTGGAAAGTTCCTTGCCTGGGTCTGTGCCACTTGTTTCACCCAGGACATAGGCTGGGGTACAAATCAAAAATAAGAAAAGCAGCCTGGCCTCACTGCGTTGGCCCGCATTCTCCACCAATTGTAGGCATTCGCTCTGGTAGGTAATGGCAGGGCTGCAGTAACGAGGCAACACACAGGTTTAAAGTCTAATTTCAGTGGTTTAATGTCACTTTGCAAACAGCAGGTTAACATCAAATCAGGAAAAACATAAATGTACTCCAGCTTGGAGAACCACTGGTTCCAGACTCATGGGCTTAACTAAGTGACTGCCAGGTCCGCGGCATCCGCCAGGTGCCATTCCCAGGGTTGTTGAGAGCCTTGCTGTTCTAGTCCTGCAGCATGGGGAACCTGTATACAAGTTTAAGCTAAGTCCAGCCAAGTTCCTGTAACTTCCAGACACACAGTCACCACGTGGCGGACACCAATCTCCATTACATAGCCCATAACCCCTCCCACATGGGCTGATCACGTGACTATGACATCATCGCAGGTCCTGTCTTTAGGGAAAAACCTGGCCAAACATTAATCTGCTGGGAGAAATGTATCTCCCATCCAGTAAAACATCCTTTACTGTACCACAGTATGTTATGTATATTATGTATTCCTATGAACCCAGTACTGATTGTACAGTATTTATATGTTTTACTTGTAGTTTCACCACATCAATATACCATCACATTCAATAAAGCACAGATTCAACCTACAGTCTCCTTATTGGACCCCCGGTATAGCAGTTTAGCTGCCTGTATAAGCTGCATGAATTCCGGTTCATTTAGTGAGGACAGAACACACACTATGTTGATGTGTACCCACCAGGAGTAAATGTTTATCAGCCCATACACTTAGTGTTTGGACATTCCAAGAATAGGAGACCCGCTCCTTTGTAATGGGAAAACTTTTTAATGAAGCCCTCCTACACGTAAATTCCAAGGGGGATTGGGGTGCGTGCAAATGTGGTCCAAGCCTTGCATGCACTTCATAGTCAAACTTTATGATATTAAAAAAAAAGGATTAATAATGGGAACTTTTGTTTCATGTGGACATCCAGTACATCATTTCAAAGGCTTTTTGGGGTGCGTGTAACTTTGGGTCAGGCCAGACCTCACATTCAATGCTTATGCAAACACTATGGGAGTATAAAATGAACAATGTAAACTTGGTTTACCTGTGGCCATCCAGTACCTGGGTTCAAAGGCTTTTTGTGGTGCATGTAATTTTGGTGCAGGGCAGACCTTGCATTTAATGCATAGGCTAACAATATGGCAGTACCAAAAGAATAATGTGAACTTGGTTTTCCTGTGGCCATCCAGTACCTTGGTTCAAAGGCTTATTGGGGTGCATGTGACTGTGGCAGGGCAGGCCTTGCATTCAATGTATAGGCAAACACTATGGGTGACCCAATTTCTTCTAATGGTAACATTTGTGTCAGGAGGCCCGCAAGTAAGCCTGCTGAAAGGCTTATTAGGGTGTGTGTGAATTTGGTGCAGGGCAGGCCTTGCTTTCAATGCATAAGCAAACACTATGGTAGTACAAAATGAATAATGTGAACTTGGTTTTCCTGTGGCCATCCAGTACGTGGTTTCAAA
The DNA here is from genome assembly GCF_039654945.1 of Dendrobates tinctorius. Classification (NCBI taxonomy): domain Eukaryota; kingdom Metazoa; phylum Chordata; class Amphibia; order Anura; family Dendrobatidae; genus Dendrobates; species Dendrobates tinctorius. The sequence goes on along the minus strand of NW_027361700.1, from coordinate 35,704,622 downwards.
GGATATTTTTGGGTGCATGTGACTTTGGCAGGGTTGGCTCCAGGTTTTTGAGGGCCCCGGGCGAAAGAGTCTCAGTGGGCCCCCTTTAACACATGCCACGATCCGTGGTGCCGGCCAAAAACGAACTTGTCTCCGTGTGGATCACATGGACACACACTCTATGGCAAAACACATTCATGTGAAGAAGGCTATTGATTAGCAGTATATGTATGAAAGAAAGATGAGAAAGAAAGAACAGAGAGAGAAAGAAAGAAAGAACACAGAGAGAGAACAGAAAGAGAGAAAGAAAGAACAGAGAAAGAAAGAGGGGAAGAAAGAACAGAAAGAACAGAGAGAACGAAAGGAAGAACAGAGAGAGAAAGAAAGAACAGAGATAGAAAGAAAAAAGAATAGAGAGAGAAAGAGGGGAAAGAAAGAGAGAAAGAAAGAAGCAAACAAACAAACAAACAAAGAATGAACAGAGCAAAAGAAGGAACAGAGAAACAGAAATAAAGAGGGAAAAGAATGAAAGAACAGAGAGAGAGAAAGAAAAAAGGGGAAAGAAAGAAAAAAGAGAGAAGGCAAAAGAAAGAACAGAGAGAAAGAGTGGACAGTAAGAATAACAGAGAGAAAGAGAGGGAAAAAAGAACAGAGATGGAGAGAGAAATAAAGAGGGGGAAAGAAATAAAGAAAGAACAGAGAGAGAAAGAAAGAGTGCACAGAAAAAAAGAACAGAGAGAGAGAAAAAAGAAAGAGGGGAAGAAAGAAAGAAAGAAAGAAAGAAAGAAGAGGTAGAAAGAAAGAGGGGAAAGAACAGAGGGAAAGAAAGAAAGATAGAGGGGAAAGAAAGAAAGATAGAGGGGAAAGAAAGAAAGAAAGAAAGAAAGAAAGAAAGAACAGAGGGGAAAGAAAGAACAGAGAAATAAAGAGTGGAAAGAAAGAACAGAGAGAGAAAGAAAGAAAGAACAGAGAGAGAAAGAGAGGAAAGAAAGAACAGAGAGAAAGAAAGAAAGAAAGATAGAGAAGAAATAAAGAACAGAGAGAGAAAGAACAGAGAGAAATAAAGAAAGAGGAGAAAGAATGAACAGAGCAAAAGAAAGAACAGAGAAAAAGAGAAAGAGGGGAAAGAAAGAACAGAGAGAGAAAGAAAGAAAGAGGGGAAAGAAAGAACAGAGAGAAAGAAAGATAACGAAAGAACAGAGAGAGAGAGAAAAAGATGAAAGAAAGAACAGAGAGAAAGAAAGAAAGGGGAAAGAATGAGAAAAGAGAGAAAGAAAGAACAGAGAGAGAGAAAGAAACAGAGAGAGAGAACGAAATATTCTATAGAGATACAATAGCAGCCCGGCTCCCATTGCAGTGTTCACCTGAGTCTCCCGATGCAGGACATATCATGATCTGCTCACATGGCCGGCATCCCAGATTTCAAGGTGATCCCGCTGTTTGCGCTGTCGGAGGAGGACGCAGTGATGGATCTGAAGCATTCCCTAAAGTGCCTCCATGGTTCCATCAAAATCTCCTCCCGAAATTACCTCATTTCCGGTCAGCTTCCAGCACGTCACTTCCGGTAGAACGTCATGTGTGAATTTTAAATTGCTCCTTGGGGCTCCGCCATGCACTCCTGTGTCCGCAGGAAAAGTAAGCTCCCGGCTGGGGCAGTCTCTCTCTCAACATTGTGACTGTCCCGCTGGATCCAGGACGGTTGGGAGGTATGAATGCTCCCCACCATACACCTCATACACGCATGGCTCTGAACACCTCACACACACATGTTTCCAGTTTGTATGCCTCACACACACAGCTCTGCTCCATACACACGCGGGTTCACTCCGTGCACACCCGGCTCTGCTCCGCTCCGTAAACACACGGCTCAGCTCCATACACTTTGTACACACAGCTCCATTTCATACACCTTATACACACACAGCTCCGCTACATACACCTCATACACACACGGCTCCGCTCCATACACCTCGTACACACAAGGCTCCGCTCCGTACACCTCAGACACACACGGCTCCGCTCCTCACACCACGTACACATCCAGCTCAGCTCCATACACCTCGTACACATCCGTCTCTGCTCCGTACACCTTGTACACATCCATCTCCACTCCGTACACCTCATACACATCAGTCACCACTCCGTACATATCCGTCTCTGCTCCGTACACCTCATACAAACGTGGCTCCGCTCCTGCTCCGTACACCTCACACACACATGGCTCCGCTCTGTACACCTCTTACACACACAGCTCCACTACGCAAACCTCATACATACAGCTACGCTCCGGTACACCTCGTACACCCATGGCTCTGCTCCGTACACCTCGTACACATGTGGCTCCGCGCCGTACACCTCGTACACATGTGGTTCTGCTCCGTACTCCTCATACACATCAGTCACCGCTCCCTACATATCCATCTCTGCTCTGTACACCTCGTACACACACAGCTCCGCTACACAAACCTCGCACACACATGGCTACGCTCCGGTACACCTCGTACACACACGGCTCTGCTCTGTACACCTCGTACATATGTGGCTCCGCGTCGTACACCTTGTACACAAGTGGTTCCGCTCCATAACCTCATACACACACGGCTCCGCTCCATTCACCTCGTACACACACAGCTCTGCTCTGTACACACACAGCTCTGCTCCGTACACACAACTCTGCTCCATCACCCCTGTTAACCCCTCCTGACCCCACACATAAACTTCCCTCATCCAGCACCATGATGACGACCACCAGCACAGCAGAGTCCTGAAGACACAGAGGCTTCTGATCATGTGACCCCTGACTCCTACCCTCCTGTGACCTCATCACAGATCCTGTGCCAGAAGAGAACACAGCCTAGCGATGACTTATTGCTGGCTGCGGTGGAAGGGCAAGAATGAGGTCGGTGCATGGGGGCGTGGCGGCGGTATCCCAGACAGCGTGAGTGGGCCCCCCCTTCTCGCCAGGGCCCCGGCACTTGCCCGTGTGCGCCGGGTGCTGACGCCGGCCCTGGACTTTGGGGCAGACCAGATCTTGCATTCAATGCATAAGCAAACACTTTAGTAGTAAAAAATGAATACTGTGAACGTATTTTTCCTATGGACATCCAATACGTGGTTTAAAGGCTTTTTGGCCCTCCTGTACGTCTCGTGAAAGGGGTATTGGGGTGCGTCTTAATTTTTGTCAGCCCAGCCACTAATGCATAGGCAATAACAGTATAGAAGGCCCACTTTTAATAATGGCCCTGTAAGAATAGTAATGTGGACTGATGCCCCTATAAAAATAGGCTTTGTGACTTTAAGAGTCACTCCTTCATAAAGGAAGCAAGATGTGTCTGATGATGTGTCACACACCACATGGCCAGCTAAGGTTGTTAAATGCTACAAGGACATTTCCCAGTAAATGCATTGGTATTGGTTGAAAGCAGTGGTAACGTTGAAAAATGCATCAAAAAAGCTACATGTGAACATAGCCAAAATGGTGGAGGAGCATTTTTTGGGGGATATTTCTTTTGCTTTACATACAAATTATTACCCTGGAAAGGATGTCCCTTAACATATTTCCCTGTAAAATCCATTTTTGTTTTCTTTTTGTATATTATAGTGTGTTCATGTCACACTCTGACAACATTAGTCACAGCGGTGACCTAGGAGTCAGAAATGCTTCTATGGGCGGTCTCCATGATGTTCCCATGTTGTTTGTGCACTGTCTCCATACATTTCAAATGTTTTGATACTCTAGAAACACCTCCGGGGAGGTGTCGTGGCAAAAAAGCTCAATTTTCCCATAGGCTAACATAGGGCTCATTGCTCAGGTCGAGTACCCGACAATTACAGTTTGCTCAACCTGAACAATGAGCACCCGAGCATGTGTCTCTTGGGACACATGGAGATAAAGCCTTTGACAGTGTGGATTGGCTGTACATGAGGGAGGCACTGGCAGCGTTTAATATTCCTAGTGGGTTAATAACTTAATAGCACAGCCTTCTCCATGTACAGTGATCCAACTGTTGGTGTCCTAGTGAATAACTTCTTATCTCCCTACTTTGGCATTACCAATAGTACCAGCCAGGGGTGCCCCCTCTCGCCTCTCCTATTTGTCATAACAATAGAAACCCTACTAGAGAAACTCAGACTGGATGAGAGGATAAAGGGTATAAAATGTGGATGGAGAGAACATAAAGTTGCCATGCATGCAGACGACTTGCTAGTAGAGATGAGCGAATATTTCAATGTTCGTTTCAGATAATAAACGCCAAATTTGCATTATTCGCCGATTTATTCGTCAAATATTCGCCAAATATAGCCAAATGCCATTCAAGTCAATGGGAGGCAAAAATAAACGCATACACAACACCTTCAAACATCCCCAAAAGCTGCCAAACCACATGAAATACTGGGGAGACACAAGGAAAGTGGCCTCAATTCACCCACAGTACAAATTGTATCATGGCACAGTAATAATCAGACATGCATGAGGTATCGGGGTCTGGGCCAGCAATTACTGCTTTCAATTGAACATCAAAGTAAGAAAAGGGGGGTGACCCGGGTGAGGTATTGATGTAGACCAGCTATGCTGGGAGCCCTGATACCACATGCAACAGCTCAACCTGCTTTAATGCTCAGCCACACTCAGGTGGCAAAAATATCTGTTTTGTAGACTTATATTGTCAGAAAATTATAAGGATATTAACACGGGTAGTTGACTCCAAAGAATTGGAGGCCTGACGGTCGGTTTCAGTCAGGAGGGAAGACATCAGTTGTTAGTGACAGGTTGTAGAGGAAGGTTAGGCTTGGGATGAAGACTGTGGTAAGGTTTGGAATGAGGTTGGACTTTATTGTGTCAAGTTCACAGGTGGTGAGGCAAAGTCTTCAGCTTAGATGAGAGGAGAAGGAGGGGGAGCTGGTGGATGCAGGAGAGAATTGAAAGTACTGTTTAGGGTTGTGAGACAGGTATGATATGAGGGATGAGAAGTCGTTTTGTTTTGCTGCAGTGATCAATTATGGCACTCGCGGGCTGTACTGTGCTGTCAGGGCAGGAAGAGGAGTAGGGTGACTCTCAGGGCGAGGAGTGGGAGAACAGAGATGATGATGATGAGGTGGTAGATCACACTTGGTGTAAGCCCAGAGGCATACAGCTGAGTAGCTCAGCAGAGGAGAAGGAAGACGAGGAAGTTACGTAAACAGAGTTATGCAATCACGACAACCAATGCATCCTAAGCAGTGGACAGCAGCATTCCCGGTTCTGCAGTTGCCTAGCTTGGTTTTTTTTTCAGACCAGCAAAAATCTAAAAGATCACATTATAAGTGATGAGCGAACATGCTCGCCACTACTCAGTACTCACTCGAGTATCATTATACTCGCAGTACTTGGCGAGTACGAGCATTTCCGGGATTATTCGGCGGGCGCTCGGATCTCCGCCTTGCAAGTTTGGCACTCTTTAGAGCACCAATCAACATGCAGGTAGATTGGCTGGCCACACAGTGTCATCAGGTCTATAAGAGACCTGCCTCCGCCCTGCTCGTCACAGTCACATCCAGAATCAGACAGTGTAGAGCGAGCTGCAGCTGTGATAGGGACAGATTTGTGCTTTTATTAGTTAGTGTTGGTATACCATCGTTTAATCCACATATCCAGCTAAACCAACAGTCCTTCTAATAACTAATTATGGGGTATATATAGATTGCAGTGCTAGGTAGGCAGGGGAGTGTATGTGCGTATATACACATCAGTGCAAGACATGCAGGCTCTGTATGTTTGTATACAGATATCATTGCATGCATCAAAAGGGTCCATTACTGTCTGCTGCTGCTGATGCCTATTACATATATACTTAGCTCCAGGTATCAGTGGCTAGGAATAATTTTTTTTTGCACCATAATCCTGATTATTTTATTCCAAAGCAATCCAGAGCCCCATTTTTTTCTCCATTTGCTTCTTGACACTGCACACTACAGCCAGATCCTTTTAATTCTGCAGCGTGAAAATCCAGCAATTTTAAATGGCTTTGCCCATCCTAAGCATCACATCTCAGTGTGCAGAAAATTCTATCATTTTTCTGTGGTACTGTAGTATTTTTTGGAGTGTCTTATGACATTTTTTGACACCATTTTGCTGCCAAAAAAATATTTAACTGCCAAAAAAATATGTAGCTGCTCAAAAAATATTTAGCTGCTCAAAAAATATTTAGCTGCCAAAAAAATATTTAGCCGCCAAAAAAACATTTAGCAGGCAAAAAAATATTTAGCTAAAGTTCATATATTTAACACTATGTTTTATCCGCCACACGCATTGCATATCATTGCGCTAAATATTTTACAATTTTAGTCCTCCAAAGAAATTTTTTTGTAATGTTATAGCCTACTTATTGACACAATTTTGGTGGCCCCCCCAAAAATACAGGCCACATATTTAACCCCTTTACCCCTAAGGGTGGTTTGCACGTTCATGACCGGGCCAACTTTTACAATTCTGACCACTGTCCCTTTATGAGGTAACTCTGGAACGCTTCCATGGATCCCGGTGATTCTGACAATGTTTTCGAGACATATTGTACTTCATGTTAGCGGTAAAATTTCAGTGATATAACTTGCGTTTATTTGTGAAAAAAATGGAAATTTGGCGAAAATTTAGTAAATTTTGCAATTTTCCAACTTTTAAATTTTATGCCCTTAAATCATAGAGATATGGCACACATAAAACTTAATAAATAACATTTCCCACATGTTTACTTTACATCAGAACAATTTGGTAACCCAAATTTTTTTTGTTAGGAAGTTATAAAGGTTAAAAGGTGACCAGCAATTTCTCATTTTTACAACACCATTTTATTTTTAGGGACCACATCACATTTGAAGTCACTTTGAGGGGTCTCTATGATAGAAAATACCCAAAAGTGACACCATTCTAAAAAACTGCACCCCTCAAGGTTCTCAAAACCACATTCAAGAAGTTTGTTAACCCTTCAGGTGCTTCACAGGAATTTTTTGAATGTTTTAAAAAAAATGAACATTTAACTTATTTCCACAAAAAATTACTTCAGGTTCAATTTTTTTTATTTTACCAAGGGTAACAGGAGAAATTGGATGCAATTTGTCCTGAGTACGCTGATACCTGATATGTGGGGGGAACCACTGTTTCGGCGCATGACAGAGCTCAGAAGGGAAGTAGAGCTGTTTGACTTTTTCAATGCAAAATTAGCTGGAATTGAGATCGGATGCCATGTCACATTTGGAGAGCCCATGATGTGCCTAAACAGTGGAAACTCCTCACAAATGACCACATTTTGGAAACTATATCCCCCAAGGAACTTATCTAGATATGTGGTTAGAAGTTTGAACCCCGTACAGTTAAAAAATCATATTTTATCCACAAAAATGATATTTGACCCCCAATTTTTAATTTCCCAAGGGAAACAGGGCCCCAAAAGTTGTTGTGAAATTTTTCCTGAGTATGCTGATACCCAATATGTGGGGGTAAATGACTATTTGGGCGCAAGGCAGAGCTCGGAAGGGAAGGAACTCCATTTGACTTTTTTGTCTGGAATTGAGATTGGATGCCATGTCACGTTTGGAAAGCCCTTGATGTGCCTAAACAGTGGAAACCCCCACAAATGACAACATTTTGGAAACTAGACCCCCCAAGGAACTTATCTAGATGTGTGATAAGAATTTTGAACCCCCAAGGGATTCACAGAGGTTTGTAACGTACAGCCATACAATTAAAAAATCATATTTTTTGCACAAAAATTATCTTTTCACTAGAGTTGAGCGACTTTTGGTTTTTTAGGGTCGCGTTTCGTTTCGTGAAACCCGACTTTTCCAAAAGTCGGGTCGAGCAAGATCGTCCGATTATAGGGAAAAGTCGGGGTCGTCCCGAAACACGAAACCCAATGTAAGTCAATGGGGAATAAAAGTCGGCAGTGAGAGGAGGACAGGAAACACACCAACAGTGCCCATTTGAATGCCAAAAGCATCAATTCTTCTTACTTAAGCTTGTCAACCTTAATTAACTTCATAATATAAGTTACGCACTGAAAAATGGGTGTTATTTGGCTAAAGTTGTGGGGGGGGAGGGCTGGCTGCAGGTTTTCATGTGCCCTGGGCGAAAGAGCGCCCCTTTAACACATACCACAACTCATCATGCTCCGATACGGCAGATAAATAGCGGTACAATGAAAAATACCTCACTTTTTACATCTCATGACGAGGCCCATCTATTTCTCCATACAGAATCATTGGTCCCATATAATGTTTGAAACAGTTTATGATGAGCTCCACATAATGCTACAGTATATGTTGGTCCCCATGGATGAAGCTCCACTGTCTTATGGGCCCAAATAATGCTCCAAACATAATGGGCCCCATTTCTAATGCTCTAGTGTATAATGGGCCCTGTAAATGCTGCTCCAGTGTCTGATGTCCACCTTTGGAATGTTCCAGTGTATGGTGGGCCCCATCTATCATTCTCCAGAGTATAGTGCTCCCCAAAAATTGCTGTCCCAACATTGAAAACAATCAAATAAGTCTCCTCGCTAGGGAATCCCTGTACTTGTCTGGACAGGTGCTGTAGCTTGCTTAACAGCTCGCCAGCCGTTCTCACGCCCAGTATGGATTGCACATGATTGCACAAAGGTTAGAAAGGGTACCGTATCCCTGGATAACATGTATGGATAGCGTACACATTCAAAATATATGTCTATACAGCATGAGGCAGGCTCAGACGGTGTTAGGCCCAGTATGGATTGCATGTCATTGCACAAAGGTTAGAAAGGGTACCGTATCCCCGGATAACATGTATGGATAGCGTACACATTCAAAATATATGTCTATACAGCATGAGGCAGGCTCAGACGGTGTTAGGCCCAGTATGGATTGCACGTCATTGCACAAAGGTTAGAAAGGGTACCGTATCCCCGGATAACATGTATGGATAGCGTACACATTCAAAATATATGTCTATACAGCATGAGGCAGGCTCAGACGGTGTTAGGCCCAGTATGGATTGCACGTCATTGCACAAAGGTTAGAAAGGGTACCGTATCCCCGGATAACATGTATGGATAGCGTACACATTCAAAATATATGTCTATACAGCATGAGGCAGGCTCAGACGGTGTTAGGCCCAGTATGGATTGCACGTGATTGCACAAAGGTTAGAAAGGGTACCGTATCCCTGGATAACATGTATGGATAGCGTACACATTCAAAATATATGTCTATACAGCATGAGGCAGGCTCAGACGGTGTTAGGCCCAGTATGGATTGCACGTGATTGCACAAAGGTTAGAAAGGGTACCGTATCCCTGGATAACATGTATGGATAGCGTACACATTCAAAATATATGTCTATACAGCATGAGGCAGGCTCAGACGGTGTTAGGCCCAGTATGGATTGCACGTGATTGCACAAAGGTTAGAAAGGGTACCGTATCCCTGGATAACATGTATGGATAGCGTACACATTCAAAATATATGTCTATACAGCATGAGGCACGCTCAGACGGTGTTAGGCCCAGTATGGATTGCACGTCATTGCACAAAGGTTAGAAAGGGTACCGTATCCCTGGATAACATGTATGGATAGCGTACACATTCAAAATATATGTCTATACAGCATGAGGCAGGCTCAGACGGTGTTAGGCCCAGTATGGATTGCACGTCATTGCACAAAGGTTAGAAAGGGTACCGTATCCCCGGATAACATGTATGGATAGCGTACACATTCAAAATATATGTCTATACAGCATGAGGCAGGCTCAGACGGTGTTAGGCCCAGTATGGATTGCACGTCATTGCACAAAGGTTAGAAAGGGTACCGTATCCCTGGATAACATGTATGGATAGCGTACACATTCAAAATATATGTCTATACAGCATGAGGCAGGCTCAGACGGTGTTAGGCCCAGTATGGATTGCACGTCATTGCACAAAGGTTAGAAAGGGTACCGTATCCCCGGATAACATGTATGGATAGCGTACACATTCAAAATATATGTCTATACAGCATGAGGCAGGCTCAGACGGTGTTAGGCCCAGTATGCATTGCACGTCATTGCACAAAGGTTAGAAAGGGTACCGTATCCCCGGATAACATGTATGGATAGCGTACACATTCAAAATATATGTCTATACAACATGAGGCAGGCTCAGACGGTGTTAGGCCCAGTATGGATTGCACGTCATTGCACAAAGGTTAGAAAGGGTACCGTATCCCCGGATAACATGTATGGATAGCGTACACATTCAAAATATATGTCTATACAGCATGAGGCAGGCTCAGACGGTGTTAGGCCCAGTATGGATTGCACGTCATTGCACAAAGGTTAGAAAGGGTACCGTATCCCCGGATAACATGTATGGATAGCGTACACATTCAAAATATATGTCTATACAGCATGAGGCAGGCTCAGACGGTGTTAGGCCCAGTATGGATTGCACGTCATTGCACAAAGGTTAGAAAGGGTACCGTATCCCTGGATAACATGTATGGATAGCGTACACATTCAAAATATATGTCTATACGCATGAGGCAGGCTCAGACGGTGTTAGGCCCAGTATGGATTGCACGACATTGCACAAAGGTTAGAAAGGGTACCGTATCCCCGGATAACATGTATGGATAGCGTACACATTCAAAATATATGTCTATACAGCATGAGGCAGGCTCAGACGGTGTTAGGCCCAGTATGGATTACACGTCATTGCACAAAGGTTAGAAAGGGTACCGTATCCCCGGATAACATGTATGGATAGCGTACACATTCAAAATATATGTCTATACAGCATGAGGTAGGCTCAGACGGTGTTAGGCCCAGTATGGATTGCACGTCATTGCACAAAGGTTAGAAAGGGTACCGTATCCCCGGATAACATGTATGGATAGCGTACACATTCAAAATATATGTCTATACAGCATGAGGCAGGCTCAGACTGTGTTAGGCCCAGTATGGATTGCACGTGATTGCACAAAGGTTAGAAAGGGTACCGTATCCCTGGATAACATGTATGGATAGCGTACACATTCAAAATATATGTCTATACAGCATGAGGCAGGCTCAGACGGTGTTAGGCCCAGTATGGATTGCACGTGATTGCACAAAGGTTAGAAAGGGTACCGTATCCCTGGATAACATGTATGGATAGCGTACACATTCAAAATATATGTCTATACAGCATGAGGCAGGCTCAGACGGTGTTAGGCCCAGTATGGATTGCACGTGATTGCACAAAGGTTAGAAAGGGTACCGTATCCCTGGATAACATGTATGGATAGCGTACACATTCAAAATATATGTCTATACAGCATGAGGCAGGCTCAGACGGTGTTAGGCCCAGTATGGATTGCACGTGATTGCACAAAGGTTAGAAAGGGTACCGTATCCCTGGATAACATGTATGGATAGCGTACACATTCAAAATATATGTCTATACAGCATGAGGCAGGCTCAGACGGTGTTAGGCCCAGTATGAATTGCACGTCATTGCACAAAGGTTAGAAAGGGTACCGTATCCCCGGATAACATGTATGGATAGCGTACACATTCAAAATATATGTCTATACAGCATGAGGCAGACTCAGACGGTGTTAGGCCCAGTATGGATTGCACGTCATTGCACAAAGGTTAGAAAGGGTACCGTATCCCTGGATAACATGTATGGATAGCGTACACATTCAAAATATATGTCTATACAGCATGAGGCAGGCTCAGACGGTGTTAGGCCCAGTATGGATTGCACGTCATTGCACAAAGGTTAGAAAGGGTACCGTATCCCCGGATAACATGTATGGATAGCGTACACATTCAAAATATATGTCTATACAGCATGAGGCAGGCTCAGACGGTGTTAGGCCCAGTATGCATTGCACGTCATTGCACAAAGGTTAGAAAGGGTACCGTATCCCCGGATAACATGTATGGATAGCGTACACATTCAAAATATATGTCTATACAACATGAGGCAGGCTCAGACGGTGTTAGGCCCAGTATGGATTGCACGTCATTGCACAAAGGTTAGAAAGGGTACCGTATCCCCGGATAACATGTATGGATAGCGTACACATTCAAAATATATGTCTATACAGCATGAGGCAGGCTCAGACGGTGTTAGGCCCAGTATGAATTGCACGTCATTGCACAAAGGTTAGAAAGGGTACCGTATCCCCGGATAACATGTATGGATAGCGTACACATTCAAAATATATGTCTATACAGCATGAGGCAGGCTCAGACGGTGTTAGGCCCAGTATGGATTGCACGTGATTGCACAAAGGTTAGAAAGGGTACCGTATCCCTGGATAACATGTATGGATAGCGTACACATTCAAAATATATGTCTATACAGCATGAGGCAGGCTCAGACGGTGTTAGGCCCAGTATGGATTGCACGACATTGCACAAAGGTTAGAAAGGGTACCGTATCCCCGGATAACATGTATGGATAGCGTACACATTCAAAATATATGTCTATACAGCATGAGGCAGGCTCAGACGGTGTTAGGCCCAGTATGGATTGCACGTCATTGCACAAAGGTTAGAAAGGGTACCGTATCCCCGGATAACATGTATGGATAGCGTACACATTCAAAATATATGTCTATACAGCATGAGGCAGGCTCAGACGGTGTTAGGCCCAGTATGGATTGCACGTCATTGCACAAAGGTTAGAAAGGGTACCGTATCCCCGGATAACATGTATGGATAGCGTACACATTCAAAATATATGTCTATACAGCATGAGGCAGGCTCAGACGGTGTTAGGCCCAGTATGGATTGCACGTGATTGCACAAAGGTTAGAAAGGGTACCGTATCCCTGGATAACATGTATGGATAGCGTACACATTCAAAATATATGTCTCAGGAGGCAGGCTCAGACGGTGTCAGGCACAGTATGGATTTGACGGCCCAGATTACACAGCGGAGGAGCAGGGAGAGGTAAAGATTGCAAATGCTGGGGCCCTGCCCAAGCAAGGGGGGCCCACTCGTGGGCGTCGGTACTGGCACTGGGCCCCTCATAGTGCAGCGGTGTGTCTGACGGCGGGTGTGCACCACCACCGTCAGAGACACTTGATTGCACTATGAGGGACCCTGTGCCAGTGCCCGCGCCCAAGAGTTGGCCTACCCACCTGTCCAGGGCAACGGCACTCGCACGGTGTCGTGCGCTAGGTGGTTACCCCGGCCATGGGGGGGGAGGCAGCACAGTTAGGGAATTTTAGAAAGTGGCATATGTTGATGCTGGACATTCAGCTGATGCAAAAGGCGAAATAGGTGAAGTACCAGGAAGAGGTGGACCAAAGCAAGCCATTTTTCTGTCACCCTATGTGTCATCAGGGGAAGGTGGGACAAAATCCTTGGAAACCCATGCGTGGTTCATTTTAATGAAGGTTAGATCATCCACATTTTGGGTTGACAGACGGTCCTTTTTTCTGTCAGGATTGATCCAGCTGCACTGAAGACTCTTTCCGATAGCACACTTGCAGCTGGGCAAGCGAGCTCCTGTAAGGCATATTGGGCCAATTCAGGCCAGGTGTCCAGTTTAGCGGCCCAATAGTCAAAGGGGAATGACCTGTGTGGGAGAACATCGATATGGGAGGAAAAGTAGTTTGTAACCATAGTTGACAACTGCTGTCTCCTGTCACTTTCCATCGATGCAGTATTACCAGTTGTGTGAGCGGTATTTGAAAAATCAGTCCACAACATTGTCATGAAACCCCTGTCTCCAACGCCACTTCTGCTGTGTGCACCACGAACACCTCTGCCAAGCTGCCCCCGGCCCGTACGGCTCGTGTGAGAACCATCACCGCTGCTGTGTGCTGGGAATGCCTCAAGCAACCGATTTACCAGAGTTGCTTGTTTATTAGCCAATATTAGGTCAAGGTTCTCCTGTGGCATGATGTTTTGTAATTTGCCTTTATAGCGTGGATCCAGGATGCTGGCCAACCAGTAGTCGTCATCGTTCATCATTTTGGCAATGCGGGGGTCCCTTTTTCGGATCCGCAAGGCATAATGTGGGCCAATGTTCCCGGTGTCAATGATGCACTGCGAGTGCTGGGTGGAGGAGCACTTTCTGGCAAATCCACATCCCTCCAGTCATGCACAAACCCTGTACCAGACCTTGTCACATTTTCACTTGCCCCACGAGATGCATCCTCCTCCCCTAAGTAATCATCCCCATCATCCTCCTCCTCCTCCTCCTCTTCTTCCTCCACCTCGTCCAGGAGAGGTCCCTGAGCAGACAATGGCTGAATGTCATCAAGGATTCCCTCCTCCTCTTCCTCCTCATCAACATTGGCTGCAGACGCCTGCTCCTTAAGGTGCGTCAAAGTTTGCATGAGCAGACGCATAAGTGGGATGCTCATGCTTAGGATGGCGTCGTCTGCGCTTACCAGCCGTGTGTATTCCTCAAAACACTGAAGGACTTTACAGAGGTCTTTCAGCTTCGACCACTGCACGCCTGTCAACTCCATGTCTGCTCTCAAAGTGCCTGGCCGTGTATCCTCCCACAAATGCATTATGGCCTGCCTCTGCTCGCACAGCCGCTCCACCATGTGCAGGGTGGAGTTCCAACTTGTTGCAATGTCGATAATGAGGCGGTGGTTGGGAAGGTGGAGCAATCGCTGCAGCTTCTGCATACGAACGAAGTGTACAGGCGACCGGCGGATGTGCGCGCACAGACTTCGCACCTTCTGGAGCAGGGCTGTTAACTCCGGATAATTTTTGAGGAAGCACTGCACCACCAGGTTCAAGGTGTGAGCCAAGCAAGGTATGTGGCTGAGTTTTGAAAGGGCTATGGCTGCCACAAAATTATGGCCGTTATCACTAACTACCTTGCCTGCCTCAAGATGTACACTGCCCAGCCATGACTCAGTTTGTCGCTTCAAGTACTCGGCCAGCACCTCGGCGGTGTGTCTGTCGCCCAAACACATCATCTGCAACACAGCCTGCTGACGCTTTCCACTAGCTGCTCGATAGGGGGACGCATCTTGTGCAACAGTGGCAGCTGCAGATGGAGTGCTCGTACGACTGCGCTCTGTGGACGAGCTTTCGCTTCTGGAGGAGGAGGAGGAGGAGGAGGGTCGAACGCCTACAGCCAACTGTTTCCTATACCGTGGGCTAGGCAGCACTGTCCCACCACCGCTGTCCCCTGTGGACCCTGCATCCACCACATTAACCCAGTGCGCAGTGATGGACACGTAACGGCCCTGGCCATGCCGACTGGACCATGCATCAGTTGTGAGGTGTACCTTTCCGCTCACTGACTGCTTGAGTGCATGGACAATGCGGTCTTTCACATGATGGTGGAGGGCTGGGATGGCTTTGCGAGAGAAGAAGTGGCAACTGGGTAGGTCATAGCGTGGTACTGCATAGGCCATGAGTTCGCGGAAAGCTGTGCTTTCCACCAACCGAAAGGGCATCATCTCAAACGAGATTAGTTTGGCAATGTGGGCGTTCAAACCCAGTGTACGCAGATGAGAGACTGAGTACTTTCTTGACCTACTCATAGTGTCTGGGAGGGTGAGCTGGACTTGAGAGCTGCATATGGTGGAAGTAGCGGTGGACAGGGCGGACTGAGAGAGGGTTGATGATGGTGATGGATTTGGTGTTCTTTCTGATGGCCTAGAATCAGTCTTTCGTTGATATAACAGTGGGATTCCCTGACTGCTGTGGCCTTGCAACGACACCTCAACATTTGCTGCTGTGCTAACAGGTGGGCTTACAGTGGGGGAAACAATGTAGCGTTGCTGACTACCTTCGTTGTGATCAGTTGCACATGTGGCACTTGAGGTTTGGTGTTCTGTCCACACTTGCAAGTGCATGCTGGTTAAATGTCTAAGCATGCAACTGGTATTCAAATTTTTCAGATTTTTCCCTCGGCTTCTTACAGATAACCTTGGCCTGATCATGAGGATTTTGTTCAAAAAAGTGCCACACTGCACTCTTCCTACTTTGGCAGACATTTTGTGGCCTAGCACACTGTGATCTTTTGACCCTCTGGACAAGCTGTCCAGCAACTCTTTTGATGTTTGGAACCTGTCTTTGGAGTGCTCCGGGCCTGCCAGATAACAGCTGTTGCGATGTCGATGTCTGCTGTGGATGCTCCTCATCTGAGCTATTGGAAACAGCACCCTCTTCCCCCAATGGATGCCAATCTGGGTCAACAACTGGGTCATCCATCACCTCCTCTTCTATGTCATGTGCTCCTTTCTCTGTGTCACCGTGTATGGTGGTATAGTGTGCGGGAAGGGGCACCTGAGTCTCATCAGGGTCAAAATCTGGCTCTGTACACTGCGAGGACAATGTAGTGCTCTGAGTGAATGTACCAGCAGAATCATCCATCAGCGGCTGTGCATCAGTGCACTCCATGTCAGATTCAACTTGGCCTGGGTAATTCACCATTTGACTTGATAATCCAGGCATGGTATGTGAAAACAGCTCCATGGAGTAATCAGTAGTATGGCCTGCGTCATCCTTCAATCTTGGTTGGGGTGAAGGACACAAGGAAAGGTGTGGTTCATGAACATGAGCCTCCAATGACGACTCAGTGCTTTTACTTTTTACAACTGAAGAAGAGGAGGCGATAGAGCTGGAGGCTGAGTCAGCAATGTAAGACAAAACTTTTTCCTGATGCTCTGCCTTTAAAAGCGGTTTGCCAACTCCTAGAAAACTAAGCGTTCGAGGCCTTATGTAGCCAGACGATGACGCAGGGTCTGCACCTCCTGCATTAGGTCCTATTTTGCTCTTGCCACTACCATCAGATCCACCACCAACACCATCATTACCAGCTGCCAACCCCCGCCCAATTCCACGGCCTCTTCCACCAGCCTTCCTCAGTTTTGGTAGAAATGTAGACAAAATCCAACAAACTATATAGTAATGTAAAACAAGGTACAAGGTGTCTATAGGACAGGGGAGATTTAGAATTTCTGCACACACTTGTGGACAGTGGACACTTTTGGATTGTGTGAGGCCCACTGATATCTGAGCGCTATGTGACACGCTCGATGGCACAGCTGCCTGTGACCAAAGTGACGAGAGGATAATGGAGATTTTGAATCTCTGCGTACACTTTTGGACACTGGACACTTGTAGATTGTGTGAGGCCCACTGATATCTGAGCGCTATGTGACACGCTCGATGGCACAGCTGCCTGTGACCAAAGTGACGAGAGGATAATGGAGATTTTGAATCTCTGCGTACACTTTTGGACACTGGACACTTGTGGATTGTGTGAGGCCCACTGATATCTGAGCGCTATGTGACACGCTCGATGGCACAGCTGCCTGTGACCAAAGTGACGAGAGGATAATGGAGATTTTGAATCTCTGCGTACACTTTTGGACACTGGACACTTGTAGATTGTGTGAGGCCCACTGATATCTGAGCGCTATGTGACATGCTCGATGGCGCAGCTGCCTGTGACCAAAGTGACGAGAGGATAATGGAGATTTTGAATCTCTGCGTACACTTTTGGACACTGGACACTTGTGGATTGTGTGAGGCCCACTGATATCTGAGCATTATGTGACACGCTCGATGGCACAGCTGCCTGTGACCAAAGTGACGAGAGGATAATGGAGATTTTGAATCTCTGCGTACACTTTTGGACACTGGACACTTGTGGATTGTGTGAGGCCCACTGATATCTGAGCGCTATGTGACACGCTCGATGGCACAGCTGCCTGTGACCAAAGTGACGAGAGGATAATGGAGATTTTGAATCTCTGCGTACACTTTTGGACACTGGACACTTGTGGATTGTGTGAGGCCCACTGATATCTGAGCGCTATGTGACACGCTCGATGGCACAGCTGCCTGTGACCAAAGTGACGAGAGGATAATGGAGATTTTGAATCTCTGCGTACACTTTTGGACACTGGACACTTGTGGATTGTGTGAGGCCCACTGATATCTGAGCGCTATGTGACACGCTCGATGGCACAGCTGCCTGTGACCAAAGTGACGAGAGGATAATGGAGATTTTGAATCTCTGCGTACACTTTTGGACACTGGACACTTGTAGATTGTGTGAGGCCCACTGATATCTGAGCGCTATGTGACACGCTCGATGGCACAGCTGCCTGTGACCAAAGTGACGAGAGGATAATGGAGATTTTGAATCTCTGCGTACACTTTTGGACACTGGACACTTGTGGATTGTGTGAGGCCCACTGATATCTGAGCGCTATGTGACACGCTCGATGGCACAGCTGCCTGTGACCAAAGTGATGAGAGGATAATGGAGATTTTGAATCTCTGCGTACACTTTTGGACACTGGATACTTGTGGATTGTGTGAGGCCCACTGATATCTGAGCGCTATGTGACACGCTCGATGGCACAGCTGCCTGTGACCAAAGTGACGAGAGGATAATGGAGATTTTGAATCTCTGCGTACACTTTTGGACACTGGACACTTGTAGATTGTGTGAGGCCCACTGATATCTGAGCGCTATGTGACACGCTCGATGGCACAGCTGCCTGTGACCAAAGTGACGAGAGGATAATGGAGATTTTGAATCTCTGCGTACACTTTTGGACACTGGACACTTGTGGATTGTGTGAGGCCCACTGATATCTGAGCGCTATGTGACACGCTCGATGGCACAGCTGCCTGTGACCAAAGTGACGAGAGGATAATGGAGATTTTGAATCTCTGCGTACACTTTTGGACACTGGACACTTGTAGATTGTGTGAGGCCCACTGATATCTGAGCGCTATGTGACACGCTCGATGGCACAGCTGCCTGTGACCAAAGTGACGAGAGGATAATGGAGATTTTGAATCTCTGCGTACACTTTTGGACACTGGACACTTGTGGATTGTGTGAGGCCCACTGATATCTGAGCGCTATGTGACAAAAGTGACTAGAGGATAAGGGAGATTGGATTGCTTTTAAAAAAGCAGTTTGCAGAGCAGTGGGTAAACAGCAATGCCAGCGTGTCAGGAAGCCTTAAAAGGCAGCCCAACAACCAACACCACTGATACACCACAATATAGCCTCCCCTTGCACTGCACACACAGTGACTTGTGTGTTGTGCAGGCCAAATCGCTAGCAGCAGAAGCAGTTTTTTTGTCTTCTTCCCTGCCTAACGCTCTCCCTACAGAATCAGCAGCAACCTCTCCCTATACTAAGATCGGCAGAAGTAAGATGGCGGTCGGCGTGCACGCCCTTTTATACCCCCTGTGACGCCCACCAAAGCAAGCCAATCACTTGCATGCCCTTCTGAAAGATGGTGGTGACCCGTGCCTAGGTCATCACGTTGCCCACAGTGTCCGTGGATCCTGATTGGCTGAAAAAGAGCGCAAAACAAACTTTTGAAACGCGACTTTGGCGCGTAAGTCGCCGACCTCATGGCTGACCTCATCCTAGGGTCGGGTTTCGTTTCATGAAACCCGACTTTGCCAAAAGTCGGCGACTTTTGAATTTTTTCGACCCGTTTCGCTCAACTCTACTTTTCACCCCAATTTTTATTTTTCTAAAGGTAACAGGACCCGAAAAGTTATTATGCAATTTGTCCTGAGTATGCTGATACCCCATATGTGGGGGTAAAAGACTATTTTGGTGCATGGCAGAGCTCAGAAGAGAAGCAGCACCATTTGACTTTTTTGGCTGAAATTGAGATTGGACGCCATGTCGCGTTTGGAAAGCCCCCGATGTGCCAAAACAGTGGAAACCCCCCACAAATTACACCATTTTGGAAACTAGACCCCAAAGGAATTTATCTAGATGTGTGATGAGAACTTTTAACCCTCAAGGGCTTCACAGAACTTTATAACGTACAGCCGTACAAATTAAAAAATCATATTTTTTCCACAAAAATGATCTTTTGACCCCCAATTTTTATTTTCCCAAGGGAAACAGGGCCCCAAAAGTTATTGTACAATTTTTCTTCAGTATGCTGATACCCAATATGTGGGGGTAAACAACTATTTGGGCGCATGTCAGAGCTCGGAAGGGAAGTGGCACCATTTGACTTTTTGGGCTGGAATTGAGATCGGATGCCATGCCGCATTTGGAAAGTCCCTGATGTGCCAAAACAGTGGAAACCCCTAACAAATGACAACATTTTGGAAATGAGACCCCCCAAGGAACTTATCTAGATGTGTGATGAGAACTTTGAACTCCCAAGGGCTTCACAGAAGTTTATAACGTGCAGCCATACACTTAAAAAAATCATATTTTTTCCACAAAAATTATCTTTTGACTCCCAATTTTTATTTTCCCAAGGGAAACAGGGCCCTAAAAGTTATTGTGCAATTTTTCCTCAGTATACTGATACTGAATATGTGGGGGTAAACGACTATTTGGGCGCATGTCACAGAAGTTTATAACGTACAGGCGTACAATTAAAAAATCATATTTTATCCACAAAAATTATCTTTTCACCCCAATTTTTATTTTTCCAAAGGTAACAGGACCCAAAAAGTTATTATGCAATTTGTCCTGAGTATGCTAATACCTAGAGTTGAGCGAAACGGGTCGAAAAATTGAAACGAAACCCGACCCTAGGATGAGGTCGGCCACGAGGTCGGCGACTTAAGCGCCATAGTCGCGTTTCAAAAGTTTGTTTTGCGCTCTTTTTTTCAGCCAATCAGGATCCACGGACACTGTGGGCAATGTGATGACATAGGCAGGGGTCACCACCATCTTTCAGAAGAGCATGCAAGTGATTGGCTTGCTTTGGTGGGCGTCACAGGGGGTATAAAAGGGCGTGCACGCCGACCGCCATGTTACTCATGCTGATCTCAGAATAGGGAGAGCTGCTGCTGCTGCTGATTTTGTAGGGAGAGCGTTAGGCAGGGAAGAAGACACCAAAAACTGCTTCTGCTGCTAGCGATTTTGCCTGTACAACACACCAGTCACTGTGTGTGCAGTGCAAGTGGAGGCTATATTTTGCTGGATCAGCGGTGTTGGTTGTTAGGCTGCTTTCTAAGGCTTCCTGACGGCTGCATTGCTGTTTACCCACTGCTCTGCAAACTGCTTTTTTAAAAGCAATCTCAATTTTTTTTTTTTGTCCTGGTGAGGTACTGAGCGTGCATTTTTTCACACCATACAGCGGTGCACACTCCTCACACAGTACCGTGTAACAGTGAAGCTATCTGTGTGTCACTCGGTAAGGATAAGTCGAGGACATATTCCGTTCTTACAGACCTGCACCTTCTAGTTTTGTCTAGCTTTCAAACAGTTAAATATATTTGCTGTTTGATCACATTCAAAACTATAGAGAGACAGCGTGTGTCAGTCCGTATACTTAAAAAACACGGAGCTTGACAATTTTACGTACACCGGACAGCCGTGTACGTGCATGCTCCTCTCTCAGTACCGTGTAACGGCTGTTATCACGGCCACAGTGAAGCTATCTGTGTGTCACTCTGAAGGATAAGTCGAGGACATGTTCCGTTCTTACAGACCTACACTCTAGGGAGATTCCTATTCTGCCCAATTCTATATACACCTTAGCAAACAAGATTTCAAGGGCAGTGAACATATAATTATAGGTGGCCCTGACCCATGGTGACCACCCCATAACATGCACTAGCAGTGGAAAAACTCCCAATACTTTGTATACAAAAACACATGGAGTAAAGACATCCACCAAAGAAAATATAAAAAAAAAAATATAGTTTTATTCTGAAAAGTTAATAATATAGACAATGAAGTACATAAAGACGGGTCACATAATAAAAGAGCTCCATATGATAAGGAATTCAGGTACAGAAAAAACACACATGTAGCAATACTAACAGCAATGGAATGTGTATAATGGATATGCAGAGATAAGTAAAGTGCCAGTGCTTAAAGTCTTTCTTTCAAATATCCAGAGAATCCCACAGAGTGACCCCCTCACAGTAATAAACCATCACAACATAATAGCTCAAAATCTTAGTCTGGAGGCCACATAATGGAAAACCTGTTCAAAACCACTTACCCATAGCTAATTAGTATGCCACACGTGTAGCCCCTACGCGCGTTTCGCGTGGGCTTCGTCGGGGGGCTGTGATGGCATGTTCTGTCCCACTCTCCCTTATATCACCCCATCACAGCTGTGGAGACTGAACCGCACACGTCATCAAACGGCGCCGGAAGTGGCACGCCGGTTATCCCAATGTGTAGGACATGCGCACTGATGATCTCCCAGAGCTGATCACCAGAACAACAGGTGAAGTCATCGGACCACCCACACAATACAGCGGCACCTAAAGATGACGCATCCATCGTCTCAGGATATGCGTTCTACCCATCTAGCGGTGCAATCTAGCAGCTGGAATCAAAAACAAATCCAAAGGCGCATCTCCAACAACAATACAGGAGATCTATACGCTATGAACCAATGCAATATTATGTGTACCGTTGAACAAGTTATAAAATATAATATTCACAAAGCAGTAACGCATCGGTGCACAATTAGCCCAATCCAGACTATTATAGACACGAAAAACAAAAAATATATATATATGAGAAATAATGAATAAAATAAAATATAAGTGTTATATACATAAGTGTATGATACCATATGCATTAGAGACACGAGGTGAGAAAAACCTCAATATATATGAGTGCAGCTTTTTTCACAAAACTATCCCGCAGGATTATACAATAAAAAGGTGAAAATCTGAAGTGAAAATATATATATATATATATATATATGTACATATACATACATATATATATAATGTGAAGAAAATTCATTTAGAATATAAATCAATACCAAAGGTGAAGTGAAAACGTAAAGAGTGAACTACAAAAAAATATTAAGATTATAAAACATATTCAGACCACTATAAAGTGGAAACTATACCAAATAGTGCAAAAAAAAAAAAAAAACACATGTGTACATATATATATATATAAAAAGGTCGTGAATATATAATCCAGGCGCTCCAACATGTGTGAATGTCTTCTTCCCGAAACCGTTGCTCGATGTCAGGGGTCCAAGAGGGAGGATGCTCACAGATAATCATTCTCATATGGCAATAAACTATAAAAGACACAGAACATACAAAGTAAAAATAAATCCAAAAAACACAAATATTATAAAAAGGAGGAAAAACTAATTTGCTCGTTTAAGCCTTTCGGTGTTACAGTGTCCAGAACTGCAATCCACTTGCATTCTCTCTGGGTGAGGAATCGCACCGCATCCCCACCTCTAATACCCAATTGGATACAGTCAATCCCATATATCTGCAAGTCATTTGGATTACAGTTATGTCTCAGTTTGAAGTGCCGGGGAAGCGACTTAAGTCCGCCAACATCATCCACATCACGGGCGGCCATAATGTCCCTAACGTGTTCACGTGTCCTTACTCGTAACTCACGTGATGTTAGTCCTACATATATTAGGTTACACTTGCACTTTGCGTAGTAAACAACATGTGTAGTTGTACATGTAATGAACATGTTGATGTTAAAGGTTTTAGAGCCGTCCGAAGATGTGAATGATGTGGCCCGTACATGATTTTTACATGCCAGACAATTTTTACATGGAAAAAACCCCTTCCTCCTATCTGCATTTCCAAATAAGGATGGGGGCCTAGTCACATAGTGACTATTCACTAGCATGTCTTTAAGATTTCGACTACGACGGGCCGTCATTTGAGGCACCACTGGTAAATTTTTACTGAGAGTTTGATCTGTCATAAGTATCGGCCAATGCTTTTTAAGGATCATCCGCATTGTTTCCCACTGTTGGTTTAATGTAGAAATAAACCTTAACCCGGCATCACATTCCTTTTTCTTATTCCGTGGGACTAAAAGATTCCTTCTCTCGGATTTCCTCGCTCTAGTATAGCCTCTCTTAATACTCCGCCTGCTGTACCCACGCTCTTGAAATCTGTCCCCAAGGTCAATGGCCTGCCGCTCAAATAGGCTGTCCGATGAACAAATCCTCCGGGCCCGGAGAAATTGGCCTACTGGGATAGCCTTAATAGTTGAGCCCAGGTGTGCAGACGAGGCATGTAGTAATGCATTAACTGCAGTTTCTTTACGAAACATATCTGTATGAACAGAACCATCAGAATGCACCCTGAGCTCAATATCTAAAAAGGATATCTTCTCATGATGGAAATTGTAGGTAAGCCTGATGTTGGAGTCGTTGCGATTCAGACCCTCCATAAATGAGTGTAGTTCATCAGTGGTACCCTGCCATATAAACAATATGTCGTCTATAAAGCGGAACCATCCAAGTATATTGGGAGAGGCATGTGCGCCGTCGCAAAACAAACCCCTCTCCCAAAAACCGAGAAAGAGGTTTGCATACGAGGGCGCACATGCCGCTCCCATTGCGGTACCACGCGTTTGTAAGTAATATCTATCCTTGAATGTAAAGAAATTATGGGTAAGAATGAACCGCAACAACTCCAACACCAGTCCCCTCAGATCAGCATCCAAATTACTTGCCTCAAGATAAAATTGAGCAGCTCGTATACCATCTTCATGAGAAATGCTCGTATACAGAGACTCTACATCTGCTACCACAAATAGCATATCGGGTTCGAGGAACAGTCCATCAACACGTTTCAGGACGTCCATAGTGTCTCTGACATAGGAGGGCAAAGTCTCCACCTGTGGTTTAAGATAATATTCAATAAATTTACATATTGGGTCGCATAGCCCTCCTATGCCAGAGACAATAGGACGACCAGGAGGTGAGATAGAGTCTTTGTGGACCTTGGGTAACAGATAGAACGTGGGCACAACAGGGAACCTTACAGACAGCCCATCAAGGATTTTCTTAGAGATGATTCCTCTCTCATGTGCAATCTCCAAAATATTAACCAAAGCACCCTTAAAGGAGACAAGCGGATTTGTTGTAAGTTGGGCATATGTTTCCTTATCTTTGAGCTGTCTGAATGCTTCCCTCTCATATTTCTCTACCGGCCAGACCACCACATTCCCCCCCTTGTCCGCTGGTTTAATGACAACGTCACCCAGTTTTCTCAGGTCATTAAGAGCCTTCCTTTGTTGGTAAGATAAATTATCTCTAGCTCCATTGTTTTTAATTTTACGGAAATCCTCCACCACCAATCGTGTGAAGATCTCCACCTGTGGACAAATAGACAAGGGAGGGAATGTGGTAGATCTGGGGCAGACTTGAGGAAAAGAGATACCTGAAATACCAGCAGTAGTCTCTCTCTCCAATTCCTCCAATGCTTCCAGGGCCTCTTGTTCTGATATTACCCCTCCCAAATCATCAGAATTTCTGGAGTGAAGCTTTTTCAACACCAGCTTACGGGAAAATAGGTGTAAATCTTTTAGCGCTGTGAAGAAACTGAAATTGTTACATGGAGAAAAAGACAAACCCAACTCCAGAACTTCTATCTGCGTTTTAGTTAGAATATGTGGTGACAAGTTAATTACCT
This sequence comes from Dendrobates tinctorius, assembly GCF_039654945.1. Classification (NCBI taxonomy): domain Eukaryota; kingdom Metazoa; phylum Chordata; class Amphibia; order Anura; family Dendrobatidae; genus Dendrobates; species Dendrobates tinctorius. The sequence continues at coordinate 35,679,284 of NW_027361700.1, read as the reverse complement.
GCAAGGCATTAGTTTTAGCTTTTTTATCAGCAGGAGGAGAGGATAAATTTTTACGTTTAGAATTGTTCTTAAAACTACCCGAACGAGGGTCCTTGAAAAAGTCTCTTCTGTCCCACGGAATTTTTGAATGGTCAGAACCCTGAGGTCTTTCCTCAGTCGATGAGACAGATGAAAAGGAGACAGAACGTGTTCTAGACCGTGATCTAAAAGCTGAATTATTTTTGTTATTCCACCTATACATCCGACCATTTTGTGAATCAGCCACATCACGCTGATATTTCTTTGTCTTATTCTGTACTATCTCCTTTTCCCATTTGAGTGACTCTACATCTAATTCATTTTTATATCTCAACACTTCCTCTGGAGTGAGTTGTTGATTCATCTCATCCTGAACTACCTTGAGTTCTTCATCTAGTTCCTCCATTTTAGATTGATTAGATTTCGCTAATAATTCCATAAATGTTTTTGAACACAATGATGCTGCATCTTCCCATGATTTAATAAAAACCTCCTCATTTACAGGAAAGGAAGGGAAGACTTGAACTCTTAGTCCTCTCGGAATCAGACCACACGTAATATACTTCTCCAGGAATGCTTTGTTCCACCATAAACGGGCTCTTTTGAGCAACAGTTCCTTATATTTTTTAAAAAGTTCTCCACCATTTTTGGATTTACAATCATTAGCAGCACCTGAACCCTCATCAAATACTCTGTCGAATTGTGTGCGCCACGCTTTCTCGCGCTCGCGAAAGTCCATCTGTCCCAAGATGGAAACTGTGAAAACACAGACAATGATAATAGCAAACAAGATTTCAAGGGCAGTGAACATATAATTATAGGTGGCCCTGACCCATGGTGACCACCCCATAACATGCACTAGCAGTGGAAAAACTCCCAATACTTTGTATACAAAAACACATGGAGTAAAGACATCCACCAAAGAAAATATAAAAAAAAAAATATATAGTTTTATTCTGAAAAGTTAATAATATAGACAATGAAGTACATAAAGACGGGTCACATAATAAAAGAGCTCCATATGATAAGGAATTCAGGTACAGAAAAAACACACATGTAGCAATACTAACAGCACAGCTGTGATGGGGTGATATAAGGGAGAGTGGGACAGAACATGCCATCACAGCCCCCCGACGAAGCCCACGCGAAACGCGCGTAGGGCTACACGTGTGGCATACTAATTAGCTATGGGTAAGTGGTTTTGAACAGGTTTTCCATTATGTGGCCTCCAGACTAAGATTTTGAGCTATTATGTTGTGATGGTTTATTACTGTGAGGGGGTCACTCTGTGGGATTTTCTGGATATTTGAAAGAAAGACTTTAAGCACTGGCACTTTACTTATCTCTGCATATCCATTATACACATTCCATTGCTGTTAGTATTGCTGCATGTGTGTTTTTTCTGTACCTGAATTCCTTATCATATGGAGCTCTTTTATTATGTGACCCGTCTTTATGTACTTCATTGTCTATATTATTAACTTTTCAGAATAAAACTATATTTTTTTTTTCTATATACACCTTGTAGTTTGTCATACACTAGCCAATTTCTGCCTGTGACATAGCGCTGTGATATTCAGTGGGCCTCACACAATCCAAAAGTGTCCAGTGTCCACAAGTGTGTGCAGAAATTCAAAATTTCCGTTATCCTCTAGTGACATTTTTCACACCTGTGACATCGAGCCTGTGACATAGCGCTGTGACATTCAGTGGGCCTCACACAATCCAAAAGTGTCCAGTGTCCACAAGTGTGTGCAGAAATTCAAAATCTCCATTATCCTCTAGTGACATTTTTCACACCTGCAACATCGAGCCTGTGACATAGCGCTGTGATATTCAGTGGGCCTCACACAATCCAAAAGTGTCCAGTGTCCACAAGAGTGTGCAGAAATTCAAAATCTCTGTTATCCTCTAGTGACATTTTTCACACCTGCGACATCGAGCCTGTGACATAGCGCTGTGATATTCAGTGGGCATCACACAATCCAAAAGTGTCCAGTGTCCACAAGTGTGTGCAGAAATTCAAAATCTCCGTTATCCTCTAGTGACATTTTTCACACCTGCGACATTGAGCCTGTGACATAGCGCTGTGATATTCAGTGGGCCTCACACAATCCAAAAGTGTCCAGTGTCCACAAGTGTGTGCAGAAATTCAAAATCTCCCCTGTCCTATAGACACCTTGTATCTTGTTTTACATTACTATATAGTTTGTTGGATTTTGTCTACATTTCTACCAAAAATGAGGAAGGCTGGTGGAAGAGGCCGTGGAATTGGGCGGGGGTTGGCAGCTGGTAATGATGGTGTTGGTGGTGGATCTGATGGTAGTGGCAAAAGCAAAATAGGACCGAATGCAGGAGGTGTTGAGCCTGCGTCATCGTCTGGCTCCACAAGGCCTCGAAGGCTTAGTTTTCTAGGAGTTGGCAAACCGCTTTTAAAGCCAGAGCTTCAGGAAAAAGTTTTGTCTTACATTGCTGACTCAGCCTCCAGCTCTATCGCCTTGTAAAAAATAAAAGCACTGAGTCGTCATTGGAGGCTCATGTTCGTGAACCACACCTTTCCTTGTGTCCTTCACCCCAACCAAGATTGAAGGATGACGCAGGCCATACTAATGATTACTCCATGGAGCTGTTTTCACATACCATGCCTGGATTATCAAGTGAAATGGTGAATTACCCAGGCCAAGATGAATCTGACATGGAGTGCACTGATGCACAGCCATTGATAGATGATTCTGCTGGTACATTCACTCAGAGCACTACAATGTCCTCGCAGTGTACAGAGCCAGATTCTGACCCTGATGAGACTCAGGTGCCCCTTCCCGCACACTATACCACCATACACGGTGACACAGAGGAAGGTGCACATGACATTGAAGAGGAGGTGATGGATGACCCAGTTGTTGACCCAGATTGGCATCCATTGGGGGAAGAGGGTGCTGCTTCCAATAGCTCAGATGAGGAGGAGGAGCATCCACAGCAGACATCGACATCGCAACAGCTGTTATCTGGCAGGCCCGGAGCACTCCAAAGACAGGTTCCAAAAATCAAAAGAGTTGCTGGACAGCTTGTCCAGAGGGTCAAAATATCACAGCGTGCTAGGCCGCAAAATGTCTGCCAAAGTAGGAAGAGTGCAGTGTGGCACTTTTTTGAACAAAATCCTCATGATCAGGCCAAGGTTATCTGTAAGAAGTGCGCAAAGACCTTTATCCGAGGGAAAAATCTGAAAAATTTGAATACCAGTTGCATGCTTAGACATTTAATCAGCATGCACTTGCAAGCGTGGACGCAACACCAAACCTCAAGTACCACATGTGCAACTGATCACAAAGAAGGTAGTCAGCAACGCTACATTGTTTCCCCCACTGTAAGCCCACCGGTTAGCACAGCAGCAAATGTTGAGGTGTCGTTGCAAGGCCACAGCAGTCAGGGAATCCCACTGTTATATCAATGAAATACTGAATCTAGGCTATCAGAAAGAACACCAACTCCATCACCATCATCAACCCTCTCTCAGTCTGCCCTGTCCACCGCTACTTCCACCATATGCAGCTCTCATGTCCAGCTCACCCTCCCAGACACTGTGAATAGGTCAAGAAAGTACTCAGACTCTCATCCGCGTACACTGGGTTTGAACGCCCACATTGCCAAACTAATCTCGTTAGAGATGATGCCCTATCGGTTGATGGAAAGCGCAGCTTTCCGCGAACTCATGGCCTATGCAGTACCATGCTATGACCTACCCAGTCGCAACTTCTTCTCTCGTAAAGCCATCCCAGCCCTCCACCATCACGTGAAAGACCGCATTGTCCATGCACTCAAGCAGTCAGTGAGTGGAAAGGTGCACCTCACAACTGATGCATGGTCCAGTCGGCATGGCCAGGGCCGTTACGTGTCCATCACTGCGCACTGGGTTAATGTGGTAAATGCAGGGTCCACAGGGGACAGCGGTGGTGGGACAGTGATGCCTAGCCCACGGTATAGGAAACAGTTGGCTGTAGGCGTTCGACCCTCCTCCTCCTCCTCCAGAAGCGAAAGCTCGTCCACAGAGCGCAGTCGTACGAGCACTCCATCTGCAGCTGCCACTGTTGCACACGAGGTGTCCCCCTATCGAGCAGCTAGTGGAAAGCGTCAGCAGGCTGTGCTGCAGATGATGTGTTTGGGCGACAGACACACTGCCGAGGTGCTGGCCGAGTACTTTCAGCGACAAACTGAGTCATGGCTGGGCAGTGTACATCTTGAGGCAGGCAAGGTAGTTAGTGATAACGGCCGTAATTTGTGGCAGCCACAGCCCTTTCAAAACTCAGCCACATACCTTGCTTGGCTCACACCTTGAACCTGGTGGTGCAGTGCTTCCTCAATAATTATCCGGAGTTAACAGCCCTGCTCCAGAAGGTGCGAAGACTGTGCGCGCACATCCGCCGGTCGCCTGTACACTCCATTCGTATGCAGAAGCTGCAGCGATTGCTCCACCTTCCCAACCACCGCCTCATTATTGACATTGCAACAAGGTGGAACTCCACCCTGCACATGGTTGAGCGGCTGTGCGAGCAGAGGCAGGCCATAATGCATTTGTGGGAGGATACACGGCCAGGCACTTTGAGAGCAGACATGGAGTTGACAGGTGTGCAGTGGTCGAAGCTGAAAGACCTCTGTAAAGTCCTTCAGTGTTTTGAGGAATGCACACGGCTGGTAAGCGCAGACGACGCCATCCTAAGCATGAGCATCCCACTTATGCGTCTGCTCATGCAAACTTTGACGCACCTTAAGGAGCAGGCGTCTGCAGCCAATGTTGACGAGGAGGAAGAGGTGGAGGGAATCCTTGATGACATTCAGCCATTGTCTGCTCAGGGACCTCTCCTGGATGAGGTGGAGGAAGAAGAGGAGGAGGAGGATGATGATGGGGATGATTACTTAGGGGAGGAGGATGCATCTCGTGGGGCAAGTGAAAATGTTGGCGTGGCAAGGTCTGGTACAGGGTTTGTGCATGACTGGAGGGATGTGGATTTGCCAGAAAGTGCTCCTCCACCCAGCACTCGCAGTGCATCATTGACACCGGGAACATTGGCCCACATGTCAGATTATGCCTTGCAGATCCTAAAAAGGGACCCACGCATTGCCAAAATGATGAACGATGACGACTACTGGTTGGCCAGCATCCTGGATCCACGCTATAAAGGCAAATTACAAAACATCATGCCACAGGAGAACCTTGACCTAATATTGGCTACTAAACAAGCAACTCTGGTTCACTGGTTGGATGAGGCATTCCCAGCACACAGCAGCGGTGATGGTTCTCACACGAGCCGTACGGGCCGGGGGCAGCTTGGCAGAGGTGTTCGTGGTGCACACAGCAGAAGTGGCGTTGGAGACAGGGGTTTCATGACAATGCTGTGGACTGATTTTTCACGGACCGCTCACACAACTGGTAATACTGCATCGATGGAAAGTGACAGGAGACAGCAGTTGTCAACTATGGTTAACAACTACTTTTCCTCCCATATCGATGTTCTCCCGCACAGGTCATTCCCCTTTGACTATTGGGCCGCTAAACTGGACACCTGGCCTGAATTGGCACAATATGCCTTACAGGAGCTCGCTTGCCCAGCTGCAAGTGTGCTACCGGAAAGAGTCTTCAGTGCAGCTGGATCAATCCTGATAGATAAAAGGACCCATCTGTCAACCCAAAATGTGGATGATCTAACCTTCATTAAAATGAACCATGCGTGGGTTTCCAAGGATTTTGTCCCACCTTCCCTTGATGACACATAGGTTGCCAGAAAAATGGCTTGCTTTGGTCCTCCTCCTATTCCGCGAACTTGACCTATTTCGCCTTTTGCAGCAGCTGAATGACCCACATCTACATATGCCACTTTGTAAACCTCCCTAAGTGGGCGGCCCCCCCCATGGCCGGGGTCACCACCTAGCGCACAAAACCGTGCGAGTGCCGTTGCCCTGGACAGGTGGGTAGGCTGACTCTTGGGCACGGGCACTGGCATAGGGTCCCTCATAGTGCAATCAAGTGTCTCTGACAGTGGTGGTGCACACCCGCTGTCAGACACACCGCCATACTATGAGGTGCCCAGTGCCAGTACCGACGCCCACGAGTGTGCCCCCCTTGCTTGGGCAGGGCCCCAGCATTTGCAATGTTTACCTCTCCCTGCTCCTCCGCTGTGTAGTCTGGGCTGTCAAATCCTTCCATGGGACTGCCACTACAAATTGATTGAACTGAAAGATGATGGTTAAGATGTAGCTATGCCCTGTCCTGCTGGCCGGGCTCTAGCTCCAGATGATCAGTGGCTTCCATTTCTTATGGACGTCAGCTCACAATTACATGCAGTGGTGGTTTATCATAAGCTTTCACAGCTTTCCTAGTCACAAACGTGTGACATTCCGGCGCACATTTCAAAATGTGCCCTCTCATGCCAATCAAATAGAATCGCCTACGGCCTGTGGCTTCTGTCTTTTGCACTCCAAAGTTATGTGACAGATCATGATAGCCAGTGAGCACCATGTTTACATCGCTCCCTGTGATAAAAATTGGATTGAGATGAATAACAGTGATGGAATCCACGGAAGTGCGATACAGCAAGACTTTATTCACAAAAAAATGTTTTCACTGTCTCAACACACAAATTAATTGAGGGTCAGCATCGCCTATGAGAATTGTGATGGACGTTTTTCCCGTGAATAACAATTCCTAGATTTCTGCAATCAATAGCCTTTATTTCACTAATTGTATGCATCTCATTTCCTATTGCGGAGAGGCTGGACTGTATTACTGAGACAGAAATATATATGAAGATTTAAAAATAACACCAAAAGTATATAGTTGTGTACGCCTCAAATGCATTTCCTTTTTTCCACTTTTTAGATTGCTGTGTAATCCATACTGAGAACACGGAGATTTTACATGTTTAAACTATGCTATATATATACCTGCTATCCAGTGATAAAGTACCCTTTCTCAATTTTGTACAATCTGGTCAAATCCATACTGGGCCTGAGAACATCTGAGTCTGCCTCCTGATCTATAGACATATATTTTTAATGTGTAAGCTAGGCTACATATATACGTGTTATCCGGTGAAACTGTACCCTTTATCAACTTTCTACAATGTTGTTGAATCCATACTGGGCCTGAGAACGGCTGCCGAGCTGTTAAGCAAGCTACAGCACCTGTGGTTTGGACACGTAATTTTTTCAGGAATGACGGTTAGGCCTAACTCCGGAATTGCGGTTGACCTGAACTTACTGGGAAATCATCTTTTGCGGGGAATAATCTGATTCCCAGATCCCCATCACTAACGGAGTTCAGCAGGTTATCTGCACCTGTAAGCGACAAAAGCTGGTCCTTTCAGTGTAGCGTGCATGCAGCCCTGGACATGTACTGGAATGCTAGACCTGTTATTGCTCGATCCCACGTGCCACAGCCTCGCGTATCCCTCTAGTAAGCTTGACGTGTACCGCAGGGCCATGCTGGAGTCTCGGTCGTTAACGGAATAAAGCTGAGAAATCACTAGCACAACTACAAATGGACATACCACACCACACACAGAATCGACAAAGCTTGCAATCTGTCCATCTTTTCTGTAGCTTGTATGGTAGTGGTTTCCCGGGTGCAGTCCAATTAAGCCACAGGCTCCACTCCTGGTGGTGCCCTTTTGGACATTCCTTTAAGGTTCAGCTTTGCAATCATACTGCCCCCGGAAACCAAAAACTTTGCCTTCAGGGACGCGGTTTGGAGGTTCGTGGGAATAACGCCACCCGATCAGCAGTCGGCATATGGGTCGCCCTCCCAGGGCTGTGGGGTACTCGGTACCGGGCCGGTGTCAGTGGGATGTGTCACATTAGCGGTGACCCGGACGGTGGCCCTGGGCGCCCATGTAAATGGCGTGGTATAATGGTAAAGAGTTTATATAGATACTTTGACGCCACCTGTGGTGTTCGGCAACATAGATGTTAGGCCGACGCTGCATGCAGATCCTCTGGGACTGATGGTGTTGTGCAGCAAAGATGGTGAAGCTCCCCACAGGTGGAGCTGGAGTCCCAGGGAAGTGTAGATGTAGTGATGGGGGAAAGGCACAGGTGGTGTAGGTGCTGGTACCCAGATGTAGCGGTGCTGGAATAACTGTAGGACACCAGAGCGTGCGGTTCCAAAGCTTTACTCACAGTCTGCAGGTTACACAGATGCCTGCCTCCGTGCTGTGTCCTCCGGGTCAGGACCTCTGCCAACCTCTGGGATCAGAATGGAAAGCTCCCTTCCAACACTCCGCCAACATGTACCTTCCTGAACGTCTCCTTTCTAGCGCTTGTGGGGGAAGCACTCACAGGACCGTGGTTCACTGAAACGCCTCCTGTCTAACAGATGTTCCTCAGACTTTACTTGTATGGCAGACAGCTGTAGCCTTTTCCTTCTGCTGGGGCCTCCGAGCCTTAGTTGGGTACAGAGCATTTATAGCTGCTACTTCCCCCGGTTTCTGCTGCAGGAACGTCAGTGTCCCTACAAACTCGGAGACCGTAATCCGGACCATGCTCTCCAGCTAGGAGTGAGCCTTAACTCTGCTCATCCTCCAGCTCCCCTTCTCACGTCCACACACTTCACCTGCCCTGCACAGAGTGCCATAACTTACCTCCTCCCGACCACAGAGAGCAGCTCCTCAGCAGTCTGGTTCAGAGGTCTCCCTGCTGGCCTGGAGTGGGAAATGTGTTGTGTGTTGGTTTCACTGCTAGAGAGATCCTTCGTTCCTCCCAAGCTTGACAACACACTCCCTAGGTGGAAGGCAATGCCACAGTGGTGGCCGTACTCTTGGGGATGCCACAAATGCACTGAAGCCCAGCCACTGCTGGATAATGTTGCTGGTACATTGACCCAGACCACTACATTCCCCTCGCACTCTACACAGCCAGAATCTGACCCAGAGGAAACTCAGGTTCCCCTTCCCGCATACTATACCACCTTACACGGTGACAAAGAGGAAGGTGCAGATGAAAGTGCAGGTTCCTTGAGCAGGTGGGGGGGCATACTCATGGGCGATGGCACTGGCACAGGGCACCGCATAGTACGCAAAAGTGTCTCTGCCGGTGGGAGGGCCTAAACAGCCAAGTGCAGTGAGATGGAAGATGAGGACGACAAGGAGTTCAGAGTAGTGCAGGAATTCCCTAGCAAGGAGACTTATGTAATTGTTTTCAATGTTGGGACAGCAATTTTTGGGGAGCACTATACTCTGGTGAATGATATATGGGGCCCACCATACACTGGAGCATTCGAAAGGTGGACATCAGACACTGGAGCAGCATTTACCGGGCCATTATACATTAGAGCAGTAGAAATGGGGCCCATTATATATGGAGCATTATTTGGGCCCATAAGACAGTGGAGCTTCATCCATTGGGACCAACATATACTGTAGCATCATGTGGAGCTCATCATATACGGTTTGAAACATATGGGAATAATGATTCCATATGGAGAAATATATGGGCCTCATTACTCTGTATAGCGCACTAAGCGCTGGCCATAATACTGTATGGAGTTATATACTGTCCGTTTTTGGAGGTATTGGAGAATTTAAAATGGATATCAGTCATGAGATGTAAGAAGTGAAGTATTTTTCATTGTACTATACTGCTATTTCTCTGCCGTATCGGAGCATCATGAGTTGTGGTATGTGTTAAAGGGGCGCTCTTTGGGCCTGGGCCCACGAAAACCTGGAGCCAGCCCCCGCCCCCCACAACTGTAGCCAAATAACTCCCATTTTTCAGTGCGTAACTAGTATTATGAAGTTAATTAAGGTTGACAAGCTTCAGTAACAAGAATTTATGCTTTTGGCATTCAAATGGGCACTGTGGTTGTGTTTCCTGTCCTCCTCTCACTACCGACTTTAATTCTCCAATGACTTACATTGGGTTTCGTGTTTCGGGATGACCCCGACTTTTCCCTATAGTCGGCCGATTTTGCTCGACCCGACTTTTGGAAAAGTCGGGTTTCATGAAACGAAACTTGACCTTAAAAAAACAAAAGTCGCTCAACACTACTAATACCCCTTATGTGGTGGGTAAAAGACTATTTTGGCGCCTGGCAGAGCTCGGAAGGGAAACAGCACCATTTGACTTTTTTGGCTGAAATTGAGATTGGACGCCATGTCGCGTTTGGAAAGCCCCCGATGTGCCAAAACAGTGGAAACCCCCCACAAATTACACCATTTTGGAAACTAGACCCCAAAGGAATTTATCTAGATGTGTGATGAGAACTTTGAACCCTCAAGGGCTTCACAGAACTTCATAACGTACAGCCGTACAATTAAAAAATCATATTTTTTCCACAAAAAATGATCTTTTGACCCCCAATTTTTATTTTCCCAAGGGAAACAGGGCCCCAAAAGTTATTGTGCAATTTTTCTTCAGTATGCTGACACCCAATATGTGGGGGTAAACAACTATTTGGGCGCATGTCAGAGCTCGGAAGGGAAGTGGCACCATTTGACTTTTTTAGCTGGAATTGAGATCGGAAGCCATGACACGTTTGGAAAGGCCCTAATGTGCCAAAACAGTGGAAACCCCCCACAAATGACAACATTTTAGAAACTAGAGCCCCAAAGGAACTTATCTAGATATGTAATGAGAACTTTCAACCCCCAAGGACTTCACAGAAGTTTATAACGTACAGGCGCACAATTAAAAAATCATATTTTTTCCACAAAAATTATCTTTTCACCCCAATTTTTATTTTTCCAAAGGTAACAGGAGCCGAAAAGTTATTATGCAATTTGTCCTGAGTATGCTGATACCCCATATATGGGGGTAAAAGACTATTTTGGCGCATGGCAGAGCTCAGAAGGGAAGCAGCGCCATTTGACTTTTTTGGCTGAAATTGAGATTGGACACCATGTCGCGTTTGGAAAGCCCCCGATGTGCCAAAACAGTGGAAACCCCCCACAAATTACACCATTTTGGAAACTAGACCCCAAAGGAATTTATCTAGATGTGTGATGAGAACTTTGAACCCTTAAGGGCTTCACAGAACTTTATAACGTACAGCCGTACAATTAAAAAATCATATTTTTTCCACAAAAATGATCTTTTGACCCCCAATTTTTATTTTCCTAAGGGAAACAGGGCCCCAAAAGATATTGTGCAATTTTTCTTCAGTATGCTGATACCCAATATGTGGGGGTAAACAACTATTTGGGCGCATGTCAGAGCTCAGAAGGGAAGTGGCACCATTTGACTTTTTGAGCTGGAATTGAGATCGGATGCCATGCCGCATTTGGAAAGCCCCTGATGTGCCTAAACAGTGGAAACCCCTAACAAATGACAACATTTTGGAAACGAGACCCCCCAAGGAACTTATCTAGATGTGTGATGAGAACTTTGAACTCCCAAGGGCTTCACAGAAGTTTATAACGTGCAGCCATACACTTAAAAAAAATCATATTTTTTCCACAAAAATTATCTTTTGACTCCCAATTTTTATTTTCCCAAGGGAAACAGGGCCCTAAAAGTTATTGTGCAATTTTTCCTCAGTATACTGATACCGAATATGTGGGGGTAAACGACTATTTGAGCGCATGTCAGAGCTCGGAAGGGAAGCAGCGCCATTTGACTTTTTTGGCTGGAATTGAGATCGGTAGCCATGTCGCGTTTGGAAAGGCCCTGATGTGCCAAAACAGTGGAAACCCCCCACAAATTACACCATTTTGGAAACTAGACCCGCAAAGAACTTATCTAAATGTGAGATGAGAACTTTGAACCCTCAAGGGCTTCACAGAAGTTTATAACGTACAGCCGTAAAATTAAAAAAATCATATTTTTTCCACAAAAATTATCTTTTCACCCCAATTTTTATTTTTCCAAAGGTAACAGGACCCGAAAAGTTATTATGCAATTTTTCTTCAGTATGCTGATACCCAATATGTGGGGGTAAACAACTATTTGGGCGCATGTCAGAGCTCGAAGGGAAGTGGCGCCATTTGACTTTTTTGGCTGGAATTGAGATCGGATGCCATGTCGCGTTTGGAAAGGCCCTAATGTGCCAAAACAGTGGAAACCCCCCACAAATAACAACATTTTGGGAACTAGACCCCCAAAGGAACTTATCTAGATATGTAATGAGAACTTTCAATCCCCAAGGGCTTCACAGAAGTTTATAACGTACAGGCGTACAATTAAAAAATCATATTTTTTCCACAAAAATTATCTTTTCACCCCAATTTTTATTTTTCCAAAAGTAACAGGAGCCAAAAAGTTATTATGCAATTTGTCGTGAGCCTGCTGATACCCCATATGTGGGGGTAAAAGACTATTTTGGCGCATGGCAGAGCTCAGAAGGGAAGCAGCGCCGTTTGACTTTTTTGGCTGAAATTGAGATTGGAAGCCATGTCGCGTTTGGAAAGCCCCCGATGTGCCAAAACAGTGGAAACCCCCCACAAATTACACCATTTTGGAAACTAGACCCCAAAGGAATTTATCTAGATGTGTGATGAGAACTTTGAACTCCCAAGGGCTTCACAGAAGTTTATAATGTGCAGCCGTACAATTAAAAAATCATATTTTTTCCACAAAAATGATCTTTTGACCCCCAATTTTTATTTTCCTAAGGGAAACAGGGCCCCAAAAGTTATTGTGCAATTTTTCTTCAGTATGTTGATACCCCATATGTGGGGGTAAAAGACTATTTATGGAACAAGGAGGTGGAATAAGATTCTGCAGGTGAACAACTGGCTACGTCAATGGTGCCGTCAGCAACGATTTGGATTTCTGGATCACGGAGTGAACTACTTATACGATGGACTACTTGCTAGAGATGGGGTGCACCTTACGAAGACTGGAAAGCATGTATTTGGAAGTCGCCTTGCTACACTTGTAAGGAGAGCTTTAAACTAGAACAACATGGGAAGGGAAGCAAAAGACCAGAAAAAGCCATACACCTGACAAATGCTATTGAGAAATCTGCTATTAGAAGTGGAAAGGAAGAACAAAGACGAAAGAATCTAATTAATAAAAATATTGGAGAAAGAGAAACCAATCACAAACTAAAATGTTTCTATACTAATGCACAAAGCATGGGCAACAAACAAGGAGAATTGGAACTACTAACACAGGAAAAGAAATATGATGTCATTGGAATCACTGAAACTTGGTGGGACAATACACATGATTGGAATACAAGACTAGAAGGATACAACTTATTTGCAAGAAACAGACTTGATAAACGAGGAGGGGGTGTCGCATTGTATGTTCGAAACGCGTATATCTGCACAGAGATTGAAGCTTCAGAGACTGGGAGTTCTGTGGAAACTGTTTGGGTAAGAATACAAGGACAGAACAATGGAAAGGACACCATTGTAGGCATTTACTACAGGCCGCCTGTGCAAGCCGAAGATATAGATGAACTCTTTATGCATCAGATGGCCAAGTTCTCCAAAAAATATGACATGGTTGTCATGGGAGATTTCAACTATCCAGACATTTGTTGGGAATCTCTCTCAGGCAAAACTAACAGGTCAAGGAAATTCTTATCCTCTCTTGCTGACAACTTTATCTTCCAAAAGGTAAGGGAGAAAACAAGGGGAACTGCTACCTTGGATCTAATCCTTATAAACAGGGAGGAAATGGTTGAGGAGGTAAAAGTGGCTGGGACCCTAGGAGGTAGCGACCATGCTATTTTAGAATTTTGGATAACTAGAGGTGGAAGACCTGTGAAGACTCAGACGTCAAGGTTAGATTTCAGAAAGGCAGATTTTAAGGGATTCAGAAAGAGAATTGGAGGGATCCAATGGCTGGATATCCTTAAAGACAAAAATGTCCAGGAAGGATGGGAAATCTTGAAAAATGAAATTCTCAATGCACAGTTGTTAACAATTCCGAAAAGAGGGAAGAATAGGAAGCATTTAAGGAAACCAGGATGGATGAACACAGAACTTAAGCACATGCTAAAAAGGAAGAAAAAAATGTTTATAAAATGGACAGAGGGAGGCATATCTAAAGAAGAATATAATGCTGTCTGCAGAACCTGCAGGGCACAAATCAGATTAGCTAAAGCTGAAAATGAACTGAGGCTTGCAAGAGATGTCAAAAGCAATAATAAAGGATTTTGGGGATATGTCAAAAGTAAAAGAAAAGTCAAAGATGCTATAGTATTTTTACAGGATGAAAATGATGAAATGGTAAGACAGGATGTTGAGAAGGCTGAACTTTTAAATTCCTATTTTGCATCTGTTTTCTCTCAGAAAGGAAATGCAACATCAACTGTTATTCACTGTCCTATTAAGGGAATAGAAGAATCCAGGATATCTATAAACAGAAAGATAGTGAGGAAACACTTAGCTAACCTAAATGAATTCAAGTCTCCAGGTCCAGATGAATTACACCCCAGAGTACTGAAGGAGATAGCAGAAGAAATTTTTGAACCCCTCTCCATAATCTTTGAAAATTCTTGGAGAACAGGAGAAGTGCCAGAAGACTGGAGAAGAGCAAATGTTGTTCCTATCTTCAAAAAGGGGAAGAAGGTGGACCCAGGCAACTATAGGCCGGTGAGTCTGACTTCTATACCAGGAAAGATCTTTAAACAAATTATTAAACAACATGTATGTCAATACCTGGATAAGAATGAAGTGATTAAACAGAGTCAGCATGGGTTTGTAACTAATAAGTCATGTCAGACTAACTTAATTTCCTTCTATGACGGTATCACTGATTGGGTGGATCAAGGAAATGCTGTAGATATAGTATATCTTGACTTCAGCAAAGCATTTGACAAAGTCTCTCATACAATCCTTATTGAAAAAATGACTAAGTATGGAATGGACAAGGCAACTGTTAGGTGGATTCATAACTGGCTTAGTGATCGGACCCAAAGAGTGGTCGTAAATGGCTGCACATCCAGTTGGAAGAATGTCTCAAGTGGGGTACCACAGGGCTCTGTCCTGGGCCCTGTATTGTTCAACATCTTTATCAACGATTTAGATGAAGGAATTGAGGGTAAACTGATTAAATTTGCTGATGACACAAAGCTAGGAGGGATAGCGAATACTAGAGAGGAGAGAGAGATGATTCAAAAAGATTTAAATAAACTGGAGAAGTGGGCAGCAACTAACAGAATGGTTTTTAACAGGGAGAAATGCAAAGTACTACATCTGGGCAATAAAAATGAAAAAAGCATATATAGAATGGGAGGAATAGGGCTAAGTGACAGCACATGTGAAAAAGACTTGGGTATACTAATAGATCACAGACTGAATATGAGTCAACAGTGTGATGCAGCAGCAAAAAAGGCAAATGCAATTCTAGGATGTATTAACAGAAGCATACAGTCTAGATCACGTGAAGTCATTATTTCCCTCTACTCCTCTTTGGTCAGACCTCATCTGGAATATTGTGTCCAGTTTTGGGCACCACATTTTAAAAAAGACATCAACAAACTGGAGCAAGTTCAGAAAAGAGCGACCAGAATGGTGACCGGTCTGCAAACCCTGTCTTATGAGGAAAGGTTGCAGGATTTGGGAATGTTTAGTTTGCAAAAGAGAAGACTGAGAGGAGACTTAATCGCTGTCTACAAATATCTAAAGGGCTGTCACATTGTAGAAGGATCAACTTTATTCTCATTTGCACAAGGAAAGACTAGAAGCAATGGGATGAAACTGAATGGGAAGAGACACAGATTAGATATTAGAAAAAACTTTTTGACAGTTAGAGTGATCAATGAGTGGAACAGGCTGCCACGAGAAGTGGTGAGTTCTCCTTCAATGGAAGTCTTCAAACAGAGGCTGGACAGACATCTGACTGGGATGATTTAGCGAATCCTGCTTTGAGCAGGGGGTTGGACCAGATGGCCCAGGAGGTCCCTTCCAACTCTACGATTCTATGATTCTATGATTCTATGATTCTATGATTCTATTTTGGCGCATGGCAGAGCTCGGAAGGGAAGCAGCGCCGTTTTTATTTTTTTTGGCTGAAATTGAGATCGGACGCCATGTCGCGTTTAGAAAGCCCCTAATGTGCCAAAACAGTGGCAACCCTCCACAAATTACACCATTTTGGAAACTAGACCCCCCAAGAAACATATCTAGATGTGTAATGAGAACTTTTAACTCCCAAGGGTTTCACAGAAGTTTATAACGTACAGCTGTACAATTAAAAAATCATATTTTATCCCCAAAATTATTTTTTCAACCCCAATTTTTATTTTTCCAAGGGTAACAGGACCCCAAAAGTTATCATGCAATTTGTCCTGAGTATGCTGATACCCCATATGTGGGGGTAAATTACTATTTTGGCGCATGGAAGAGCTCGGAAAGGAAGCAGCGCCATTTAACTTTTTTGGCTGAAATTGAGATTGGACGCCATGTCGCGTTTGGAAAGCAACCGATGTGCCAAAACAGAGGACACCCCTCACAAATGACAACATTTTGGAAACGATACCCCCCAAGGAACTTATCTAGATGTGTGATGAGATCTTTGAACCCCCAAGGGCTTCACAGAAGTGTATAACGTACAGCCATACAATTAAAAAATCATATTTTTTCCACAAAAATGATATTTTCTCCCCCAATTTTTATTTTCCCGAGGGAAACAGGGCCCCTGAAGTTAATTTGCAATTTTTCCTGAGTATATTGATACACAATAGGTGGGGTAAACGACTATTTGGGCGCAATGTAGTGCTCGGAAGGGAAGCAGCGCCATTTTACTTTTTTGGCTGAAATTGAGATCGAATGCCATGTTGCATTTGAAAAGCCCCTGATCTGCCAAAACAGAGGAAACCCCCCACAAATGACAACATTTTGGAAACTAGACCCCCCAAGGACCTTATCTAGCTGTGTGATGAGAAAATTGAACCCCCAAGTGCTTCACAGAAGTTAATAACACAGCTGTACAATTAAAAAATCATATTTTATCCTCAAAATTATCTTTTCACCCCCAATTTTTATTTTTCCAAGGGTAACAGAACCCCAAACGTTATTGTGCATATTGTCCTGAGTACGCTGATACCCCACATATTGGGGTAAACCACTATTTGGGTGCATGGCAGAGCTCGGAAGGGAAGCGGCACCATTTGACTTTTTAGGCTGGAATTGAGATCAGACGCCATGCCGCATTTGGAAATCAACCGATGTGCCAAAACAGAGGAAACCCCCACAAATTACAAAGTTTTGGAAACTAGACCTCCAAGGAACTTATCTAGATATGTGATGAGAACTTTAAACCCCCAAGGGCTTCACAGAAGTTTATAACGTACAGCCGTACAATTAAAAAAATCATATTTTTTCCACAAAAATGATATTTTCACCCCCAATTTTTATTTTCCCAAGGGAAACAGGACCCCAGAAGTTATTTTGCAATTTTTCCTGAGTATGTTGATAACCAATATGTGGGGTAAACAACTATTTGGGCGCATGGCAGAGCTCGGAAGGGAAGCAGCGCCATTTGACTTTTTTGGCTGGAATTGAGATTGGACACTGTTATGAGCTCATTTTCTGCTCCACCAGTTGAGAGTTCTCCTTCCGTTCTCCGTCTGGTGGTGACAGGAGGTAGTGAGGTTGGTTTAAGTGGTAGTGATCTGCCACCTGATGAGAAGGATAACGATTGGATCCCTGGAGTATAAGACTGGATATAACACAGCCGACGCCCTATCCTAGTGCTGGTGATTCAGTCTGCTTCTCAGGTCTTGGACTTCAGCTCTCTTCCAGTCTTCTTAAGTTAAGTTTGTTTTTTGCTAATGTTCACACTTGCGCTTGTTGGTCAATTCAGTTTCTTGTATGGTCAGCTTGCCCCTGCTGGGGCTATGCTGAACTTCCACTCCTATTTATCTGTATTTGCCAATTTGCCTTTTTGTCCCTTATTAGATTGGCCTCCTTTTGCTCTGTTTCAGAATATTTCAGAGTGCTGATATAGTGGGAGAAGTCTAGTGACTTCAGGGTTAATTTTGCTATCAGACGTGTTGTACACTATTTTTGGTAGGGTTTTTTGGCAGATTGCAGACAGTGGCTTTCCTTTCCTGTCCTTTCTAGTTAGTCGGGCCCCATCGTTTGCTCAGCCTATTTTCCTGCCTGTGTTTGTGTTTTCATCTTGCTTCACCGTCAATACATGTGTGGGGGCTGTCTTTTCCTTTAGGGTCTGCTCTGGGGCAGTTAGTTTTCCCTTTTCTTGCTTTAGGTTTATGTAGTCCTCCGGCGGTGATGAGGTGTCTAGGAACAACGTAGGAACGCTCCACTGCTACTGTCAGTTGTGTGGTTAAGATCAGGGATCTGCAATCTACATAGTGACCAGCCTCTCTGGTTTTCTGGGACTTAGCTTTTTGTTGTTCCTCCTCGGTGACCCATTCACAACAGAATCACCAGCCATACCGCAGATTCTAGGGTACTCAAAAGCAGGGAAAGATTGTTTAAGGGAAAAGGAAAAGAAAAAAAAAAAGTGTCAGATTTTTTTTTTTTTTGGTATATTTTTTCCTCTTTTTTTTCTGGAGCTGTAGGAGGATTTTTTTTCTTTTTCTAATGGAGATTAAGCAATTGTCTGATCGTGTGGAGCAACTTGCTGCTGAAGAGCAGGGAATTTCCACCTACCTCATTCAGTCACATGCTGCTGAACCTAAGATTCCTACTCCTGATGTGATTTTTGGGGATCGGTCTAAATTTCTGAATTTTAAGAATAATTATAAATTATTTCTTGCCTTGAAGCCTAATTCATCGGGGAGCTCTGTGCAGCAGGTTAAAATTGTCATCTCCTTGCTGCGCGGCGATCCCCAGGATTGGGCTTTTTCTCTGACACCTGAAAATCCTGATCTGACTAATGTGGATGCATTTTTTCAAGCCTTGGGGTTGTTGTATGATGAACCTAATGCTGTTGATCAAGCTGAGAGAACCCTGTTGGCATTAGACCAGGGTCAGGACCCTGCAGAGCTGTACTGTCAAAAATTCCAAAAGTGGGCGGTCCTTACTACATGCATTGGCGGCTCTCTTTCGGAAAAGTTTGTCAGAGACCGTAAAAGATGTTATGGTGGGATTTCCTGTTCCTTCTGGTCTGGATGGCTCTATGTCATTAGCCATTCAAGTTGATCGTCGTTTACGTGAGCGTAAAACTACACGGGAGGCGCTGCCACCTTTTGAACAAATGTCTGAACCTATGCAATGTGATGGGGTTTTGTCTAGGGCGCAACGTCGGGAGCTTAGAAGGCGTAATAAGCTGTGTTTTTTCTGAGGAGACGCCTCTCATACTATTTCTGTCTGCCCTAAACGAGAGAAACGTTTTGCACACATATTTGCTGTGGGCAGTATACAACCTAAGTTCCTTTTGTCAATTACTCTGATCTGCTCCTTGTCCACATTTTCCACTAAGGCTTTTGTGGATTCAGGAGCAGCTCTGAATCTGATGGATTTGGACTTTGCTAAACGTTGTGGTTTGTCCATGACGCCTCTCGCCTATTCCCTTGAGGGGTATTGATGCCACTCCTTTGGCGGAGAATAAACCTCAGTTTTGTACCCAGGTGATAATGCGAGTTGCCCCAGACCACCAAGAAAATTGTAAGTTTTTGGTGGTGCATAATTTGCTCAATACTATTGTTCTTGGGTTCCCCTGGTTGCAAACTCATAACCCAGATTTGGATTGGACATCTGTCTCTGAGGTGAGTTGGGGTTGTCAGTGTGTTCTTAGGGACGCTCCTGTTTTCTCCACCTCTCCTCAGTCTCATGATGTTCCTGATTATCTGGCTGATTTCTCTGATGTATTTAGTGAGAGTAAGTCTGCGTCTTTGCCTCCTCATAGGAGTTATGACTGTGCAATTGAGTTGAGCCCTGGGTGTAAATTTCCCAAGGGTTGACTTTTCAATTTATCTGTACCCGAGCACGAGGCTATGTGATCTTATATTAAGGAGTCGTTGGAGAAGGGTCATATTAGACCATGCTCTTCACCCTTGGGTGCTGTTTTTTTTTTTGTGGCCAAGAAAGATGGTTCATTAAGGCCTTGTATTGACTATCATTCCCTCAACAAAATTACTGTTAAATATCAGTATCCGTTACCCCTGATTTCTGATCTATTCTCCAGAGTTAAAGGTGCTTGCTGGTTTACCAAGCTTGACTTCAGGGGGGCGTATAATCTTATTCGCATTAAGCATGGGGATGAATGGAAGACGGCATTTAATACTCCGGAGGGACATTTTGAGTACCTGGTGATGACTTTTGGGCTCACTAATGCCCCTTCTGTCTTCCAGTGCTTCATGAATGATATATTCTGGGACTTTGTGGATACATTTTTGATCATCTATCTTGATGATATTTTGATCTTTTCCAGGGATTGGAACTCTCATGTGGAACATGTTCGGACTGTGTTCTGGATTTTGAGGGAGAATTCCCTGTATGTTAAGGGATCGAAATGCCTTTTTGGTGTACAGAGGATTTCATTTTTGGGATTTATTTTGTCTCCGTCAACTATTGAAATGGACCCGGCCAAGGTACAGGCCATTTATGATTGGGTTCAGCCCACTTCTTTGAAGGCCCTCCAGAAGTTTTTGGGTTTTGCTAATTTTTATCGTAAATTTATAGCTAATTTTTCTGGTATTGCCATACCATTGACTGATTTGACTAAGAAGGGTGCTGATGTACTGAATTGGTCTCCAGAGGCTGTTTATTCCTTTCAGGAGCTGAAGCGGAGGTTCACTTCTGCTCCGGTTTTGCGGCAACCAGATGTCTCACTCCCGTTTCAGGTAGAGGTGGACGCTTCTGAGATTGGTGCAGGAGCTGTTTTGTCCCAAAAAGATCCTGTAACATCTAAAATGAATCCCTGTGCTTTCTTTTCCCGAAAGTTCTCCCCATCCGAATGCAACTATGATGTGGGGAATCGGGAACTGTTAGCCATGAAATGGGCATTTGAGGAGTGGAGACCTTGTTTGGAGGGAGCTAAACATCAAGTCGAGGTCCTTACTGACCACAAGAATTTGATTTATCTTGAGTCGGCCAAACGCTTGAATCCTAGACAGGCTAGGTGGGCCTTGTTTTTCACACGTTTTGATTTTGTGGTCTCTTTTTTTCCGGGCACTAAAAATGTCAAGGCAGACGCCCTCTCTAGGAGTTTCTTTGCTGATTCTCCTATTGTGACCAAGCCTGCTACCATCTTAGGTGAGGGGGTAGTTCTTTCTGCCATCTCGCCCGATTTGAGGCGTGCTCTGGAAGAGTTTCAGGAGGACAAACCTGAGCGTTGTCCCATTGGAAAATTGAATGTTCCTGACCAGTGGAGGAAGAGAGTAATGTCTGAAGTTCATTGCTCCGCACTGGCTGGTCATCCAGGTATTTTTGGTACTAGAGATTTGGTGAGTCGGTCTTTTTGGTGGCCCGCCTTTTCTCTTGATGTCAGGAATTTTGTGCAGTCCTGTGGGACTTGCTCCCAGTCAAAACCTTGTTCTCACTCTAGTGGGTTGTTGATGCCTTTGCCGGTGCCCAGGAGGCCATGGACCCATATTTCAATGGATTTTATTTCTGATATGCCTGTCTCTCAGAGAATGACTGTTATTTGGGTGATTTGTGATAGAGTCTCTAAGATGGTCCATCTTGTACCATTCCCTAAGTTGCCATCTTCCTCAGAGTTGGTGCCCTTGTTTTTGCAACAGGTGGTTCGCTTGCATGGGATTCCTGAGAACATTGTATCTGACAGAGGAGTTCAGTTTGTTTCTAGATTTTGGAGGACTTTTTGTTCCAAGCTGGGAATTCAGTTGTCCTTCTCCTCTGCGTTTCACCCTCAGACCAATGGGCAGACGGAGAGAACAAACCAGACATTGGAGTCTTATTTGAGATGTTTTATTTCTGCTGATCAGGATGATTGGGTTTCATTTTTGCCCTTGGCCGAATTTGCTTTAAATAATAGAGCTAGTTCTGCTACTTTGATGTCACCTTTTTTTTTGTAACTTTGGGTTTCATCCTCGATTCTCTTCAGGGCACGTGGAGTCTTCTGCCTGCCCAGGTGTTGACACTGTGGTGGAGAGAATGCACCAGATCTGGGACCAAGTGGTGGATAAGTTGTCTCTCTCCCAGGAAAAGGCCCAGGGGTTTTCCAACCGGCATAGGACTATTGGTCCCCGGTTTAAGGTGGGTGATATGGTTTGGTTGTCATCAAAGAATATCTCTATGAAGGTGGCTTCTCCAAAGTTTAAAACTAGATTTATTGGACCTTACAAGATTTTGGAGATTCTTTATCCGGTCTCTTTTCGATTGGCTCTTCCTGTTACATTCAAGATCCATAACGTGTTTCATAAATCTCTGTTAAAGAGGTTTGTTGAGCCAGTAGTTCCTGTGGTGGCACCTCCTGACCCTGTATTGGTTGAAGGTAATGTGGAATATGAGGTTGAGAAGATACTGGATTCTCGTCTGGCTAGACAGAGACTCCAGTATTTGGTTAAGTGGAAGGGTTATGGCCAGGAGGATAATTCTTTGGTCTCTGCATCCGATATTCATGCTGAAAGATTGGTTCATGCTTTTCATCGGGCCCATCCTGATCGCCATGGTGGCGTGGATGAGCGTTCGGTGACCCCTCCTAAAGGGGGAGGTACTGTTATGAGCTCATTTTCTCCTTCACCTTTGATGTCCGATGAACTCCCTCTGCTGGTGAAAAGAGGTAGCGAAACTGATTTGGATGGGAAAAACCTGTCATCTGAGCAGGTGGAGTGTGATTGGACATCCGGAATCTCTGAGTGGATATAAGGCCGCCGACGCCCTGTAGGGTTGCTGGTGATCCTTTCTGCTCTGAGCTCTGGCATCCAGTTTAGTTCCGGTCTACTAAAGCTAAGTTTTTGCTCTGCTATTACTCCATGAGATTTTGTCTGGTTTACTTAGTGTTTGTGTTCAGCCAGCCCTGGCTGGGACTGGCTGAATTCCATTTTTGTCTCTGATCAGTTGATCTCTTTGCTCTGTTTTCAGAATATACCTGAGTGCTGATATAGTGATTTTGAAGTCTAGCGACTTCAGGCCTTTTTCTATCAGACGTGTTGGCTTTATTTTTGGCAGGGTTTTTGCGTGATTGCAGACAGTTGCTTTTCTTCCCTGTCCTATCTACTTAGTGAGGGTCCCATCGTTTGCTCAGCCTGTCTTTCTGTCTGTCTTTGTGTTTTCATCTGTTTTCACCGTCAGTACATGTTGGGGGCTGTCTATTGCTTTGGGGTCTGCTCTGGGGCAGTTTAGATTTCCCCTTTCTTTCTTTAGGCTTGTTTAGTTCTCCTGTGAAGAGGGGTCTAGGACCACCGTAGGAACTCCCCACGGCTACTGTTACTTGTTGTGAATAGGATCAGGGGTCTGCAATCCGTTAGCTACCAACCTCTCCGGTTTTCTGGACTTAGCTTGTATTTTTGTTTTTTCCTCCTCCGGTAACTCATTCATAACAGGTGTTTTTTGTTCTAGTTTGCCCCCAGTGGTGGTGAGCATCATTGCACTCTGGTTTCATTAGTTTAGTGCATGTGATATAAAGCAGGTGTGATTGCTGTATCTTACCTATAAAAGAGTGTCAGGTGTTGCAATCACTGTTGGTGATAGTGTTAATTTCAACCATTCTTGGTGGAGGAAGGAGCTAGAGAGAGGTCCTGGCAGCTCAGTCAGAGCCCTGTTGTGGAAGGAGTCAGAGGGGATTTCCTTGCAGCTCTGAAAGAGCTTGGTGGCAGCTATTCAGGAGGAAAGCTGCATTCTGGTGGTGGACTCTGTTGCTGGGAGCAAGAGCAACAGAGCAAAGCTAAGTGGTGTGTTATGAATGAATCACCGTAGGAGGCAAACACAAAAATAATAGCTACGTCCAGAAAACCAGAGAAGTTGGCAACTATCAGATTGCAGACCCCTGAACCTATCAACACAACTAGCAGTAGCCGTGGGGGGTTCCTACGGTGCCCTAGACCCCTCGATCACAGCCAGAGAGCTAAATAGCCTAAAGGCAGAAAGGGAAATCTAAACTGCCCCAGAGCAGACCCCAAAGTAAAAGGCAGCCCCCAACATATAATGACGGTGAAGCAAGATGAAAAGACACTAACACAGATAGAATGATAGGCTGAGCAAAAGATGGGGCCCAAGCTAACTATATAGGAAAGGAAAGGAAGGTTGCTGTCTGCAATCTGCCAAAACCCTGTCAAACACAAAAGCCAACAGACTGATATGGAAAAAGACCCTGAAGACGCTAGGCTTCTAAAAATACTATATCAGTACTCAGGTCTTCTCTGAAGACAGAGCAAAAAGGAATTCAGCTCACCCCAGCAGGGAGTGGCAGAAATCCAGAAAAACAGAGCAAAACAAAATCAAAACACAAATGCAACAGCAGAGCAGAAAACTTAGCTTTAGAGGAGCAGGACTTCAGACTGGTTTCCAAGAATCCCTCAGAGAAATCACCAGCAAGGTAAAAGGGCGTTGGCAGCCTTATATCCAGTCAGTAACTCCACTCAGCCAGTCATCATCATTAGGCTCAGGTGCTTGATAATCAGGCTCACTACCTTCCTTAACCAGAAGAGGGAGTTCACCAGACCTCAGTGGCAAAGGGGAAAATGAACTCACAACAGTGGTGTTTCCCTGTCTGTATTTTTTCCTGGTGTGTATTTGTACAGCGGTGGGGCCAGTGCCTGCATCACCCAGCTCCCTAGCAAGGGATAGGTGTAGGGTGTGCTAGGGTGACAGGTATCCTGATCGGCGCCCAATGCGGAACCGGGAAACGTTAGGAGCGTGAGGGACACTGACTCAGGGAAGTGCAAGAGGTCTCCACGTCCCCGCTCCCTATAGCAGGGCCCACCGTTGTAACTGTTTCCCCTTTCCCCATGTCTTGTTGTTTTAGTTACCGGCCTGCGGGCCATGTCACACAGGACAGTTTCACGTGCCGTGTCTTGTTGTTTCAGTTACCGGCCTGCTGGTCGCGTCACACAGTACGGGTCCATGTGACAATCTCACTTTCCAGTTCCGCTTTGGAACTTGCAGCTCTCAGGCACCCCTTTTACCCTCAGGTCAGTCAGGGAACTGCACCTAGGATAATTAGTCGCCGGACTGGCTACTTGTTGTGCACTGGCTATTAGGCCCACTGCAGCGAGGGAATTATAAAGGCTCTGGCCACAGCCAGACAATCAGCTTATAAAACCCCTTCCGTCACTGCCAGCTAGCCCACCTAGCCCAGAGCACACTTTGCTGCCACCAGCTCTGATTACTCTATTAATATTTAAATTAATAAAGAGCGTCTGAAGCCAACCCAAATTAGTAGCACAATCAACTTCAGGCACGTATGAATTCGTTACAGAGCATGGAGATAAGAGACTAATAATTTTATATTGTACTCCAAAAAAGGTAGGCAGTGTTTACAGAAGGTATAAAAATATTTTACAAAATATGTACAAAGCAAATACAAATAAAAGGGATTAAGAGAAGAAATAAACTCACGTATTGCTTAGATCATCTTTGGCAAAGCAGGCTGGGGGGATGGGCGACACATCCCAATGCATGTGGGGTCTTGTGACAACAGCATCTAGGTAGCAACTAACAGGGGGGCTTAGTTGCAGTAACTTATATGTCTGGGCTTGTGACATCACTAAAGGGGCTGGTTTTCCGGCTCCCTCCCACAGCTCAGAGTTACAGATTTGGTTCTGAAAACTTATAGCAATCATAACTGGGCTTGAGAACCTAGCAGAATATTGGCAGAACTGTCATTATAATAATAATAATAATAATAAATTTTATTTCTATAGCGCCGACATATTCCGCAGCACTTTACATTTCAGAGGGGATTTGTACAGACAATAAACATTACAGCATAACAATAATCACATAGATAATAACAAATACCAAGAGGAATGAGGGCCCTGCTCGCAAGCTTACAGTCTATGAGGAAAGAGGTAGACACAAAAGGTGGGTGGTAACAGCTGCCCTGATTGTATGGACCAGCCATAATGTTAAGTGTGTAACAGTACAGACACAGAGGGCTAATGGATGCATAAAGCATGTGGGAACAAGATGCGGGGAACCTGGTTATGGTAAAACTTTTGGCTGTGCCACACAGGGATAGATTAGGTTAATGTGTTGAGGCGATAGGCCAGTCTGAATAAATGCGTTTTCAGGGCACGCTTAAAATTTTGGGGATTGGGGACTAATCGTATTGACCTGGGAAATTCATTCCAAAGAATTGGCGCAGCACGTGTAAAGTCTTGGAGACAGGAGTGGGAGGTTCTGATTATTGAGGATGCTAACCTCAGGTCATCAGCAGAACAAAGGGTGTGGGTAGGGTGGTATACTGAAACAGGGGAGGAGATGTAGGGTGGTGCTGAGCCATGGAGGGCTTTGTGGGTGAGGGTAATATTTTTATACATCATTCATCTTCTATTAAAATTAGCATCCTTATGATTCCAAACTTGAACTAGCTATTCCCCTCTGTTCAAGAGAAATCAATTTCTCTGGTTCTGTTGGCTCTAGAATTTAGCAAGAGGTGCTGATGTGAAGCTCTATCAAAGCATGTTCCAAATATGTATCTGTCATTTTTCTATCACAAACTCACGTCGCTTTATCACCAAATGATTAGATTTTCATTATTGGATATGAGAAGCCATCACATGGGGGAAAACAGACAAAGGAAATTCTTTCTGCTGTTTAAGACATTCCTGGCGGAGAAGGGAGGACAGGAAGGAGTGAGTAAGCTGTAGTTTCAGGCTACAGACTGTGAGTGAGCAGAAATTTGCAGGCATGACAGGCAAGGGGAAAAGGAACAGGGGGGTCAAACCCTCACCACTGGCATAACAGAGTTCAGTATGTGAATAGAAGATTCTGGAATGTTCCAGAAGGTATGATAATAGGGAAAAATGCATGATACTTTACATTATCGTTACAGTCCAGTTATAATCTATATTCATTTTTTCCAAGAATTGACATACATTAATTATAAAAAATAGAGCTAAATTAGGTGCACTAAGCTAACTTTAATAATAATAATCTTTATTTTTATATAGCGCTAACATATTCCGCAGCGCTTTACAGTTTGCACACATTTTTCATCACTGTCCCCGATGGGGCTCACAATCTAAATTCCCTATCAGTATGTCTTTGGAGTGTGGGAGGAAACCGGAGTACCCGGAGGAAACCCACGCAAACACGGGGAGAACATACAAACTCCTTGCAGATGTTGTCCATGGTGGGATTCGAACCCAGGACCCCAGCGCTGCAAGGCTGCAGCGCTAACCACTGAGCCACCGTGCTGCCCCGTGATCTAACATTAAAAAATGCATAAAATATTAACCTAAGATTATATATATATATGTATATATACTGTGTATATAATATATATATATATATATATGCACACTGCTAAAAAAAAATAAAGGGAACACTTAAACAACAGAATATAACTCCAAGTAAATCAAACTTCTGTGAAATCAGACTGTCCCCTTAGGAAGCCACACTGTTTGACAATCAATTTCACAAGCTGTTGTGCAAATGGAATAGACAATAGACGGAAATTATTGGCAATTATCAAGAAACAAACCTGATAGAAACTTGCGCTAATTAAATGTGTCTTGGTTAAATAAAGATATCTTATGAAGAAATCTATTACCTTTACTGAAGCTAAAAACTGGTGAGGCAGGGAAAAAGGTCTTCAGAATGCAGGGTGGATTTCCAGGTCCTTTCCCAATGATACTCCCCGACACAGGTATATAAAAAGTTACTGGAGCTAAAGGGTGCTACCTCCTAGCATGCCGCCGTCCCGGCCGGTGACTGGCGCGCAGCTGGAGGTGTATATCGGCAGGCTGTAAGAGTACCAGCCGCCGCTTGCAAAAGCAGGCCTGCAAGGTCCGAAAAAGCTGAAGGACCTTGCGTGACGTCACAGTCACGTGATAGATCACGTGACAGGCAAGAAAGCCCTATGGGGCGCTGATGGGGCCAGAAAGCAATGGCAAATCCTACGCGTTGCGGAATTCACTGATTCCTTCTCCTGTGTCGGGGAGTATCATTGGGAAAGGACCTGGAAATCCACCCTGCATTCTGAAGACCTTTTTCCCTGCCTCACCAGTTTTTAGCTTCAGTAAAGGTAATAGATTTCTTCATAAGATATCTTTATTTAACCAAGACACATTTAATTAGCGCAAGTTTCTATCAGGTTTATTTATTATTATTATTTTATGGAGACAACTTGAGTGGTGTGTTGTCTTATTACTTGCTGCTTTGTGTTCTGTGGGTGTACGCTTTAGCGCCATTGGTATATACATATATTTATTGAATTATCAAGAAACCCCCAATAAAGAAGTGGTTCTGTAGGTGGAGACCATAGACCATATCTCAGTACCAATGCTTTCTGGCTAATGTTTTGATCACTTTTGAATGTTTGTTGTGTTTTCACACTTGTGGTAGCATGAGACAGACTCTACAAACCACACAAGTGGCTCAGGTAGTGCAGCTCATCCAGGATGGCACATCAATGCAAGCTGTGGCAAGAAGGTTTGCTGTGTATGTCAGCGTAGTGTCCAGAGGCGCTACCAGGAGACAGGCCAGTACACCAGGAGACGTGGAGGGGGTCGTAGGAGGGCAACAACCCATCAGCAGAACCGTTACCTCAGCCTTTGTTCAAGGAGGAACAGGAGGAGCACTGCCAGAGCCCTGCAAAATGACCTCCAGCAGGCCACAAATGTGCATGTTTCTGCACAAGCGGTTAGAAACTGACACCATGAGGATGGTCTGAGTGCCCGATGTCCACAGATGGGGGTTGTGCTCACAGCCCAACACCGTGCGGCCCTCCAAAGAAATGCCATCCCACACCATTACTGACCCACTGCCAAACCGGTCATACTGAAGGATGTTGCAGGCAGCAGATTGCTCTCCACAGCATCTCCAGACTCTGTCATGTCTGTCACATGTGCTCAGTGTAAACCTGCTTTCATCTGTGAAGAGCACAAGGCACCAGTGGTGAATTTGCCAATCCTGGTGTTCTGTGGCAAATGCCAAGCGTCCTGCACGGTGTTGGGCTGTGAGCACAACCCCCATGAGTTTGTCTCATGCTACCACGAGTGTGAAAGCACAACAAACATTCAAAAGTGACCAAAACATTAGCCAGAAAGCATTGGTACTGAGATGTGGCCTGTGATCCTCACCTGCAGAACCACTCAGAAACAGAAGTTTGATTTACTTGGAGTTATATTCTGTTGATTAAGTAATACATGCAATAATATAATTAACAAATGTAAGAAAGAAACAGATTGATTTGATTTTTAATGACTATTTCTGGTGGGTGGACATTATATGATCCATAGGCTGTGGTCATGTCCCAAGCATCAATTACACCTATGTTAAGTCCCCTGAAGATGTCCTTTACCAAAAGATATTGAATGTATCCATGAAAATCACTAAATCGTTCAACATCATTATTCATTTCTCTGGTGTTTTCTGACTTTACAATGACTTTTGTATCCGGACTTCTTAAAAATAAATGTTCAATGGATTTGCGAATATTAAGAACTCTTCTGATGAACAGGTCAAGAGGAAAAGGTCGGAAATGTTGTCCTACAGAAATTACTATTATAGTGTTAGCACCTCCACCAATTCTGTCTATTTCATTAGCGATATAGGCATGGTCCTTCATTGAAAAGAAGCTCTGAGTAACGAAGGGGTGTCCATGCTTCTTCCACTGGATGGAAATATGATTTGTCAAATCAAATTCTAAATGTGTTTTATGCCAACCGATTCCATGATTATTAAACAACTTCAGTCCTGTAAACGAGAGGAAAAAAAAAAAAATTCAAGACAAATCTTATTAAACTAAATTTTTATATTAATTAAATAAAATGTGAGGAAATTGTTTACATTATTCTTAACATAATTAACTGAAATATTATAAATGCAAGGTTCTTAAAATATCAGTTCTACAACTTACTTTATTAACTTTATTAAATCCCTAAAATATTATTTGTTCATGCACCAATACGGTCTTTTTTTTATTTCACCACCGAAGTAGTACTAATGTATGTTCCCCCATTTGTATTTGAATACTTACCAGCTGCCATCTTCTGCTCTTCTCGGCACCACTCCAGTCAGCTTTTTCTAGTTGCTCCAGTGTTTGCTGGTTGAACCGGAAATCATAAATCTGTGCGACGCAAAACAAGGCTTACATTGAGAGCATGTGACCATTAGATCTGACTTCAGTCCGGCAGGAGCTGCAGTCAAAATATGTTGGAAAGGGAATGGAATGGTGGCAGGAAGAGCAGAAGGCAGGGGCTGGTAAATATTTTAGCAGCAGTAAAAAGACATTAGTGAAACTATTCTGGCAGTGACATTTTCTTATAACTCTGGAGTGGTGCTTTAAATTCTTTACATACTTTATCAGGTCATCTAGTGATGAGCAAATACATTTGGCACTATTTGTTTCTCGCACGAATAGTACAGTATTCGGGCTATTCGTTACTCAGCAAATAATTTGGTATTCGCCTCAGTAAATTGGAGTGACCGGCCCAGCATGTTTGACGCTTTATTTACAGCAAATGAACATGATGGGCTGGCTTGCCAATCACAGTAATGCCGGCGCCATCTTTGGTGTGGCATTACTGCGATCGGCTGGTCTTTCAGCATCATAGGGACAATTTAAAGGCTGCCGGTGCCATCTTGTGCACATTGCATCCGGAAACAGCGTACTGAGAGCACAGTTTGAGCATAGGGAAAGTGAAAGTAGTGTAAGGAGAGTGATAGGAGTTTATACTGAGCATTTATTAGTGAGAAAATTAATAGCAGGGAGATTATTGCAATTACATGCTGCAGCTCTCCGCTATTTTCCACTTAAAGTACCAAATTTTTGTCTAGCAGTTGTGTGACTGGCACAACATGGGTAGAGATAATTGTACGTGACAATTTAGCAGGGGCAATAATCCTCATTACTCCACATTTGCAGTGTTTTAGCAAGTCGATTGAAAAAAATCTTAGTTTTCTATTGTTCTAAAAAATAGCATGTATTTATTTACCAGTTGTGCCACTGGCGCAATATGGGTAGAGATAATCGTACCTGACAATTTAGCAGTGGCAATAATCTTCATTACTCCACATTTGGAGTGTGTCAGCAAGACGATCTCCAAAAAAATAGCCACACATTGCTAGATACAGTGAATTTGCACATAAGACCTTTGTAAGTGTACTTGTGAAAAATAAAGCTAGTATTTTTTGGTTTCATAAACATAATGTGGCGCCCCTGAGGCTCAGTCGCCATAGAGGTACTGCACCTTCTCCTAAGGTGTAGTGCCCCACCAACTAGGTAAGTTGGGAGCTCCTTTCCACACTCCAACACCTGCACCCACACACAGGATAGTTCAGCAATGGACCGGATTGCGGCTCCGTGCTTAGAGGATAGCAGAGCACCTTTCGTGGGTCTTTGCTTCGTAACACGAGATGTGCTGGGAGGTGGGTGGAGTTAGATATAAAAGAGTGGGAAGGTTTAGAATTGGAGTTCAGTTCAGTTGAGTTCAGTTCAGTTTAGTCTGGAGTCTGAGTCAGAGAGCAGGCTGACAGGAGGTCAGCCTGACGGGAGCTCAAGGCGGAGGAAGACAGTCAGTCAGGCGAGGCTGAGGACTGGTCTTAGTGGAACGAGCTCCCTAGGAAAGGAACAGAAGGAGAAAGACGTAGGACTGCAACCTAAGCTTCCATAAGAGAGAGAAGGAACAGTGCGGAATGAAGGAGTAGGAGAACAGAGATGAGTTGTGGGTTGGAAGAGGAACCCTGCCTATAGGTTCTCAGCGCAAGGCCGGGGCCCGGTCCCCGAGGTTGTATGGACACTTATGGCTCTGCAGCAGACACCGGTGGAGTAGTTGGCTGTAAATGCACTACTCCCATCTAAGATTTGGGACACAACAGCAACCGAATAGAGAGCTAGTACTCAGAGAGGACTCCCCGATAGAGGCTACAGCTGTCTGTCATACAAGTAAGGTTCTAGGAACATCTGACAGGAGGAACTTCAGAGTACCACGGTACTGGAGCTCTTCACACTAAAGGCGCAATAGAGGAGTCATTCAGGAAAGGTACATGTTGGCGGAGTGTTGGAGAGGAGAAGCCTAACTTGCCCGGGAGGTTGATTGAGTCTCTGCCCCGGAGGACACAGCATGGAAGTGGGCACCAGTGGTTACCAAGATCTGTGAGTAAAGCATTGAAACTCCAAGCCCTGGTGTCCTCCATTCCTTCTTGCGTCCGCCAGCACCGCTACATTCCCTGCGCCGGACACTACACCATCAAGGTGTCCCCACATCTACACTGCCCTGGGACAACAGCCCTGCCTGTGGAGGGCTATACCACCATTGCTGCATCCCACCATCTGTTCCAGAGGATCTGTCTGCAGCGTCGGCTTAACACCTCCCTTGCCGAACACCACAGGTGGCGTCACGAACTATTCAATTCCATTAACCACACTCCACCATTGACATTGGGCGCCCAGGGCCACAGACCGGGTCACAGCTGCCATGATACTTTCCCCCTGACACCGGCCCGGTACCAAGTACCCCACTGCCCTGGGACTGGAGGGCAACCCAATAACACATTCCAGATGAGAAAGGGTGATGTTAAGGGATGTGGATGTGATGGTGCCCGCCAAAGCCATGTGACAGATCCGAAGGTGACAGTATCTCGTTCTAGTTTCCTGTCAAAATTTGGTTAGTGTGCTGCACCACTCTCAAACCCAGACAAGTGTGAGGATGTTGCGAGTTGCATGGCAGACAAAGGCTCCAGTGTGTTGACAAGCAGCACCATGAAGTCTTCCATGCAATCCAGTCTCAATAGCCAAGAGGCTGGGCCTTTGAATCCTCAACCTGGTCCTTCTTCCTAGCACCATCGAGTCCCAGGAGACATATGACCCCAACGTTGGCCACTCTAAGGAACTGTTTATGTTCTCTTGTAATTTGTCACGCCTCTCAACGTGCACCATTAAAGAGGGTCATGAGGAGGTGGAGTGCAGTGATGCCCAAACATTTGAGCACCCATGGGCAGGAGAAAGGCACTTTGGGTAAGATCAATTAATGTCTGAAGAGGTGGAGGATAATCATGAGGCAATGTTGCCATCAGGTCAGCCTTAAATCGCAACTCAGAAGGAAGATCAGATTGAGGAATCGGAAGTCGACGTAATAATGAGGCCACTGATCCAACCTGGCACGGTCGCACACCAAGCGAGCACAGCAGTGCAGAGAGGGATGGATCTATAGCAAGAAAACAGGCAAGAAGAGGTTGTGGTTTGCCCAGAGGCAGAACTCGATCAACTGTTCCACAGAGCCCCCAAACTATAGGCTAGATAACAGGCATTTGGTGCGTTATTCTCCTGTATGGCAGTTTTTTTTTCCTGAAAGTCCTTCAGATAAATCCAGTCTCAATAGCCAAGAGGCTGGGCCTTTGAATCCTCAACCTGGTCCTTCTTCCTAGCACCATCGAGTCCCAGGAGACATATGACCCCAACGTTGGCCACTCTAAGGAACTGTTTATGTTCTCTTGTAATTTGTCACGCCTCTCAACGTGCACCATTAAAGAGGGTCATGAGGAGGTGGAGTGCAGTGATGCCCAAACATTTGAGCACCCATGGGCAGGAGAAAGGCACTTTGGGTAAGATCAATTAATGTCTGAAGAGGTGGAGGATAATCATGAGGCAATGTTGCCATCAGGTCAGCCTTAAATCGCAAATCAGAAGGAAGATCAGATTGAGGAATCGGAAGTCGACGTAATAATGAGGCCACTGATCCATCCTGGCACGGTCGCACACCAAGCGAGCACAGCAGTGCAGAGAGGGATGGATCTATAGCAAGAAAACAGGCAAGAAGAGGTTGTGGTTTGCCCAGAGGCAGAACTCGATCAACTGTTCCACAGAGCCCCCAAACTATAGGCTAGATAACAGGCATTTGGTGCGTTATTCTCCTGTATGGCAGTTTTTTTTTCCTGAAAGTCCTTCAGATAAAACAACTATAATTTTCAGCGTCTGCCAAACCAAGCTAAGAAGAGGCAAGAACACTGCCAACCTGAGCACTACCAGCATGCAAAAGCACATGGCAGCCAAGCACCCCAGTAAATGGGCGACTAGGTATAAAATCTGAGTCTGAGGGTGAAAACCACTGCCCCTTCCCCTTACAGCCTTCTCAATCTGCTGACTATGAAGCAGGCGCTGATGCCTTCTGCCCATAACCAGCGGTTGCACACACACAACAGTCAGCAACCACGTCCACTTCGTTGTCCCAGCGCAGCATTCAGTTGTCCCTGCCCAAGACATTTACTAGAAAGCAGAAATATCTAGCCACCCACCCACAGGCCCAAACTCTAAAAACCCACGTTGTCAGATTGCTAGCCCTGGAAAAAGGTTGCTGTTTCGACTTGTGGGAGCTGAGTCCTTCCACGACCTCTTGGCGGTGGCAGCCCCATAGTACTCAATTCCCAGCCGACACTATTTTTCATGGTGTGCCGTTCCCGCGTTACATAACACGTGCTACACAATATCAGCCGTGCTCTGGCCAACGCATTCAAAGGGAAGGTTCATCTAACCTCAGACATGTGGACAAGTTCTTGTGGACAGGAATGATACATTTCCCTGATGACACACTGGGTTAACCTGGTGGAGTTTGGGACAGAGTCAGACGCTGGGACATCACACAACTTAACCACACCAAGAATAGCAGTCCAACTTGCATCAGGGTTTCAGTCTCCTCGTATTCGACTTCTTGTCTCTCCTTCTCATCCTCAGCGGAACTAGCCTCCCCATCACTCGCCAGCTGGAAAATCTGCAGCACTGCCTTGGCAAAGCAGCAGCACTTTCTGCTGAAGCTCATCTGTTTATGTGATGAAGCTCACAACGCAGCCGAGCTGTTGAAAGGGATAAAAGAACAGACAAATCTGTGGCTCTCTCCGCTGAACATCCAACTAGGTCTGGTTGTGTGCAATAAGGGCGTAACTTGGTGGCGGCTTTAAAGCTCGGCAAGCTGGAACACGTTCCATGCATGGCCCACATGCTGAACTTGGTTGTACAGCGGTTTTTAAAAACATACCGTGACTTGCCTGACCTACTTGCCAAGGTACGCCATGCCACAGCACACATGTTTGAAAGTCATCTCAGGCTTTTGCTGGTCTTGCTGCACTGCAGCAGTGTTTTAATTTACCTCATCACCGACTGATTTGTGACCTGCCCACACATTCAACCTTCCATATGTGGTAAGGCTTAGGGTACTGTCACACTTGGCGATGCACCAGCGATCCTGACAACGATATGACCTGGTAGGGATCGCTGGTGCATCGCTGCGTGGTCGCTGGTGAGATGTTAAACAATCAGATCTCAGCAGCGATGCAGCAATGATACGGAACGATACGACGGTTGTTGGGACCCTGTCTCTCAGACCTGTAGTATTGAGGTCGTTTGTCATTGTCCCTGTCAAACACAGCGATGTGCGCTGGCCAGAGAGACACCAGCAATCAAAAAATGGCCCAGGACATTCGAGCATGATCAGCGACATCGCAGCAGGAGCCAGATCGCCGCTATGTGTCACACGTAGCGAGATTGCTGTTGCGTCACAAATCGGTGACGCAACAGTGATCTTGCTAGCGATCTCGCTATGTGAGACGGGGGCTTTAGTGAGCAGCAAAAGGGCAGTCTCTGAATTCCATCTTCTCAATGCACATCAGAGTATCACTCAGCTCCCACACATAACAATTGTCGAGTGGGTGTGGATAGCTGACCTACTGTATGTGAGGTTCTTCAAAACTTTGAGTACTGCACCAACATAGTGAGCGTTGATGACACTATTATCAGCGTAACCATCCCATTGCTCTTTCTATTAAAATGTTCACTGCAGAATCTGAAAGAAGATGCTTTGAATGCCGAGTAGGTGGTTATGGAGCAAGATTGTACAGTGGCTGATACCACAGAGCCCAGCCTCGCAAAGTATTCTCAGGCCATATTGGGTGGTGACGAAGAACAGGAGGAGGAGGAGGAACAGGATTTTTTGCTCTGCGCTGCAGAGGGTACTCCTGATCCTAGCTTCATGCCTGCCCAGCATGGATGGCCTGAAGAGAAGAAGGATGAGGAGGAAGCTATGCATCGTGAGGAGGAAAGGATGGTTAGTGTTGTTCCTGGTGAGAACATTGGACGTTTGACTCTTTGTAGACTGCCAAACATGGCAGAGTAAATGTCCAGATGCATTTCCTAAGACCCTCACGTGAAAGACATTTTGTCCACCATGAAATACTGGCTCTGCACCTTTATTGACCCATAGTACAAGGAGAAATTTGCTTCTCTAATGTTGGAGGCAGACGTGCCATTTTCAGTGCATGTATGCCAATGGGCCGTAGTGGAAGACTTGCTCAAAAGATTATCCCCAGACAATGCTGGTGGTACCGGCTCTTTTCGCTCACAAGGATTACAGGGGAGGGCCACAACTCGGAACTCGGGGGGGGAGGAATGTCCACCATATGGGCCATTTTCATGAGTGCGTCCCAACAGCAAGGGCTATCTGTGGATGTAACTATGACGAGGAGGGAGAAGTTGACCAAGATGGTGAAGGACTACTTAAGTGATCATACCATCATCCTTCCTGATCCTCCAGTGCCCTTTAACTATTGCTTGCCACATCTGCACACTTAGCCCGACCTCTCCTTGTATGCCTTGGAGGTGCTGCCATGATCTGCCGTGAGTGTGTTGTCTGAGCAGGTTTTTAGTTTGGCAGGTGCAATCATAACGGATAAGCGCACATGCCTGCCAACATAAAATGCAGACAGGCCGACTCTTCTAAAATTGAATAAGGGCTGTATTTCCCCTGACTTTGTAAGCCTTATGGATGACAGCAACGTTATGTAAATGCAGACTACTT